>NW_019392747.1:1062290-1401236 GCF_000648675.2 Cimex lectularius | reverse complement strand
GTTGTGGAATATTTTCATACTCTTCCTACATTTCCTAATTCCTGCAAATGCTCTGGCATCACTGGGCGACTTTTTACCCTTTTTGACAACTCGTCCCAAAGGTGTTCGACAGGGTTTAAGTCGGGACTAAACGCTATCTACTCCAAACGTTGAATGAAAGTCAGTTCCAAGTAGTCGATAGCGATCCTAGCTGTGTGGGGAACCATAACTGTTCCTCTCCAAACCTTCTCTCGGCCGTCAGAAAACCTCAAAGCTTTAACCCATCCGATATCAAGTCCAATCTTGCTCAGTTCAATTGATTTGATTTCTTGCAAAACAACCGAGCTGTTCTGTGCCTGGCCAGAAGTTCTGGACCAGTGGCAGGGTTTGTCGCACATATTCCAGCTTCTGAGAGTCTTCCTCACAGTGCATACATAAACTGACATTAATATTTCTTACGTGTTGAAATCGTTGCTTAATCTCAACAGCGGAAAAATGTCGATTACGGAGTACATTCGAAACCATAAAACGATCATCTCTGTGTCGATGGCGTCCTGATCTGGGCCTTCTTGAGTTACCTCCAGTGTATCGGTAGCGATGTGAGGCCCTTCGGACACTTGTTCTGGGAAAGTTAAGCACCTGGCCACTTCTTCCATCTTCCAATAACGCTTTAATTCTAGCCGAATCTGTATCACTTAAAACCACCACTCAAACAAATTTGAAACTTAAAAACAGTACATCTTAAAAAAATCAAATCACCGAAACGTTAGGCAGAAAAGTTTTAAAGAAAAACCAACAAAGAAGAGATTAACTATTCAAAGATTTATTTACCGAATCCAATTGTCCAATCCAAGGAAAAGAGGGAGATTTTATGTGTTTTATTTACCTCTAATCCTTTCAAAAAGGACCAAATATCAGTGTAGAAGGAGCTATTGTATCCTCCCATACTGAACTAACTTCACTGAAAATAAGGTGACTTGTCAATCCGACTTTATTCTGTCGTAGGACTGTATACTGTCGTAGCCTCAGTAATGATCATCACTGAGGATTCTGTCATACAGCGTGATTATTCATTTTGATAGATAACAAGTTAATAAGTGACCCGATGCGATGGTGGTTAATAAGCAACAACCAAATCATAAATCATAAATAAATATAAAAACTTTATATGGTATATTTATTTCAATATCATTTCAAGGAATATAATTTAATTGGGTTAAAATAAAAACTGATAAAAGCTTAAATATATCCAACAATAAAAAGAATTCGAATGAAATAATATAATTTTAATTATTTGTAGGTATTTTGTATGTGATCAGTCATTTTTTTTAAATATTAAACCCAGTGATTATGACCACATTTGCAATTTACAATCTGACCACTTGCATTAGTATGAGGTACATATTTACAAAAATGAAGTTGAATGAGTAGGTTTGGTTCTGATAGACTAAACAAATCAAATGGTTGTTTTTGTGTTGCCAAATTCTCGATAGTAGCTACAGATTTTACTGTGGTGCTTTCCTAAACAAACTCAATGTTATTTCTTTGTACTGTGCTAAAGAATACGAAATGTAGTGAAGTGTGTTCGACGTTTTTCATTCATCTCACGGTACAAAACCTCGTATCGAGTTTTCAACCCTCCCCTCAACATAATAATTGACATAAATGTGATATATTTCAGTTTTTTTATGTTTTAAATTAAATCCATATCCGTATTTCTTTTACTAATGAGGTTCTTTTGGAAATTTATCAGTGTAGTGTGTTAAAAACAAATAATTAATTGATATTATAAATAAATGATTCAGATATTATAAAGAGAGACAATAGATCTGAGTTGACGGCGTACCTCCAGTGCAACTATAAAATGGTGGGCCACCGGCTACAATATATTATCCCCGATACAGACATCAGCCCCCTCGGTAGGGGTGCCTCTGGATGACGTGTTTATATCCTACCCTTCTTTATCTGCTTTAATTCTCACGTAAATATATCAGCAACCGGCCTACCTGCTGGATTAATTTTATTTATTTACGGAAATATTTACATTTGTCAAACTGTGGTGCTCTCTTTATTCTCGTCGTAACTTTATTGCCTGGCGTCCTTTTGTAATCGTGTTGAATCGTCAAAACTCTCGAAAATGAAGGTTGTGTTAATAGGTATGAAAAACATGTCACTTTATTTCGTAATTACATACTCTTGCCAATATAGCTTAACTTATAAGCATGGCATTCTTTTGAAATATGTTGGCACTTAAAATTAGGATGAGAGCACGTACTTCTCAACCTTTTTGCCTTGGAGAAATTGACAAACCCCTAATGTGCAACCCAAAGCAGAAAGAAGACATTTTTCTTAATGTAGCCCAGTCTGTACGTCTTTTTTACACTTTTTTTTGCATTAGTTTACAAACCATATCCAAAAATTTTTTTTACACTTAACTGTGCAAAACCTCACAATCGACGATAATCTCGATTCATTTTAAACCCTTATCCTTCATATTGGGTATCATTATTTGTTGCTTTCTCACAAATGTGCTCTGAGTTCATTGTTTTCGTAATTTCAGTATTGTGACCAGCAGAAAACAATAAAACTCATTTGTAATAAGTATAGGCTTAAAATTAATTTTAAAAACTTTGATTGATATCCGTATATTGAAACAGTATTGGTAAAGTAGTTTGCAATTTACAGGATGTCCCATGAACAGACAATACTTCAGGAGGTTATCTTATAAGTCAGATTATATTAAAAAGTGCCTATTGATCGAAGTCTAATTGAAATCGAGATATATCATTTTTCATGTTAATTCAAACTTTCACAGCTTTATTCCATAAAGTCCCTCGTATTTCATAAATGGTAATCCTACAGTAAATTAGATTACTCCAATGGAAAGAGCATTAAAATTTGTATGAGTTTAATTTTTTTTTTTATTGTCACCTAAGCAAACCAAATACAAAATTAGTTACATCATAAACTTGTACGAGTTGCTGAAGTTCGTCATTAAGCTTAAGTAATATTTCCTTGGTTCTGGAAATACGGACAGAATTGTCGTTTACGGAAAAATTGTCCTACTAATGAGCTGTAAGTGCATGCACTTATTTTCTCAAAGGTCAGGTTCCTAATTGACTTTTTTTTAACCGTTTGTAACCAAAAAATCAAATTTAAGCAATCAACGTTATTTGTGCATTGGCGATAACGGACTGCTTAAGGTAACAATTAAAGAAACACATGAATCTTAATACAGTCTGTTCACGGAACATGCTGTATATATTAAATCGGTAGTATATCACTATTGTTTTCATAATTCATGAATATTTTTTCCTAACCTAGATTAATGCATAATCTGTACAATTTCATTCGGGACCCATCTTTGAATTCAAATACACTTATAACGACGAAATTGATCCTTGTCTTGTACATTTTTCTACGTCGAGTAACGTTCTGTCGAGCCACATGATCAGTAATTTGTTCATTTCTACTGAAAAGTAAATCTAGCATTGTAAAGGTGCAGCAGCAAAAGTAATCTAACCTTTGGAAGTTTGCACTAATATTTTGATAATACAAGCGTTCTGAGGCTTGTATTAATAGTACAAATAAATACGGGTGTTGAACAAATATTTTTATTATTAGTGACTGTTTATAAAACGGAATTCCTTATATTTTAAACATTTCTGATTGTACTTTCCACTTTCTCCTTTGTACATTGTACTTGTATACTTTTTATAATGAAAGAAAATTGTACAAATTACCTTTGTTAGTTTGTACATCATTATGGGCTTGGTTAGGCAAGACATCAAGGAAACAGCACAATATAAAATCATTCTCTATTTGAACAACTCTAAAATATATTTTATCAGCTAAAGAATCGCAATATATTTTTCTCAAAAGTTAAAATTTCTAAAAAAGTCATTAAAATTTTGAAACTTTTATTAAAAAGTAATGAAAGCAATACAAAGTAAACAAAAAACATTCTTAAAATTGATCATAAAAAAAACACCAAAACTCCTTTTAAAAATTTTTTTTATTTATTACCATCTACCAAAATTATATATACAATATTACGTATTGAGAAACAATATTATTTATAATGTGCATTCTATCCTGAGGGGTGCCAGTGACCATTGATGCTCCCCCAGCTTTCTCATTAGTTATGAACTATTCGTAGGTCCCGTGGTATCTCATCTGTTTCGCCTTACTGTGTTGTAGGGATGGGTAATTTTGGACATGGATCGGGTTAATGTGTTATGAGTCATGTTACGATGGTAGTTTTTAATCCAATCTGGAAAAGGTGTTGGACATTAGGGTTTTAACGAAGGGTATTTTGAGATCATTTGAGGGTTGTGTTAAAAACGTAGAAGAGAGCATTGATAATGGTTCGAAGGACTGGATTAGAAGGACTGATTCTTTGGATGTTGGAAGGTTAAGGTGTCCCCACAGTTCTAATCCGTTTGTCCAAATCGGTTTCAGTAGTGTCTCATAAAGGGTTAGTTTGTTTTTTGTTCGTACGTGTGATGTTCTTGATAATAATTTACGCAGTAGGCAGAAGTGTCTGTTTAATTCTTATCTTTTAGTTCTCATATGACGGTTCCAGGTTGCACGTGAGTCAACTTAGAACCCAACATAGCATACCCAGTTACTTTTTTGGATAGAAATATTATTAAGGACTATTGTATGATGGGTTTTGCTTCGGATGGGGGTAAAAGTAATATGGGTGCATTTGCTTCTGGCGCCAGAATTTGCTGTTGTTTGCTGCGAACGGCTGTTTGCAACATTGTGCCGTCAGCAAAGGAAAGTGGAGGGTGTAATCGGGAAATCTGAGATAAAGATGAGGTACAAGATTGTTCCGAGCACACTGCCCTGTGACACTCCCACTCTGAAGGCAATATTCGGAGTAGTCCGATCCTTGGCGAACTCGTAAGAATCGTTCTGTTAGGTGGGAGCTGAGGATTAGGTAAAAGGTATCTGAAGAACACGTTTTAATTTGTACAGGAGGCCATCATGCCACACTCGATCAAACGCCTGTGTGAGGACACGTAGCCCAGAGAGAGAGAGAGAGAGAGAGAGAGAGAGAGAGAGAGAGAGAGAGAGAGGGAGGGAGGGAGGGAGGTTCGCCGGATTTTGTGAAAACGATGGTATGGCAGTATTTCCAGAGTAAATAAGTAACTATAAGTAACTGAGTAATGGGGAATATTCTATCGTAGAGACATGTAGGATAATGACTTTTTGGCAGGAATTCGCGGGGAATTCGGAATGAGGTCAAAGCCAGGAGTTCAAGTTTCAAAATTTAATGACTTTTGGTTTAGAGCCGTTTCTAACAGAAAAATAGAATTTTTAAAAACTAAACGATAATTTTACATTGGTGATAACTGACATTTGAAAATTTCAATACGTGTTTACAGCTCATTAGTAGGGGCAACTTCTCTGTAAGCGCCATATCTGTCAGAATTTACAGAACTAAAATCTATTCTAAAGTTTACACAACTTAGCAGGCTAGTAAAAGTTTATATTGTTAGTAATTTTGTATTTTGTTAGCCATGTAAACGTTATTTATGCTATAAAACAAATGACCTACATTCACTAAAATTAAGTATGCAAAAATGATTGTAAGCTAAATGAAGAAATAAGTCTCACGTCAAATTTCGAAGAAAAAGTTGTTCTTTGTACACTTGCTTTTTTGTCCAACTATTGTAAAAACCACCCCGGGAAAGGCTGAATATTAAACGAAGAGAAATTAGATGTGAAATCGTAAGGGACACCAAGATCGACGAGTGGTAAACATAATGTAGTGTGACAAACGACCCAGGAGGAAGTCGAAGGGCAACAAAAAGAGGGGGCGTAGCAATTGACAAGGGTTTCTTTCTGCGAGATCGATCAAGCCCCAAATTTCCTTTCGGGGGATGATAAATTGTTTCAACGGCCCGTCTAGAAATCCGTTCATGTGATAAGATAATCCTCCGAGAAAACCTTGACAACTCGTAATCTTTGACTAATTATGATTGAAGTGTGACATGTGTGAAGGGTAAAGGGAACGATCGGTCTGTGCGACGTAGGCCAGACATCTAAACGACAGGAGATTTTTAACTATAACGGGTCCAGACGTGTGAAAAGATCTGGTTTCAGAAAACACCGCAAAGCCTGCCGTGGGAAGCTGCATCTGCGTGCAGCCATAATTTCAAAGAGATGAGAGAAAATACAAAATGAAATTGCTTTCTAATACTCCCGCCGGCCATGACAGGAAACGATCCAACCAATACTAATTAATTAAAATTGTTTATTTAAATTACGGGATTCCACCCTAAATAGTTTTACTACATAATTATAAACAGGATGTGACATTTAAATTATTCGTTAGAAAAATATTTTAAAGGAAAAATTCAATCTAAAAGAATTGTTGGACTGTGATGCATATCAAATTTATATTAAAATATTAAGACAAATGTGCCAAATAACAAAACAATAAACAAATTGATGCGAAGTACAAAGCAGTAAAAATCCTTTGATATCGAACCTGAAACGTTCTATCGGGAGAAAATCGTATTACATAGGGTGTCCATTGAACAGTGAATGTTTCAGGAGGTTATTCTACATGTCAAATTTGACTGAAATGTCGTAATTGTCCAAATTCTGATTCTCACTTGTATTCGATATACACTTTTCAGGATACTTCAGTCTTACTAAATAAAAATAAATTTAGTAAGACATACACTAATAGAAACAGCATTAAAAGCCGTATGAGATTAATTTTATTTTTTAAATATAACCTTAAACAAACAATATGTAAAGTCACTAAGAAGTTAAACTTGTCCAAGTTTCGAAATTTCTTGTCTAAAGTTTAAATAAGATTTTCTTGTTTCTGTGAATACTGAAAGATACATAGCATACAGAAAAGTTGTCCCTACTAGTAGGTGGTAAGTAGACATGTGCTTAATTTCTCAAAGGTGGGTCACCTACCAATCCTAATAAATAACTTTTTTTTAACCGTTTGTAACCGAAAAATACAATTTTTAAGAATTTATTTATTATTATACATTATTATTTATTATTATATACATTATTTATACATTGGTGAGAATTACCTTACTTGAGGTTACCATTAAAGAAACTCATGCATTTCATGTTCTTTATGCTATTCCTATTCGCCTTGAATTATGGAATTAAGTTGGGAAAAGTTGAAGTAACCTGAAAAGTCAAATATCTCGAATACAATTAAGAATCAAGCTTTGGACAATAGAGATACTTTTTACTCTAATTTAACATATAACATAACTTAACTTTAACATAACTCGTGAACTATTGACGTCTGTTTACGACACCCTATATATGGTGCATACATAGTATATCACTTTGCTTTCATAATTCTTGAATATATTTATCCTAATATGCGTTGAAGTGCCAATATTTTGAACTGTTAGATTGATTTGTGTATCTTTTTTATTATACAAAATCGACGTCCTCGCTATTTAAGGCATTCAGATGAGCAAGTGCCTCCTGGTTAGGGCAGGACACCAAGAGACAATTAGATAAAATCATTGTCTATTTGAACAACTCTAAAATATATTTTATCATCTAAAGAATCGCACTATGTTTAACTTAAAAATTACTGCATCTAGCATTGTACAGTTTAGTTTTACATAGTTTCTGGGCTCTCTCTTAAAAAATTCATTACAATAGGTAAACGAAAAATTTATTCATTATTTCATTAAACATTGGTCCTTATGTGCTGGCCGACCGATCATTATTATATTTCTTGTCAGAATATTATTCATATTTACTCCCAATGGAAACCAGATTGAAGATGAATGAAAATCTTTAGTAAAGGGTGTTTTCGAGTGAGGGCCCATAGGCGAAAGTCGACATCGGCCCATGTCGACTGTTAACGTTGAACCTGGAACCTAATAACCGGCAAAAGACATGGACAAAATCTTGAGCCCCTTTCATTATACTTCCCGGTTCTTCAATCTTTAAGGAACGATCTGGACATTTAGCTATAATGCGTGGTTCAAATCCCCTCCGGAAACAGGCAACACGTTTAATTTTGAAATAGTTTTAAAAATTGCTAGCTAGGGCCTCTGGTATCATCGTTTGTTCTTGATGTCTATTCGTGACCGGCCGTCAATCATCCGTCTTCCTTTCCATAAGCGTTCACACGACGTGTGCAACACGTTTCCGTATGGGTTCATCTAAAAGATAATATTAGCAGAATGCACAATTTTAAAAGGAATTCGTATGCTCCACCTAAGCTGCAGTTACCTGTTTAAAACTGAACTAATTACTGGGTTAAACTCTGAACCAACCCCACAGAATTGCATGGCAATACAGATTTATTTATTTTAAAGAACTAAATATTTAATGTTTTATGAGGTACAATTTAATTTCATTTGTTTATTATTTATTTTATTTTATGTTTGAATTTACTGTCATGTTCTTTAATTTTTTTCTTCTTTTATTTTTTTGTATTGTTGTGTTCTTCTGTTGTTTTATTTGTTTACATTCACCTCCGGAAGACAGAATTTTCCATGCCGTACTGTGCTTATTGTGAAGTTATTTTATATTATACTATTGTATTATACCAAACAAAGTATTATTAGTATTATCTAAAAAGCAGGAACGAAATTTCGATTTCACATCACGTGCAGATATACAGGTTGCAGAGAGAGAGAGCGTGTGTGTGGTGTGTATTTGTGGTTGTAGCTTTACATTCGATAGGTGAAACATTGAAGTGTGCACAGTTTAACAGATTCAGAGTTACGGGCTTTTTGTTGGTTCCCTTGTTTGAAATTATCGGACTCTATGGTAAGTGGTTTTGATGTGATTAATTCTTAGATTTTGATGTGTAGGTAGATTTAGATTTAGAGATTCCATGACCCTCGTCCCCACCAGAGTCTCAATCACTTTGAGGTTCCGGGAGGTGTCTAAAACGAAACGTTAATCACACAAGTTAAAACGGCATTCTTGACACGGCTTTCAATTAAACTGCCCTTAATTGATATTCTGCTGACAATAGCAATCCGAACAACGGGCCTATCATTATTCAAACAGAGCCGGGCTAATAGCTGGGGAGTTTAAGGCAGTTAGAGATAGATCCAAGCCAACTCACATGACAGTGTTAACTTCCACCTGAGGCATTGCCTCTTATGCAACGCCTTCCTTTCATTATCATAATGTTAGCGATCCCCGGGGCCTCTCGTGGCTCCTGTCCGTTTATATCAACAGGATACATACATCAGTAGTTCGACCCGGCATGAAAAGTTATTCGACCGTCAAAAATATGTGGGCCTATCTTCTTAACTGGCCATAACTCATATTTTAATATCCATGTAAAGTGTATATATAATTTAACCTTATTTTAACATTTATATATTTTTATGAATGCATTTATCATATCAGGGAGCTATAATGTGACCGTGGACAAGCGTTGAATTTTAGCTTGAAGTTTCTCCAAAATAACTTACTTATCTGTTCATATCACTATTCTTGATCTTTATCGTTTTACACACGTACAGAACACGTTCTTGAAGCCAACATGAACGAATGACTTCGTTGTCACTCTTTGTAACACTCTTATACAATGCTAATTCTTACATCCCACAAATTGTACATTGTTTTCTGCACTCATTGAAGTTGACGTTAAAACTTTCTTCATTAAAAAGGTTCATTTAAAACAGTTTAAACAGTTGAGAAGATATTTTACAGCTTTTTGACAGCCAAAGGGCAAACGATGCTTTCCTTTCAGGACTAATAGGTTTGGAAAAAGGTCTTTTGCGATTATGAATATTGATCTATGGTATTTAATAGCACTACTTGATTTCTCATCAAATGAAAAGTTTTCTGTAAAATTCTTCGTTTTTTAACTGACAATACATAAATAACCTGTAAATACGTTTCACAAAATTTGAATGCCTCTTCGGTTTGGTCCTTGAAACTTCTTAGTTGGTTGGTTTTCAGCAATCGCATATATAACTGAGCAAAGGTGAGCCATAATATACCGGCGACGTCATGAATCACTGTGAATATGTGGGCTATACAAATGTTTATGTATGGTTTTGGAAACAGATGCTAGATAGGTCGAATGACGGCTGCGTAAATAATACGCTTAACATGAATGTGGATGATTTCTTTAACTAGAATTAATTAAGGTTTTTAGTTGAGATAAAAAAGTCAGTGGCACGAGCGGGATTCGAACCCACGATCTTCGGCTTGATACGCCGCTGCTCTATCACTTGAGCTATCGTGACCTCGATCCACTGGGACACCAACTTCCCATCTCAACCGCACCTTTTGAATTTTCCCTCCTTTTTGCCATTTTTCAAAGGTTGAGATGGGAAGTTAGTGTTCGAGTGGATCGAGGTCACGATAGCTCAAGTGGTAGAGCAGCGGGGTATCAAGCCGAAGATCGTAGGTTCGAATCCCGCTCGTGCCATTGACTTTTTTTATCTCAACTAAAACCCTTAATTAATTGTAATATATTAATTGGTCAAGCGGACCACGAAATTAGTGAATTGAATTCTTTAACTAGGTTGTGTTTCAAAGCATGCCGAGTCCGCATAATGGTCCGGTGTGCGCGCGTGTGCGTGTGCGTGTGTGTGTGTGTGTGTGTGTGTGTGTGTGTGTGTGTGTGTGTGTGTTTCCCATACAAATTTTGGATCCAACAGTAGCCCAAAATAACGCACTGATAAGCAGATGGTACATCTTCTCCCAGTAACAAGATGACTTCATTTGTCACAGGGTGTTTGTAGGTGAATTGTACTACTTACTAATTAATTGTACGACTTTATTGGATTGATCCAGTGTTCGTCTAACTGTTTTTTTAGCTTAGTACAAATGGTTAGAACCTATGAACGTAGCATGTGTATTACTTGGCAGTAATCGGCGCGGGTATAAATCAAAAGAATCCCAAGGCTTTCGTCGCGATTGCCACAGCTGTTTTTTATTTATGATATGTATAAAACATTCGGAGCGTTTAATATTAGAGGTAAGAAGATAAGGGATCAAGTGGGGCAGCTGTTATTATGAGCCAAAGGAAGATCCTGGTGAATGGACTGGGTCCGAACAGTTTATTTCGAGCCGACGCCGGCAACGTTTGGAACCTCGTCAAATCCGCGACCTTTCCACCCGGCAAATTTTTCCACCACCCTCTCGCTTTTCCTTGAGACAACATAATTAAGCCGGTATTCGGTTGGAATATTCTCTCAAGAATCATTTCATCTCGTAACTGTTGGGGTCCTTGGCCTAAGGCTCTGGTGACACACATGTTGGTTTATTTGTAAAATCCATCCCATTGATATGTTTACATGTTCACTCATACTCATAGCAGAATGGGTACGACTTAGGCACCCTACCTCTTAGGTTTTCGGTATCGTGTCCCAGTCCTGCGGTTAAGCATGGATGCCTAATGCGTTTAATTTAAAAAAATCATTACTTTCACAATCGTAGTGATATTCCAAATAATGAAAAAAATACCATCCAGATTTGTAGAAAAGGAATAATAGTTTTTTTCCGTCAAATTAACTCGTTAATTTGAAATTAACTCTTATTCTAATAAAATTCACACTTTTAATTTCAAATTAATTTTTTAACCTTCAAATTAACCCTTTTTTTAAATATCACAAACCTAGGAGATGGTATGAAATGTAGGTACGTAAAGGTACTTAATTTCTCACATTTTTCACATTTCTCAAATTAAAAGAATATTCATTTATTTTTATATTTTATTTTTATTGTAATTAATTTTCATATTGTTTTTAAAAGCTTAATTATTTTATATGTAAAAAATCTCAAATTATAGCGTTTGACCGTCAAATTAATTTGAAATTAAGTAGGATTAATTTAGAATTAAAAAGAGTTAATTTGAAGTTTAAAACAGTTAATTTGAAATGAAAAAGGGCTAAAAATGTAAATACGCAAGAATATTAGTTTACATTTTTATGTTTCATACTATCTCTTAATTTTAATGCTTCAAAGAAATGGTTAATAATTTGTCGGGAAAAAACCTGTAAAAGAAGAATCTTATATTTAATTTCTCATAAATTTCATTTTAATTTTATTAATTTTCATATAGTCGTCTAAGAGCTCAATTTATTTTATTTTTTATAGTATCAAATATTCCGGAATTTTACTTTACATGCTATACGTCATACCATCTCTCCGTACCAGACTTTATATTTATGCCATAAGTTTTTTTATAATGTATTAAAGAAATAATTAATGTATAATTAAAAAAGGTTATGTTTAAGTTAAAAGGGTTAATTTGAAATCAAAAAGGGTTAAATTAAAGGTAAGAAAGTTCATTACATGTTGCAGTGACACTGCACATACCTGCTAACGCTAATGCTTCACTTTTTTCTTCTTCTTGCATTCTGACAGATATGTAGACATTTCAATTACACAATATCGCATGATTGTAAAAACTTCTCGTAATTTATGCAACGCCCACCCAATCATTTAAACAATTCAAATGATATTAGCGGGCAATAATGGAATCGATACATTTTGGATCTATCGTCCATCCTCTATTGAAGTCCGCTTTTGCTCACACCAGAAACGATTGAATTTTTTTTTTTTTTTCAATTTTATTAGTGAAAGCTATTGGCCACAATGGCCGGTCGTTTCTCAATAGCGCTCAAGGCTGATATTCGGGAAGCACAGATCTTCGAAATTTATTGCCTATTTATTTTCATTTTATTCTAATGATACGGCGTGCTTGTGACGAATTATACGCAGAGGCTGGCTATAAAATAAAAGACACGTGGGGTGATTGCATTCGGCTGGCCGAAAGAATACAAGTCAATAAATGTTGAAAATTAAACTTTTAACAATATGTGCAATATTCAAACCTCACTTTGAACTGGGGAGATAGACTGATAAAATGTAGGCAGTTAAATAAAAATCACACTTTACTACAAGCGTTTGTTTAAGGTTTTTACTTGGGAAATGCTTATAAACTGCACTTACATTAATAATTTCCATATTAAAGCTGAGAAATTACGAGTATGCTCTAAAGCATAAGTACCCTCCTGTAAAACACTTGATTTTTGAAAAAAAAAAAAAATCACTCATGATCTTTTAGTTTCTAGCCGTTGAAACCTGTACTTGTGTAAATATTGTTTAGCAGTTCCCACATAGTCAATCAGAAAATGTATCTCCACACACTGTGTTCGCCCAAGAACTGAACTGAACTGAGAGAACCGCAGACCAGATTTTTTTTTTTTACATACTAGCAGCTATGACAATTGCCGGCTCCCTCACGTTTTACATATCTTTGTTTTATTTCCCCTATCTTTCATGTTTAACCTTTCCACTCGTGATTAAGACATTTAAAATGCACATTCATGCTATTTAAAGATTACCTAACCTAAAGTAACTTAAATTAGGCGGGTCCCAAGAATTTTCGATTATTGCTGAGACCTCACCCCTACATCTATACTAAAATTAAGTGCAGCTTAACCTATGGTTTAACGACAAGGAGATTTTTACCTTGATGCCCTACCTTCAATCACGCCAATAAAGTCATTCATACAGTAAAAATCACGTTCACAATTTTTTTCACGATATAGACTAAAATCCGACACGTGCTTGACTGACAAAAATGATCACAAAAGTTAAAGTATTAATATGTATATAAAAAATATATAAACCAGTCCTGTAATGTTATTGATGATTTTTATGAGAACTAAAAGGAGTGTCATATTTGAGAAGAATAAATGAAATGGGTTATGTTCAGTACTCCGTTATTTTCTTTAATTCTCCCAATGCTAAAAATCTTTGTTTGTACCAATGGTTTGGCTTATAAAAACCCAATGTTTCATAATTAGGTTAACAGTTTTAAAGTAGAGTTTAAAAAAAAAACGTATAAAAGATATAAAGAACGATTGGTTTACAGGTGATATTTCCGTCGTTAGTTCATTTTATTCTTTATATTTAAAAATTATGCTCCGGCCTAGTATAATGCAACGGGTGAGATTATTGCTGCCCTGAGGTCGATCTCTCCGGACCCTGGAGATGGATTTATCTCCATCCCGGCCAGCCGTCGGGATGAAGTTTTTTTTCTGTCTCGTAAATATGGGAGAAGAGTTACTCACTCCCTGTTTAGCCTTTTTCAATGGGAGCCGACTTTGGGGAGGTAGGACTAATCTACACCGTGGATAAACATCTTATGATGCACCGATTTGTAAGTATTGGATTTAAGATATTCTTCTTGTTTTCCCCCTCGGAGATATTGTTGGAGTTTAGGAATATTTGATAGGGAGGCTTAATTTCCTTTTGAGCTTGACAACCATGGAATGTCTTAACATTGCTACTTTTTTCAGTAAAATAAGATACTTAAGCAGACGGGCGTCATTTTCGTTTCTCTGTCCTTTCTCGCCACCATTTTTGCAGAATTATAACAAATTGCCACTTGGAGATGTAAGCAGTTTACTGTCTTTAAGAGGTTTCCTTCACGATACCTCTGACAAATGATTAATTATCAACAACAGAAAACGAGAAAGAAAAGAAAAGAAAGTTCATGAAAATAATCATTTCTTAACCTAGTACACTAAAACTGATAATTTAAAAATAACTTTTCCACATGAGTTTTCTAAAATAGGATGCAGATTTTAGTATTTCCACAAACGGTCTTATTCTAATCTGTGAAAAGAAAAACATCACAATACTCGTACTAGTTTAAGAAGAAAAAAATCAAAAAGTGCCTTATTAAGTAAAAGTCTATCTACATGTACAAACACCTTTCAGCTCAGTGGGGGAACACCAAACATAACATATAAATGTTTTCTTATATTTCGACCTCAAGAATTTAACTTATGATTTTTCCTCCTCGAAGGCGGGGTCATCTCAAAAAAACAACAACTAGTTTTTCTTTCAATCCACACGTTTCGGTTTTATTTTAATCCTTCCTCAGGTGAGTTAACGCAGTGGTTAAAACAGTGGTCGTCAGTCATTAATATTTAGTAACAGTTTATTTTAAAAAAGAGCCAGTGTGGTACATATTTTCAAAATACCACACTGGCTCTTTTTTTAAATAAACTGTTGCAAAATATTAATGACTGACGACCACTGTTTTAATCACTGCGTTAACCCACCTGAGGAAGGATTAAAATAAATCCGAAACGTTGTGGATTGAAAGAAAAACTGGTTTTTTTTTTTTTTTGTTAGATGTCCTATTATCCCACTTTCGAGAAGGAAAAATCTAAGATAACATATAAATTTGAGTTACAACAATTCAATAATAGAAGATATTGTCGAAATTAACAAAAGAAAATTCCCTGGTTCGGACGCAAGGGACAATCTAACTTATAAATGTATATTTACAAACTAAAAAAAGAATGTATTTGATTCAATTGTTAAGCATGGAATATATCCTGAACAGTTAAAAACGTCAGCAATTAAGCCTATTCATGCAAAAGGAGGGAAAACATGACTGCGGTAATTATAGACCAATTTCAATTCTTTCGTTAGTGGAAAAAATTATAGATAAAATCATTGCAACACACCAATAACATTGTTAATTGTGTACTTAGATAGTTACAGAATCATTAATAAACAACAATATGAATTGCAAATAGATAAAAAGTTCCGAGAAAGTACTGCTGAATTTTGAATATCTTTCAAAGTTATCTTGAAGTGAAAAGAGCATAATTAAAGTGGGGCACTCTTTCGGTGAGATGCCGTCGATAGAGTAGTGCCTCAAGGGAATGTACTTGAGCCAATTCTTTATAACATTTGTAAAAATTATTGTTACGATATGGTTGTCAGTCAAGGGCAAGTTTCATTCGCTGACGACTCAACGTTTCTACTAACCGATAAGGAAGTTGGATACGGCATTTTCAAAGCTCAGAAAACTCTTGACGATTTTTCTAAATGGGCACATAAAAAGAGAATTAATATTTAATCACAAAAAACTTTTGTGGTGGGATTCAGATTAATACGTTAATATAGTTTTCTTTTTATTAGGTTTTGTGGTCCGCTTGACTAAATAAATTCTTTTCAATTAATTACGGTTTTGGTTGAGATAAAAAAGTCAGTGTCACAAGCGGGATTCGAACCCACGACCTTCGGCTTGATACGCCGCTGCTCTACCATTTGAGCTAGTGTCATGATAGTTCAAGTGGTAGAGCAGCGGCGTATCAAGCCGAAGGTCGTGGGTTCGAATCCCGCTTGTGACACTGACTTCTTTATCTCAACCAAAACCTTAGTTAATATAGTTGTTAATAATATTATATCTACACTCTTGCGACTGCCTGATTAATAATAAAAAGGATGCATATCATTATCCAAAATTAAATCTGGTTTTGGGAATAATACTGGTTGAATGCTCATCTTGGGAACCACACTGTTTGAATTTACAAGAAAAAAAAAGAAAAACCAAGAGTGCAGACTACCATTCAAGTTACTGCCTTAATCAGGGTACTATTATAATGGTATATAAAGCCATTTTTAAACCGTTAATTCTGTGGTCATTTAAATGAAATAAATACTTTACAAAAAGGTACACTTGTGAATATTTTCATGAAAATAGCGATATAAAACCCTGAAAATATGTCAGACTCTTACTCCCGAACTATATCATGTTTCCAAAAAATTAATACTGTTTGATCTATTATATTCTGCACAAATTAGAATCAGCACTATTGTACAAATTCAAAATGCAAATTAATAAGCCGATAGATTTTTTAAATTTGGCTGGACATGTATCACTTATAAGGAATGTATTGATTGTTTAATAATAAAAAAATTAGAAAAATAAATAGTCTGACATCAAAGCATGGGCGAAGAGAGCGTTAAATTTCTTAGTAGATTTTTATGATTTTTACATATTTAAAAATGACAAGCAATTTTTAACAAGATAAAAAAAGTTTTTTAACAATCAAAAAAACAAAAATATGTGCATTTAAACTGGAGATATAGGGATTTTAAGAAAGGGACTTTAGCAGAATATAAGCTTTATATTCACTTGGGTGAAAAAGAACGAAATTACTGTTAACAATGTTTTATCAAATTTCATCTGTAATTTAACTTAAAATTTTAATTTACAATTTAAGCAAATGGTACAAAGTTCCTCTGTTTTATGATTCCAAGTTAGCTTATTTTTATTTTTGGGTAGTACAGAAATAGAGATACTTTTCCTTATTTCCTATTAAACCAAAATAGTCAAGAAAGTTTTTTTTAATTTATAGAGAAAAAAAAACATACCTGTTATATCTTCTAGCTAAAACAGTATGAAGGAAAGTAGAAATGACAGGAGTTCGCCACAGTCTTACTCAATCGTAGGTTAATGCACGTTGCTTATTTTGGATTTTGCAAAGTTACTCCATTGTACTGTACTCAGAGTGTTTTCAAAAAGGGCATCTTTACTCTTATGGTATGCTCACTTGGGCATGTACAAGAATCACAAAATATTTTACCAACTAAGTCCGAGCGAACCCAGCGGGCAGAGAGGCGGCGAAGTCGACTGCGTCACACGGCACAAGTTAGCATAAGTCAACAGAAAATTACCATAATGATCTTGAAAAAAGAATGCGTTTCCGGTAACCCTTTTACCGTCTGGACGGTTTTGCCCCATATCGTTTCTTATTTCGCCAGCTGAGCAGGGAACAAAACAACCCTAGAGGGAGAATGCGATCGAAACTGTCGGTTGAAAATGCAAATTTCGCTCAATTGCAAGCGTGTAAACTAAACAAAATAAATCCTAAGATCCGTCTCGATGGTACCGATATAAAGTCCTTGCTTAGACCGGAATTTTCGGCACTTGGCGTTTATTTGCCAGACTAATGAATTTCCCCCTCTAATGAGTAACCAAAGTTAGAAACTCAGTGATTAGACCAAACAATGTACACTTGGAAACGATATGTATTAATCTATAAACACAGGTTTATATATGCCAGTATGTTAGACATCACATTTCTTGGGAGAATATTCAGTTTTGATGGCTTTCCTGTGCCCTAGGTGACAGTCTTCCGTTTCCATTTATTGAAGTAATGTGGAGTCGGTTCATCGGTTCAGGATTATTACAACCTTCAACATGAATTAGATTTATTCCATTAATGGTGCTTAAGGAATAGGTTTCCGTTGAACTGCAACAAGTGTAAAGTTATTAAAATAACCAAATTAATAATTCCTCATGATTATGACTCCTTTACATACTAGATTGATGGGCAAGCATTAGATGAAGTTGATGCTATTTCTGGCCTTGGCTAAGTCCTTCATAACCTTGGCTTTATTAATAGGATGACGGTGGTGCTAACGTCTGCTGTGAAAATTTTGTTTTAGACATTAGTCAGAAGTCGTATTGAGTACTGTTTTGTCTCCTTTTCAAGTTGGAGAAATTCAATTCGTAGAAGGGGTTTAAAGGAAAGCTACACGAATTATAATCTAGAGGTTTGGTTGTGCTGGACTAAGTTATAAGATTAGAGGTTGGATTGGTCGAATCTGGTCTCTTTGGAATCGAGTCGCATTTGCATGGATCTTGTTCTTGATCTTGCTTGAAAGATAATGGAGTGGTGTGTGTGCTGACCTACAAAATAAAGTATCTTCTGGTGCTACAGAGGCACTTGAGGAGCCATGATTTATTTTGTGTTCAAAGAGCTAGAATTGTGAACTAAATTCTCCGATGCCTGGGGTTGTTCAATCGATTTTCGGGTGAGACAGATGTTTTTCACGACAATGTCAATACATTTAAGGTAAAAGTAATAATTCGTTTCGATTGCTCATTAACCTAAGTTGTCTTGTTATATTTGGTAAAATGATTACTTCTGATTTGGATTCAATCTGTTCAAATTATAAATAAATAACATTAAAACTTAATACTAGAAAAATTTTGTCATCGAGGAAGCCAGAGTAGCATAAAAGAAATTAAAATAGCCATTGGCTGTCGTGATTTTGATATGCTTTATTTCTTCAGGTCCAGAGGTGCTCAGGGCATCTTTTGTTGATCATTGTTTCCTTTTTATACAAAAAAGTATTTAAAAAATAACATAAAAACTTACACTTATTGAAGAAGGTGTCGCATTTTACAATTCTTGCGAGGTTTAATTTAATTGATTTATTTGATTCTAGGATAGCCAAGTACACAAAAGGTCGTGGGCGTGACTTAACTGCGTGTCGAGTTAGTACTTAATTAAAAAAGACCAAAACCTTTAAGTTACGATTACACGGTCATCCCGAGTATTCGGTAAACTTGGAAATAGTCGCCCTACACGAGCTTTATATCACCGTAATTGCATTGGATTGTGGGGGTTTTACCGTTTCGTCCTTGATTTACTCTTTTGGGCCTTATCCGAGGGATCTTTCTATCCGATTTACCAACGATCCGACACTAAAACGAACTTAAATTTCAGTTTTAGGACAGACACGTGCCGGTCACCGAGTGAATACCCTTGTCGCCGCATCTATCCCGGGCTGTGTATTAATACAAATCACCTTCCACCCCTCTTACGAAATTCACTAAGTCCCTACACCCTTTTCGATCGCACCCACGCACAGGAACATGCAAAAAGGCATCTTGCTCCGATTGGTAAATAAATTCTTGAAAAATTTGTTTGACCAGAAATCAGATATTTGTCAAAAGTAGCTCTATCCTTTCAGATTATTCCTTATACTAACAGTATGATTGCACTTCTTAAATCGAGTTTGTACTTAAACTTCCAAAGTGTATGAAGCAACCAAGTCATTGATTTACAAGAAAAGGAAAGCAACATTAAAATCAAATTTTTGCCCATTCGGGTAGCATTTTAAATTAATCGGTAAAAAATCGAAGTAACACTCGAAAGACTTTTTCAAAAATATATCTTACGTTGACCGAATCGCATACGAAATCCTTTTGCCGTGCTTCACCGGCAAGCATTCCCATTTCCGTGCTTGTTACTGTGCATTTGATTGCTTCCTCGGTAACCAAAGTTAATAAAGTGGCAGTTTCGTAATAAAAAAAAAAAGTTTACAAACTTATCTACACGTTGGATGAAAATAAAAAGCCGCCTTATTCCAGCTGCAACCGCTTTTCTTGGACAAATTAAACAAAGAAAATTCTCTCATATCGATGAGAAAACAATGAAAAAGCCATCAATGAAGATTTTTTCCCTTTTGGTCCGATTTCTGTTTGTAAAGGCCAATTTTTTTAGGATTAAAAACTCGTTCTAGTGTTATTAAATCCAAAGGTTTAGATTTAGAATTTGTAAATTGTATTTTAGCATTTTACAATTCCTCTTAATTGCCGAAAAGGGAAAGGTTTCCTCTTCTGTAATTAAGTATGTATTTATTTATTAAATATTTTTATATCTTTTTGTAAAAAACAGAAGGGACGTATTGTTAAAATACAAAAATAAGAAAAATTATGTTTAAGTTGTTTTTGTGTGAAAAATTGATGTCGTGCAGCTCGATGAATGTCGATATAATCAACATTCAAATTATCTTAATATTATAACATGCTGTATAAAGCTTCCTTAATTTTAGTCCTATTTTGATATTTTATGTTGTTAAGAAGTTTAGTTTTTAGATGTACCATTATCATTTTTTGGTTCATCATTTTTTGGCATAAAAAATCCCCTACTTCACTTTTTTTAACGAGGTCCCGCATTTTATATTTCGGGTCTCAAAACTAGACCATTTTTAAGAATTTTCAGCTGTAGAAATATCGCCCACATTTTCACTCATAAACACACACCATCAAGGTATGGTCCTGATTAAGAAAGCAAATTCAATTTCGACCTAGGGCAAAACAATGTTAAATATGTCCATTTATGTTTTTTACAGGGGAACTCAAATTTGCTTGAATACCGACTCACTCCCAACATTGCCAAGGACTGTACAGACTGTGATGACAAACAATTAGTATAAACATAACAAAACTGTTGTTTTTTGGCTGTTTTTCTCTAACCCTTAGTAGTAGTGATTGCTATTTATCTTTGTAAGCTTTTCTCAAATTGCCACAGCTCTTTAATCTCTTTGTGAAACACATTAAACGTTTAAAGACATTTACAAACTTTTTAATTGAAGTGTTAAATCGTTTGTACTAACTCCTGACTATTTTTTACATGCTGCAGTGGTACAGTCAATCTATAGCTATATTTTCTTTACTAAAAAAAAATATTAGACGTAAAACAGAAACTTGCATGACAACAACGATGTTTCTTCGATGCAAAGTTTGAATAAGTTATAATGTAAATGTTTGTTTCATATGAAAATGACAATTATTATGGCCAATAATGCCGTAACTTAACGTTAAAAGATAGTGAAAATAGATTTTTTTAATTTAAAATTTCTAGCATTGTATACATTCATTTTTTCACATCCGACATGTATTTGTAAATTTAAACAATGTTTATTAATCCCAGGCCCTGAAGATGATTTCAATAAAGATCCCAACGTTGGCACGATAAAGAAAATGTTTTTCTAAAACCTACACCGGGGGCGTCGGTGGCCGCAAGTGGTCTTTGACACGGCGCTCATCACTGTAAGGTAAAGGTCCCGGGTTCGAATCCAGCGGCCCTGCATTCGAACCTGACATACTTACAAATGGGCTTTTTTTCAAAAACACCGGCACCCTGAGTATTTATATGACCTCTGCTGTTGCGAACCCTCGTAAAAAAAGTAATAAAGAAAAACCTACACTAGAACGCATCTCACGATCTCCGAATAATTAAGTAGTGAAAATATAAAAATTAAAGGTATTTGAATTGATAATTTTAATACTGCTTACAAAAAACTTTTTATCTTGCGTGAGTAAAATAAAGTATTGGGTTGTTCAGAAAATAATGCAGGTTTATGGTTATAAAATAAAAACAATAAAATAAATGATTTTAAAGATTTTGTAATCATTAAAATACTCTCCATCACTCTCAATATACATTTCCCAATGTGATGGCAACTTCTCTGTACCCCCTGAATAGAATTTTGCGTCTTTATTATTAACAAATTCTGTAAACCCATTTTCTAACGACTTTTGATCAATAATTTTTTTTTATCTTGTAAAACGTTGGTGAGGGTCTGAAAAAAAGGGTAGTCAGTAGGCGAGAGGTCGGGAAAATAATGAGGGGTAGGCAGAACCTCAATAACCAAGATCCAACAGTTTTCGTGTTGTCACATGTGAGACAAGGGCCGAGCGTTGTCGTGTAACAAAATCAGCCTTTTCCGATTGACCAAAGATGACTTCAGTAATGCCAACTTCTGGTGCTTTGTTTCTATTTAAGATCAGAACATTTCGGTATTGATTATTTTGCCATAATTCAAGAAACTTTAGTAAACAGCCCAAATGAAGCACCAAAGAGTCACGATCATCTTTTTTTTGTATTTGAGGACTTTGGAAAATGTGATGCGCTTTATCTTTTTCGAGCCACAGTCCAGAATGTCTTCTGTTATCGTAGAGAATCCAATTTTCATCACAAGTATACAAGTTCTATCCAGAAAAGGTTTCTGCTTCGGCAAAGAAATATTGCGCAAACTTCATAATGATTTTTGTCGTTCGTTTATTCACGAGGAACCCAAGTTTCGAGCTTTTTCACCTTTCCAATTGCCTAATTGCCTTTAGGTGGACAGAATGGTCGATTTGCTAACTGAAAGATTCTCTGTAAGTTGTCGAACGATTTCGAAGTTTTGGAATCTTCGACCAAAGCTCGCAGAACATCATCATCTATTGAAGAAATCCTTCCACTACCTTCTTTGTCTTCAAGGCTAAAGTCTCCCTCTCGAAATTTTTTAAACTATCTCTGAACGGTGCTCTCGTTCACGCTGCCATCGCCCCAGAATTAATTAGTTTAGGCACGTTCCGACCGAATTTAAACTCGTAAAATGAAATTATTCGAAAATCACGTCCTTAGTAAAGACTGAATTATTGCCAAATAACGAAATGCTACTGAGGTAAGCAAACATTTTTGTTTGGAAGAGGTCTAAAAGTGTTGACATTCGTTCAAAAGAATAATTAATCAAATGCAAACAGTTTAGAGGAGTAATTAAAAGACAATAAGAAAACCTGCATTATTTTTCGGACAACCCAATATTTTTTATATTAATATTAAATTTTAATTGTAACTTAATTTCCATACTGTTTTTAAGTGCACAATTATTTTATATTTTTAAAAATCTCCAATGAAAAGCTGAATAATATTATATTTAATTGTACTTCATTTTCGATTTTAATTTCTTTCCACTAATTTCGTGGTCCGCTTGACCAATTAATACTTTACAATTAATTAAGGTTTTTAGTTGAGATGAAAAAAGTTAATGGCACGAGAGGGATTCGAACCCACGACCTTCGGCTAGATACGCCGCTGCTCTACCATCTGAGCTATCGTGACCTCGATCCACTCGGACATGGAAATGAAAAATGGCAAAAGGAGGGAAAACTCATAAGGTGGGGTTGAGATGGGGAGTTGATGTCCGAGTGGATCGAGGTCACGATAGCTCAGGTGGTAGAGCAGCGGCGTATCTAGCCGAAGGTCGTGGTTCGAATCCCTCTCGTGCCATTAACTTTTTTTCATCAAAACTAAAAACCTTAATTAATTGTTCAATTTTAATTATAATTAACTTTCATATAGATTTCTAAGAGCCAATGAGTTTATATTTTAAAAAAAAAATTACCAAATAGACAGGAATTTTACTTTAAACGTTTATATTTCATACCAAATCCTATGTTTTTCTAACTAAAGAAAGGGTTAATTTGAAATTAAAACGGGTCAATTGGAACATAAAAAAGTTAATTTCAAAATAAAAATGGTTGATTTAAAAAAAATGAATTTCAAATTTGGAAGTTAATTTGGTGAGAAAAAATGGTTAATTAGACGGAAAAAAGCGAAAAGAACTCAAGTTTTATTAAACTTTGATCAAATGAATTTAACGTACTTTTTTATATCTTATATTGTTTATTCTTTTTATAGACAGTTCCAATTTACTTAGAATTCCCATTAGAAGGCTCAGTTTCCTTGTGCTTCTGTATCTGGGATTATAGTGAAGAGTGATTTGTTTTAGATAGGAAGGGTGGCCGCCTTTAACACTTCGTTGGCGATACCATCATTTCCCGGAACCTTTTCATTTTTCATCCCGTGCACGCTGGCATGATTCCCTTTTTTCATTGTTGTGTGATTGTATCTCCCCTTTATCTTGTTTTTTATAAACTAGAACTGCCTATGGTATCGAGTTGCTGCACCAACAATAATACGGTCACTTTATTTTTAACTTTTGGATTCCAGTTACCGTCTAAAAGTAATGCTCGTTTTAATATATTTATCGCCCTTCATCAAAATTCATTAGTGTCCTTTTAAATTCGAATTGTTAGCGCTTTTGAATTGTACTTTTAAAATTCCTTGAGTTATTCTCACACGTGATATAGCTATAAAATACCTCAACTTATAATTTATTTTGTCATCACGAATAACAGTAAGTAGGTTAGCCATGTGATAAGCATTTTATTTACTAATATCTAACAAAATATTTTTCGTGATAAACAAAACGACACCGATGTCATTTTATAGCTATATCACGTGTAAAATGGAATCTTCATTGGGTTTAATCGTAATTTTTTGTTGACATGCAGCAGGCGATCGTTGTGATAGCAGTATCTTCTTCGTAGTTCGATTAAAAACAATGTGGTTTCCTAGCTTTATATATTTTCTGTTTGCAGGAAGGGTTTTTAAATTATTATTCACTTTAATTATTTTTATCGTTTCGGTATTGTTTGTATTGCTGCATATTTGTTGGTCAGTTATTTGAAATTTACTGTCCAAAGCTTCTTTTTTTCACTGGGTCTAATTTTACTTATTGAATCAAGATTCAAGAGCTAAAATGTGAGAAAGTGTCTGGCCAGATTTGTAGCGTGTTAACCCTTTTGTTAAGCTTGTACCTGAAAGCAAAAAAGCACCATTTGTAAAATAGTTCTTTATTTTTGTTTCCTCTTTCACGATTTGCTAAAAAAGAAATTTTAAATTAAACTTCCTTTTTTGTCCACTAATTTTGATTTATGATTGATTCTTTTCGTAGCTCCGATGATGCTGTAATAACTCGGAACTAGTTCACAAAAAATGTAGTTTTATCTAAAATTTCCTTTATAACGAATCGGTGGAAAGAAAAAACGATAATAAAAAAGAACTATTTTACTACATTCCACATCATCCAATGCTTCAAAGATGAATACATCACTTCTACTATTAAGTTTTTAGTAGTAATTAATTCAGTAGTAATTTAGTAATTTGTTGAAATAGTATGTGTATAGATAAGTCTCTATTAAAAATATATATTTTGATGTTTTTTTTTGTAGCCTATGCATATTAGTACAGATTACAAATGTGAACACAATATAGTTTTATGTATAACAGCACTAAGGGTTCATAAGAATACAGCCAATGCTGGCACTCAGTGGGAGGGATTAAGGGACAAGACTTATCAAAAAAATGTAGTACTAACATTTAGAAATTTACAATAATAAAAATAAATGGTTATTCGGAGATCGTGAGATGCGTTCTGGTGTGACGTAGGATTTAGAAAAACATTTTCTTTATCGTGCCAACGTTTCGATCTTTATTGATATCGTCTTCAGAGCTCAAAGTGTTTGTTTTCTGCGTAATTGTGTCATTCTTGTGTGTCGTGTTGAGAGTGCAGTACAAATAAATGTAATGACTTATAAGCTGTCTAAAGGTTTTTATCAATAACTTCCTATTGAAAGTTAGAGATTTTTCGATGTGATCTGCGGAGTGATGAACATGAAATTTGGTCCTTACCGTATATAAACTTTGTATATAAATGTGTGGTGATTAGTGACCGTTATTCGATAATTATTCAGAAATCGTGAGATGCGGTCTGGTGTGATGTAGGTTTCAGAAAAACATTTTCTTTATCGTGCCAACGTTTCGATCTTTATTGAGANTCTCATTGGATTTCTGAATAATTTGTATATAAACTGATTTTGACCATTTTCTCAAACACTTTAGACATTCTTAGGCGAAAAGTATAAATAGGCACAGCCTTGTTTTTTTAATTGCCTACGGAAAAATATAAATTTACAGAGGCGGGTTAGAAATTGCGTCCTTGACAGAAAATAGAAAAAAAATCGGTAAACTATTTGTCAATATTCCTTAGCGTTCTAAAAATCAGTTTTGTTCCGACAAAATGACTATAATCTAATAAAAACGTGTTACATTGCCTACCGATTAATGAAAGAGTGGCTCCTTAGTAACGCGATATCGCGTGATCCCGTTGACAATCATTAAAAAGAGGCCGGAGTGATGGATAAAAATGGATCATTTTGATTTTTATCCTGGCCGAAGGGGACTCAGCCCAAACTGAAACGACCCAGGCATAAATTAGATTGATGGATGTCGCCCTTTTTATTGTTTGAAAGTGTCTCCGTGCATGTGTCAACGTTGTCCAGATCACCGGATTGTCTGTTGACCGGGACGAACAATGATACCATACACGGTAGACATCTCGCATTACCATATTCGACCCACCCACACGGCCCTTGTATTATTTGTATCTTTTATTTATTTTCTTACGTTTACCTTCTTTTTTTATTTTTTTTAAGTTTTACCCCGAGGAAACAATTCATGGGGCAAATAAAAAATATTTCGAAATGTCAACATTAAATAGGAGTTAATTGTCAGAAATGTTATTTAACACTTTCTTTTCGGGGATTTTTGTCGTTTTTCACCCTTTCATTATAATGAATGCTTGTTATCTAAATGTTTTCCATTTGAATTATTCTGACTAGTGGCCAACGGGAAAGGAATTCAATGAAATCGGTTGTCCATAAATACAATATCGTCATATAATAAAGAATAGTTTTTGATGGGGCGTCGGTGGCCGCAACGGTTTAGGCGTTGACACGGCGCTCATCACTGTAAGGTAAAGGTCCCTGGTTCGAATCCATCGGGCCTGCGTTCGAATCCGACATACTTACAAATGGGCTTTTTTTTTCAAAAACACCGGCACCCCGAGGGTTGATATAACCTCTGCTGTTGCGAACCCTCGTTAAAAAAAAAGTTTTTGATCGCATGTAGCGATACAAACTTGCTGCTTAAAAGGCATTTGTAAAATCCTTATTTATGACTATTTTTCTTTTAAATTCGCTTTACTGGTATATTTTCTAAAGCCTCCGTTCAACTCATGATTTCAATGCGTGAGGCCTGTAGGTAAATCGGTTGATTTTGATTATATATTGTAAAAAAACATTATGTTCAACATACATTGAGAGGCAAAAAAGTGGTCACCCTCGAGGTAACGTTGATTTTTTCTGGTTCAGCACACTTTATAATAGATTTTTACCTTCAAAATCCCAATTACGCATGATCAATCACTGCTATGTTTGTTCCACATATAACACCCAATAATAGTATGATCCGTCATTTTAGAACCATGATTAAGTTAACTTTAACGCCTATACGAACAACCTACAACCGAACCCTATTACATGATTTTTTTTTTTAGCAGCAATAAAACATTTGTACAACAAACTACACTGAGAGGCAAAAAATAGCCACCCTCTGTTTTTTCTTTGTTTCGTTTTTTTAAGTAAATACTTGCAATCATCAAGATATTTATTTTTCTTGTTTACTGGAGATTTTTAAAGAAATATATAAGATATAGCCAATAGATATAGATATAGCCGTCGTGTGTCCGGATCAGCACACTTTACAATAAATCTTTACCTTCAAAATCCCAATTACGCAGGATCAATCACTGCTAATCAACACTCGCGATCCTCTGCAGGACCGTGGGTTTGTTCCACATTATAACACCCAATAATAGTATGATCCGTCATTTCAGAAGCATGATTAATTTAACTTTAATGCCTGTACGAAATACCTTCCTCGAAAAGGCCCCGTCATGCTAATTTAGATCGTTAACGGAATGCTCCGAACAGGCCATTTTCCAAACACATAGAAACCTGAATTCGGGATGACAAAAACCGAAAAATTAAAAACTTCACCCCTAACCTTCCAGTTTGTTGAAGCCTATTTTCTAAAATATTCGTCAATTCCTGGCATCCATTGATTCACAATTTGGATTTCGAGCATTGCATTCCTTTCCGCAACACCTCCACATGGTCATGGATACTACATTGGGGCTATGATTGACTAGAAGTTTTTTTATGGCACCATGGATTGCTCTAAAAAAAATTAAAGATAATTTACCGGACAGTTTTTATAGAATAATCTAATCTTACCTGCGTGAATATTTTCTGCCAAGTTCTAGCTGCGTCATTGTCGAGGCTCAACATATCAGAGATTCCCCAACGAAGCATCTTCGGTCCTTTTCTGTTCCTGAATTACACACATGACTTGTCAACGGCAAATAACGTCGTCATGCACGAATTGCAAATGATATTGCATTAGTGAACACAAGTCCCAACTCAAAACCTGGTCAACACACTTAACTCGTATAGTTTAGTTTAGACATAAGCGAGTTTAGACAAATGAAGAGCATCAATTTCGTGAAATTCAGCTGTAGAAAATACTTATTTTCGGAAAGTGTGACAACTCAAGTTATTAAGTTTAGCCAATCTCCAAACCTAGCAACAAAGACTGCACTATATGTTTCTAGGCCTATCGACGTCAAACTAACGTGAGCTGCGCACAAAAAATACCTGATGGGCCAGAGAATCTAAGTGCCAAAACACTAGTCTTGCCCTGCTCAAGAGACTCGTTTCTGAATAATCGCTAAAAACATTCCCCTTTTTATCAAGTAACAATTTTCTTTCAAGATGCTCTAATTACAAATTACTGTAAAGGCAGACAGCAGCAGTATAATAAAACAGGGTCCGGCGTCAACGTAAATATTTTAATTTCTTTTTGTTCTCCTCCTCCGGCGATTCGGGGGTTGGCTACGAGGGTGGCCGGGCATAATGGGGTAATAAAATATGCCTCCTTGTCTACCACAGCGATACACTCACCATCAAACAACAATATATCATTTATAATAGTACTAACACGAGGGTTTAATTGATGAGCGGTTTTTGGGCGGCACTGTCAAGGTAGGGTTTCCTGTTCCTGCCTATCCTCGCTGTTTTGGCCGATCAGACGTGGCCAGACTTCTTGCCATCTTCGGCGGCTGGTTTGCAGAACAAATGTAAAAAAAATGAGTCTTTATTGTTGAAAATATCGTTAATAAACAATCCCTTTTTTTGTTAAGTGCATAGTAATGAGACACCTATAATTTAAGGTTTAAGGAGTCGACGCTTTACGACCTTGAGAACCAATATTGGTCTATTTTGCCATCCCATTATTTTCTAGAACTCTTCGTTAACCTTAAGGCTTATTACGAGAACCTAAAGCAATATTAAAGGCTTCTTGCGTATCCTTCAGGCCATGGCTGTTCCTCTCCAAGGTGTAGGAACTTCAGCCGTACCTTCGCACCGACAGAGGACATGTTTCTGCTGACACGAGTCTACGTATGCCTCCAAAATCAGCAGTCATCCCTGTTCTAACTCGTCCTAGGCTTAGTAATTCTGCTGTTAGTTTCTTGTTGAACTCTTCCGCATGCCTCTGGCCTAAACTACAATCCCATTGAACCGAGGAGCTACTCTTAATCAATTATAATGCATCCAGCCCGATGGATCTACTTTTTCGGCACTTTGGTATGCTGTTAGTTTCTGCAATGGTCGTTTAACCAATGCATGCCTCTGAAAGCTATTTCATTAAATTTAGTCTTAGAGATCTATTTTTTTTTTTTTTTTTTCAATTAGTATGCCGGTTCTAGATCGATAGGTGATGGAATTTTCCTTGGCCAATTTCGGCATCTTAGTGCCCTTCTGCCCTGTATATCCTGGCACCCAAACAAAGGGTAATTTTGTCGTTTTCCGTATTTCTCACAGGACACCGCTGTAATTTAGCATGTAGTCTTTTATAGTTTTTCGTACTATCTATCTCTTCGTAATCTTTCCTCTTGATCTTTTGCTCCTTCGACCTACACCGACCTACCTCAGATGAATACGAAATGCTGAAACACATTTGTCTGATCGAACAAGTGAGGAAAGGCGCACCAATTCGATTAAAGCCACTGATTTGAATTAACGTCGAAAACAATGAAATAAGTCAATTGAATCGTCGTGACTATAGCATCATATTATTATACCTTTTGAAAACTTAATCCCCTGCTGGTTAGAAAACTTTTAATAGTGACAATTGTTTTCATACGATCTACTTCATTGTAAATACAAATCTTAATTGATCTTAAAAAATAAGTAGACTCCCTAGACGGTCGTAAGACCCCGATGTTAGTATTATTAAAGACTTTTTTCAGTTAATTAATCTTTATGAAAGGTTTTGGTTGAGATAAAAAAAGTCAATGTCACGAGCGGGATTCGAACTCACGATCTTCGGCTAAATACGCCGCTGCTCTACCACTTGAGCTATTATGACTTCGAAGTCGGATCGAATAAGAAAAAGTTCATTACAACTTATTAAAGATGTTAATTGCTCCAACTAGTTTATACGCCATTGATCCTCGAAAATTATTGACATTCCAAGGTTCTCAAGCCTACATTTAAAACAGTTAAAAATTGATTTTTTTCCTCTTATCTCGGTAGCTACTCATCTTAAGGAGTTATTTAACCAATTTCTTTCAAATCTGACGCAATAAAAGATATATTGTCTCATATTGTCTTGGGAATTGATAGCAGTGATTTCCGGACGAAATTTCAAATTCTGGGTGGGCTGTTTATAAGGATTTTTGTGTTTGGTTCCCAAAAAGAGAAAACTGGTGCTCAACACATCTAGTAAAATGTATCAACCAAAAAAAGGCCTACGTTTCATTTCCAGACGGCTATTAATCAAACTCTTACATATTATCGTAGGCATTAAAATTACCGCTCGTGTCGCAATCCCTACCGGTCCTCTTCTTCTCGGGCCACCCCGCCTGTCGAACTAAAAAGCTAGATCATAACAGATTCGATAAGGCTCCTCTTAATTCCATTACTTTTAATTGGATCGGATATGGTGATAAATAAGTCTGGTTTGGAAACCTTGAAAAACCCACATAAACCATTAGGTTTGACAAATTGCGTCTAGTCCTTCCTTCCAGAACAAGGGGCTGCTACACCGCGACAAGGAGGCTCCTTATCGTGAATAATTTATACGGCAGAAGTCGTCTGTGAAATAAAAGAAATCATATTTATTTCTTATCCACGCCTATAAATTTTATGAATAGTTTCAGACCTCAAAATTGAAATTATATCATGTGTTTCTTTTCCCAGAATGTCACAATGTTTGAGTGTTACTTCGATTATTATCCTTATTCTTTATTCAGTCCATCATTTTCTACATTGTTAAATTTAATTAATTTAATTACACTTAAAACAATAGGCTATTATAGAAAAAAAAATTTAATTACTTATTTATTGCTGTATGTACAAAAAATATACATTGAGTAATTAGTATATGTACATATATCTGTATATTATATATCATAAATCTGACACATATGTGTTCAGGAGAGAAGCCAGGCTGTGCTGGAACTTTCCTTGGTTTAATTAGGACTAGTAAAGGGTCATAGGAGGTCATGAGGCCATTGTCGTTTTAGACAGCATAGAACTTTGAGGAAAGAGTTCGGTCTAGTGGATTAGGAACTTAAGGTGGAGGGATTGCTTAGGATCGAAATTGTGGATTTTGATGAGATCCTTCACAGATTGGATGTCTAGGTCTTTGTGAATTGTTAGATTGGTGATGTAAAATGGAGTGTTGAAGATGCAACAGAGGAATTTTTATTAAAAAGATTCATTGGATATTGGAGGATTTGTCCAAGTTCCACAGTTTGTTTTCATAAATCCAAGTCAGTCTAATGAGAGTTTTGAAAGTGGTTAATTTGTTATGCTTAATGTAGATATCAGACAAAGCAGGCATCCGAGAGGTCCGTATATTTCTTGTCTGTTTTGTCTTGTATCTGGATTTTATGTGAAGCCGTAGTGAACTTAGTTGGATGGAGGGTTGCTCGTTGCTTATGTTCATTAGTGGGCAGGTCTGACATCTGAGCATAAACATCACATGAGTTAACACACGTCAGTAATGAGGTCCAGATATTCTTGGATTGCTTCTGTCAGGTTACAGTAGTGTCGAAGGGTGTGTTTATGTCAACAGTCATGTTCAATCATTTAGGGGGTTTGTCAGCAGTGTAGATTGTTTAGATGATTGGTCCTAGGATACTTCCTTGTGAAACTCAGCTTTGATTGTCTTGATGCATGAAAAATAAGGGCTGATTTTCACTTAAAACCAGGAGGATACTTTATAACCTGAAAAAGAGATCAGGGTACCAAACTCAGCTGAATACTTCTGAAATGTCCAAAGCAGTTATTGCTTGTCTTCTAAAAATATTGCATCTACTGTTCTAAAGCCCTCCTTGAGGGATTGGAAACCTAACTGATGGTCGGGGATTAGGTTCTGAGAGAATAATATTAGACTTTTAAGGAAGTCATTATTGAAGATTTTGGATAAAATAGGAAGGAAGTTTATTGGTCTATAAGAGGACGGTTTTTGCAATTGGGATTGTTAAAGACAGTTCCTCTGGATGGGAAAATTGATTGTGTGAATTATTGCATTATAAATAGATATAATGCACGGTATGTTTCAAAGGATTTTAAGAGTAATAGGATGGTGCCCAAATCATTTATAAAATAAATTTCTCTAATTGTCTATCCTATTGTAGAAAGAAGAAGAGCTTAAGGAGGTAAAGCTGACCTCAAGAGAAAGAAGATTTCTGAAATTCGCATCAGCAGAATATGACGGGCAGATTTACATGACACCCAGAGATTTTCTCGACTCCTTTATACACCAAGAGCCTGACTGTAAATTTAATTTATACTAAAGTACTTTCAGTGTTTTAATCGTTGTACGATTGCAGTCAGAGACAAGAGAAGAATTCTGTCGAGCAAAGATCTGGATTCGATTAAGAAAGCTACGCCTAAACTTTCAAAAGGGTCTTCCAAAATGTTCAGATCTATTAAGGATAAAGGTTAAAAAAAATATATATTTGATTTATTTTTTTTGTGTTTTATAATATGGAATTTTTTCAGGGATAATTTCATATACTGAATACCTTTTTCTTCTTTCAATTTTAACAAGTAAGCATGATAAATGTTTTGCCAATTTGTTAATTTTTCTTTTTTTTTATTTAATTTTCCACACAATGTTTAGTAATTTTTTTAGCAATAAATCTTATGTTTTAGAGCCATTGTCAGGATTCAGGATTGCCTTTAATATGTTTGATACAGATGGAAATGAAAGAATCGATAAAAATGAATTTCTTGTCGTAAGTGAGAAAATTCATCAATAGAATTTTTAGTAGAGTAATTGTAGTAATTATTTTTGATTTATTTATTATAATTTATTTTATATCATTTATTTTTAATCGAATAGTTTATATTTGCTTTTTTCAGCACAGTTTACTCATTTCTGACAACTAATTAGCCATTAAAATAACTTTTACTTCCCTCTTTGTTTCTTTGGCAGTATTTCATAAGAAGTATTTATTTGTTTTTGTTGTTTTTTTACTCAAACTGTAAATTATGGTCATTTTTATATTTAAAAAAAGACAAAACAGAATAATCAAGTTTTGATTGAATTTTTGACAGCTTAAGAAAATTTTTGCAAACCAGAAAGTAAACGACAGAGGTGATAAGAAAACAGTGAGTTGAGAATTCAGGTTATTAAAAAAATGTCTGTGGTGATCTTTAACTCAAATCTCTAATACTACTGCTGTTGTTTTTCTGCAACCTTTAACCAAAACATGAGTCATGCTCATCTGCTTGAAGAATTTATGCTTTGCTTACATTTTGTTACCTTGTATTCATCACATTTGAGCTAACTTTGTGTTTCAGTAACAGATTGGATTGGCCATGAAATCATCAAAATCATAGTTGTCACCAATTTCTAAGTTTAACATTAATCTATTTGCAACATTAGAATTTGTGTATCAATATTTTACTTCTTTTAATTCTATTTTCTTCTTTGCATTATGATATCCAGTAAATGATATTTGAATTTATTTAAACAATGCCATAAAGTATTTGACTTATGTAAAACTAATGTTTTAAAAGACTAAAAAGTATATCGTCCTTATTTCTCTCTGTACACTGGGGGGGGGGATGAACCTGAAATTTGGTTGTTACCAATCATCCCGATTTGATCTGCTTGCTGGCTTGGTCTATCAGATGTGTTTTGCATTTATCCATATTCAGCGTCTTTTTGTCGATCGGTCATTCACTTAATTTTAGTTGGCCTAAATAATTTGGTAGATCTGTAGGAAATATAAAAGGGACATGTCTGAAGAAACACACAGACCTACTAGTAAAGATGGTGAAATGCTGTCTGAAAGACCGACCCAGTGAGGATACCAAAATGATGTCTAATGACCAAATTACAAATTTAAAAATGATTCTATTAAAGGTTAAAATTTTAAAGGTCTATTAAAGTTAAAATTTTGATCAGTTAAAAACAAATTTTTGCTTCATCATTCCTTTCAAATTAATTGTGTAAATGTTTAATATTTAATTACATTTCCAGGCTACTTTTATCACTGCCATTCACGTACATGTTTACTCTTTCTCTTCTGCCGCTATTATTTGTCAGAAAAATGTTTTAATAATTAATATCTGACCCCAAAATGTCATCTATAATTTCTTATTGACATTTTTTTTTCATTTTTCATTAGTGTTGCTTTACCATTTCATGTTGCATAAGCACATTGTTTCCATTATCCTGATTTTATTGATTTTATTTTTTTTTAATTTTTTTTTTTACTATTTCAAATTTTCACAAAACTTGATGTAAACTTGCAGATGGAAAAAATATTCAGCCATGCCTGGAAGGACAAACGAGGCCTTGGAGACGAAGGTGACATGCTAACCGTGCAGGGTTCAGCAACTGAAGACTATGTTGACGATGAGCAAGGTCTTCAGAGAAGGCACAATGTCGATACTACTTTGACAATACATTTCTTTGGAGACAAAGGGAAAGACGAACTACGCTATGAGGGTTTCAGACAGTAAGGTTTTATTAAAATAACCCTAACTCTACATGTCCCTAATCCTAATTTTAACCCTTCTCCTAATATGTGGTGTTTAGTGGCCTTAGCCAATGAATGTTTGGAGATGGTGAGATGTAGTCTGGTTTGACGTAGGTTTTAAAAAATATTTTCTTTGTCGTGCCAACGTTTCGGTCTGTACTGAGATCATCTTCAGGGCTCAAAGTGTTTGTTTTCTGTGTAGATGTGTCATTCTTGTGTGTCGTGGGCACTCTCAACATGACACATCTAAACAGAAAACAACTGAATCTCAATATGATCTCAATAAAGATCGAAATGTTGGCACAATAAAGAAAATGTTTTTCTAAAACCTACATCACACCAGACCGCATCTCATGATCTCCAAATAACCTATTTCTAATCTTAATTCTACCTTACCTAACCTAATTTAACCCAATCCATGCTCACCCCCTGCAATGCAAAAATAGTCATGCAAAAAATTTCTGTTTCCAGATCAAAAACATTAATGTTCAAATGTGTAAACTGTGTAGTTATTAAAATTTAAGTTTTCTTTGTTCATAGGTTCATGGCAGACTTGCAAACAGAAGTTCTAGAGGTGGAATTTGATGAATATTCAAAAGGGAAAAATACAATAAGTGAAGTTGATTTTGCAAAAATTTTATTAAGATATACATATTTAGATGCAGAGTCGTAAGTACCTCAAGTTAAATGTGTAATAATCAATTACCATTATTTTATTTAAAAATGATAGTAAATATGAGGAAAATCAAAACTGAATAAATTTAGAAAATCCAAAAATAGTTTTATTGTACTCCAAATGTTATTTGTGTTGTAGTCATGAAATGCATTTAGAGCGATTGGTCACCCGTCTGAAATCAATGCCTGGCATATCATTTGAGGAGTTCAAAGTCTTTTTCCAGTTTCTCAACAACCTCGAGGATTTCGCCATAGCAATGAAGATGTACACACTCGCCGATCACCCTATCTCAAAAGGTGCGGACGTAGTTTATTGAATAGTGGGAAATTTTCTGAACAGATTGAATTTTCAGAGGAATTCCACAGAGCGGTGATGATCTGCACAGGAACAACCCTAAGCAAGCATTTGGTACATACTGTTTTTGCGATTTTCGACGAAGACGGTGACGGCCAACTCAGCTATCGAGAATTCATTGCTATAATGAAAGACCGACTGCACAGAGGATTTAAGGTTTTTTTTTGTTTTGTTTTTTTCATTGGACAATGTTTATTAATTGGTATTATTATTATTATTTCTTTTCAGCTTAATACAAAAAGTGAGGGATGGGATGCCTTTAAAGTTTGCTTGAAGCAAGAAATAAAAACACCTTCTTAAATAATTATTGCATTTCTTCTCTAGTCTATAAAATAAGTCCATTATTCTACCACAATATCTAATCGAGTAGCCTTAAAAGCTATAAAACCTAACTTTACAAAGAAATATAATTATACGCTTCTGAATTATCCTCCTAAAAATCCTCAGTTTGTTTAGATATGCTTACATTTCTAGGAATGTTATTATTATTATTATTATTATTATGTTTTGTATGTATGCATTTGTTGTTTATTGCATCAAATAATTACTATAATTAATTTTAATTGAATTGCTTTCTTTTTTATAAAGAAAGAATAAATGTTTGTGATATGAATTTTTACCATCTTGTCTTCGTTTTTGTTTTTTTGTTTTTTGTTTTTTTAATTATACCTGTAATAAACACATTTTCAATTTTTACCTTAATGTTCAATAAAATATAAAATCATATTATGTTTATTCCTACTTGCTTTCTTAAATGCCTTTTTACTTTGGTTAGACTTGAAAATACAAAATGCGTTTGGTAGACAAAGCCATCAAAAATTAAGTAAAAGGGCTGCTACACCGCTGATAAGTCATCAACCCTTTTGTGATATAAGGATTCATATTATCAACAAGCATCTTAGGCAAGAAGACATGTTGAACAATACAAAATCCTGGAAAGAAAGTAACAATAAAATGCACCAAATTAAAAAAGAAGAGAATTCAAATTCTAACGGGATTCTTAACAGGGCACTGCAGACTGACTGGGCACTTGTAGAGCATAGATTAACCCATACCATACATGCAGATTCTACAAAGAAGAAAATGGCACAACATCTACTAACAGTGTGAGGCTACACTTATCCACAGATGTATAACATAACTCTTAAAGAAATAAGAACTACTAAACAATAAAAACTACTAAAACTGGATCAAATGGTCATAAATTTGACCTGAGGAAGGCAAAATATATACGCCGAAAGCTTGGCAAATGTATAAAAGTTTGGGTAAACTTATGTATGTATATATATATGTGGGAAGAGAGCACTCGGACCAATCGGACCAATTACCCCCTGGGTATGACCGAAGAGAGTGCTAGTGAGGGTAAAAGGACAGTTGAGTTTTAACGGTTTTGGGGGAAAGAGTCGAGGAAGACATGTAAGTGCAAGCAGAGAAGACGAACAGTTGTGTAAGAAAATTTATTTTCGTACCAAAAATAATTTTAAAAATGGATTACAGGCTCTAACTCTCAGTTTGCGTTTGTTTTAATCTCCCGTGGAATTGGTGTCGCAAACTGCCTCCTCTTCCAAAACGGAAAAAAATCATCCTAACCCTTGTTGAAAGAATAAAAATTTTAGACATATTACATTTCTTATGCAGACCAAAGATTTTTTTTTTCAAAACAGCTCAAGGAAATTTTAACCCTGAGGGACCAACTTATTAAAAAAGCAATGTATTTCGACCCATCTTTAAATCAAAGTTTTAAGTTTAAAAGGGATGTCAAGGCTGCTTCAAATCGTTATCTGGAAATACCTAACAAAATTAACTATTCGGTGAAATAGCGAACAATTAATAGTTATCTCTTTCCTTGCACTTAAAAAAATACAAACAATTAACATGTTCAAACACAGCTGTTTTCTATTATATTTATTTTGCATGCCCCCCACCCATGCCTACAATTTACCAATGAAATCAAAAACATCAAAACAGGACAATTTTTAGATACCCTCGTAATAAAACAACCAGATGGCACAGATTGGTATCAAAAGCCAAGAACTAAGAGAAGAATATGTTATTTATACAATATTAACTGTATTGCTCAGCCTTACCAGGAAGGCTAATAAAAAGTTTAATTTTACTAATTATTTTGAATATTTATACTTTTAGATTTTTTTTCAAGTTGGAATATATAATGGCCACATTTTAAAAACAAACAAGTTTGATATTAATTGTATTTAATTAAAATTAGATATTTACCCATTATGTTTAGTGGTCTAATTGACCAAATTACCTCTTTTAATTAATTATTTTTATGTTAGTTCTTGGTTGAGATGAAATAGTTAGTGTCATGAGTGGGATTCGAACCCAACAAAGGCCTTAGGGAAATTAAATCAGAATCACAAATATATTTAATTATGTAGATGTTCAATTCATGGGTTCAAATCCTGCTCATGGCACTAACTTTTTCATCTCAACCAAGACCTTATATAAAAAGAATAATTACTTGATTAGATTAATAATTAATTACATTATACATTATTATTTTGAGTTTTGTATTACATAAATTGTAATTAGTGTTGTATTCAACTTTAAGTTTATTGCAATGCTATTGGTTGGACCACATCCCTGATCTACATCTAGAATTATCCAAGACTTCACGTGGTACTTCAATGACGTCATGGGAAGTATCACGGAGTCAGCGAGTGACATTGTTTACCTTTTGTTAACATATCAAAGGTTTTCTAGAATTAGAAATGATTAAAATTTCTTTCAAAAAGAAAATTTTTTGGTGTTTTAATTAGTTATTAGATTTATTAGTAACAGGTGTGCACCAAAGGTGTTTTCTTAGCGAAATGAGACGTCGAAGGGTAAAGGCAAAAGACGAGTTCTTTTTAAAATTAGACCAAAATAAGTTTTATTGACTTAAGTGCGTTTATAGAGGAGAAATAGAGTTAATAAACAATTGGATTAGTTGTAAAATGGTAATTTGGAATTCCTTTCACTTTCGTCTGGTGGGGACGTCGTCCAGCCGTGGAGGGGGTTTAGGATTTCTTCACGGCTCGTCTTCCCCGGCTAATGCAATCAGTTTTCATTTCACTTTCACATTTTCTCTTTCAGTTTCGTCCGTGAGGCCTTCGAGACACAAATGGCGTTCACGAGCTCTTTACTCAGTGTGGTCCGTTGGGTTTCGCCTTTTCTCGCGAGGCAGGATCGGCTCATCGTCAAATCCGCCTCGGCCCACTACTCGGCGGGCGGTCAGAGGCCGGACTGGAACCGGGCCGTCTCTGAGGCTGAGAAGATCGTCGGATACCCGACGTCCTTCCTCAGCCTCCGGTGGCTTCTCAGCGATGAGATCGCCAACGTGGCCCTACATCTGAGAAAACTCGTCGGTTCAAATCACCCACTTCTCAAAACTGCCAAGTAATTATCTCTTGAAAATTTAACTTAAAAAAAGAAAAATATATTTTTAAAAAATGTTCATAACATGGATAGAATATTTATTTACACACATTATTCCTGAGGTGCTTCGTAAAGCAAATATTTAATGAAAAACTTCAACTAAAACTCTAAAAAATTCGAAACCGTAGTTTAGAATTACAATTGTCACCTTGTCATATCATCTTCTATAATTATGTATTATTCAAGGATGATAGCAGAAGATGATCAATATATCAAATTCACATGACAAAATTAAACTACAATGTGTCCTCAAATTTGCTATTTGTATTGCAAACTTCTTTTGTTAGTACTGTTTGAATTTATAGTAATTATTTTAAAAGTTGATTGTCTTCTAAATATGTCATTTTGTATTTATCAAATGCTTTACCTATTGTTTTTTTTATTTTCTATCGACTAACTTAGTACAAATATTGTTTCGTTTCTAATTATCTGTGTGAAAGAGTTGCGTTATTTTTGTAGACAATAGGTCCCAAGGACGATATATTGGTATGTAGGTTATACGGACGCTTTCTCCTTAAATCATTCACTATCCCTCTCGCTCGATCATTCACAAGGACGAGATAAACATTTCCGTACTTACACGCACTCTCGAGCGCGCGAAAGTTACGAATGATGCCGTCAAGACGTCAATACGCTCGCTTTCTAAGTCATAGCACGCGCTCTCTCTCGCGTTTGCTCATTCACGGATTTTCGTGCGTGCATGCTCAATGCACAAACGCGTGTTTTCACCCCCTTAGCCCCAACATTCTTTCTCATTCAATAACAGACAATACACTCACAATTATACTCTGATGCACTCACTTTTCCCTGCACGCTCACTCATATAACACTCTATCACCCCACATTCTCTTTTCCTCCCTCCCTCCATTTTCGATTCATTTAAAACTAGGGACACGGGGCATGGCAATGGCAAATAGCGAAAAAATTATTTCCCTAGCCCCTGTCCTTTCTGTACAGCAACATAATCCAATGAAACTTGCCAATTTGGCAGACTTATTGCAAGCATGACAGTGTCATCAGGGTACTTTATGTAATTAACAAGAATTCCATTCACTTTCAGACTTTATTAATTTAATAATAAGTAATTTCCTCTAATAAACTAAGAAACTATAAATGTCTCTCTTATTCAAATTATTCCAAACAAAAACATGATATAATTCCAACTATGTTTTGTGTTGATAAATCTCCTTAAGAAAGGCTCTGTTCTTGCCATACCTAGACAGCATTTCCTCGACCTTATGTTTTATGCTTATTCAAACAACACATTTGAACAAAAATCTCTTTGTAGTATGTCATAATATCCAGATTAACTATTACCAATTTATTTATAAAATTGTTACTTGGTGTGGAAGATAATATGGACAAGTTTGTGTCTTGAGTTTCAAGTCTCACGTTACCCTTGACACCTAGACATATTCTTACAAGCTACTGTGACCTTGCCCTTTACCTGAACTGTTACCACATACAGTACTTCAAAATCACTCTGTGAAACCGTCTGGTACAGTTTATTTCAAAATCAAGATTAAACATCTATGTTTTTTTGTAATGAATGAAATAAAATCATAACTTGATTTTTTTTTTTATTATTATTGAAGAAACTTTATTTGTACAATGGTACATTATAGTTATTATCACAGTAGATACTACATAATATTATACATTGGATTTTCTTTATTTGTGTATCTGATGACGAGGACTATATTGAACAGCCGTACTGCCAAATCGGTCTTATTACTGTTACATAAATGAAGCGTCTGATATGCAGGGGTATATTTTGGCTGGTCAGGAGATGTTTTAAGGAGTACATCCGGTGTCTAGTTCGTGTTACAGCATTTTTAATGTGCACATCCCATACTAATTTATGATCCAGTTGGAGATAGTGAACAGATAATGCAAGTGGTACGGGTAGTCCCTGTAGCTGGATGACTTCATTTGTCACATTGCGGCGATAAGTGAATTGTACAGTCTGCAACTTGTTTGGATTACTTTTATCCTCCATTTTCTGCACCATCCGCGAAGTCCTGCAGCTCTGTACGGGCTTCCTGGCTGGTGCGGTGGGCATAACTTGTGAATAAAATTTTGGTTTTGGTCAGTTGTGTCTGTATCAGGTTTTTGGCCTATTTTGGAACGAATTGTTCCTTACAATCAATTCATACTGCCTATCCTTGCTGGGTTGACCTGTCAGACGCAACATTTTATCTTCGGTGTGTCTCTAGTTTTAAGTAATCGAGAATCTTTAATGTTGCGTTTATCCTTCCCCTATCTGTTTCTTTTTCTGCACCATTAAAATCATACAGGCCCTTCACACTCCAGCCAAATTTTTTTCATATTATATTTTCTGATTTTCTTCTTTGCGTAATTTTTAGGAGTCTAATCTACAATGGCAGAAACAATATGCAGGCATGGGGATTAATTGTTTTGCTTATTTCAAAAGCAGCGGGCCATAGGAAAGTTGAAGACATGGAAGAGGATAAAGCGGCAGGCGTCCTTTATAGGTAATTAATGTCATATATTCTAAATATAAAATGTAGATTGCTAAAGTTAAAAATGCTTAGAAATTACCTTCAAACCAATAATGTTTCATTCAAATGATGGATCTTTTAAAATGTATTTATTTTGGTAATTATTTGCCAAATGCACATTATCTTCTTCCTTCACATGATGTATTTACTGTTTTATAGTCAAAGAGCTCTTGCAGAAGTGACTGAAATGATCAGAACAAGTCATTTGGTCCATAAAGGGCTTGTGAACATTTATGAAAATGAATATTCCGAAGCTGGAGTTCTGAACGACATGACATTCGGAAATAAAATAGCCCTTCTCAGTGGGGATTATTTACTTTGTACATCCTGCGTTGAGCTCGCTGCGTTAAGAAACAACGATGTAAGTTTATAAAACGCTATTTACTTTTATTGATATTTAATCGGTTCAGAGGAAATGAAAGTAAAAATAACTTTATTTTGATTAACATAATTTTTAATTTTTTATTTATTAAATCACAGACTCTGCCCTAGTTACAGCACAATGCACTGACTACTATGTACAGTAGGGATAACACTTTCACTGCTTTTATGTGTTTATTTAACAATTGTAAATCATTATTTATTACAATGCAGCTAAAGGATGGTGATTTCTGTACAGAAAGACGGACAGACATGAGCTACGAGAGCTTTTGTTGTTACTGTAAGGTGGTGTCAAGCCTTTTGGAACTAACTAAAGACTAGTGACTCATTTATTATTTAAAAATTGAAAATTATTTTTTATATAAATATAATATTATTTACAATTAATAATTATTAGGTGGTACACTTGATGTCAAGTGCAGTACTAGATCAGGCTGTAAGTGAATTTATCGGAAGAAGGGATAAACAAAACAATCCGTTACCTGGATCGAGTGAAAGTGCTCTTTCCGATTGGACCCAGAGGAACGTCCTTTCAGCTGGAAGTCTCCTGGGAAAATCTTGTGAAGGAACTTTGAAATTAGCCGGTCATACGAAGCAGATACAAGAGCAGGGTTATAAATTCGGTAAACATCTAGCGTTGGCTTGGCAGGTAATTATTTTTAGTTAAAAATCTTAGCGGACAATTGTTAAGCCATCGTTTTTTTTTTAGGCTTGCTTAGAGTTAGAGCCCTTCATTTCTTCAAATTTCATCCCTGGATCTACTTTCAATCTGACCTCAGCCCCTGTCATGTTCCATTTGGAACACGATCCAAAACTTTATGACGAAATCGACAAAGGTTTGGACACAGTACACGCTGTAGACTATGGAAAAGTGAGTAAATTGATTAACTTTCAATGCAAAAATGTCGATCAAATTATGTTTTTAGGTGTACAGTGTAGTTTCAAAAGGACCAGGGATCGAGCTAACGAAACAACTCCAAAGGGAACATTCTCAAAAGGCGTTGGAAGTGTTGAGTGCCTTTCAAGACAGCGATGCCAGGACTGCTTTATCAAATATCATTTTTGCCATGGGCGAATTATGATCGATTGTATATATACTTTTTTAAACGATTTCATAAAAAGGTTAAAAATATTGCATAATATATTTTTGCAGTCATTTTAACTTAACAAATTTAACCATTGGATCTATTTATTCCAGTTTAATAAGGCCATCAGTATTGGAAATAAAACAATGCCATAGTCATCACACAGAGACTATAAATGTTTTCATATTTTATTTTGACTGATACTGATTGGAAAAATTGTGCACTTTGTAATTACTTTATCTTTGAGACAACAGTTACCTACTACTATACATTTTCTGTTTGAATTTTGACCAAAGAAGAAACTTTAGAATTAAACTAAACTTTTTTTTTTCATTTAACACGTTCATTACGGCACTAATTTGTAAGCACTCCCAAAACACGCTTCCCTTTTTTTTTTTTTTAAGTTTTGAAATCTTTTAGGTTTATAAATGACCCTTGATTAAAATTTTGCTTTAAAAAATCCTTTTCTAAATTTTTGGGCATGTTGTTCGGAAATGGCGTCCGTATATGGGGATTGTAAGGCAAACCAGCAATATCTATTATTTATCCTCTGAATATTTATGTATGCCCATATATTAAGAAAAAAAATTTACTGATTCTATAAATGAATAAAAAATAAATTCACATTGTATTTAGTAGAAATTGATTACTTATGAATCAAATTTATTTGTGATAATTATAAATATCTAAACACAAGTGTAAAATGATTACTTAATACATATTTATATATATAATAAAATATGTTTTTAAAGCATATAATTAAAATTGGTAAATAATTATAAAATCATATTTACAAATTCTATTTCTATATTTACTACTTATTTACAATTAATAAAAAAATATGTAAAACAATAAACTGCAAGGAGGCAAAAGGTCAAATAGATAAACAAAGAAAGTACTTTAACGTGCTGTCCTTAATTATCCCTTCAAATCATAGTATTTTTGAGAAAGAAAAAGATTTACCAACAAGAGAATTGTATTTCGCAATGGTATGATAAAAACTTACTTATCAAGGGGGAAATTTTTTTTCTTCAAAAAGCCGTTAAAAATAATGTACAAATCGTGAAATTGAACTGATACTAAAGTCGTATGAAATAGATTCAATTGGGGGGGGGGGAAACCAACGCCCTACAATAAGCTTTGAAAAACAACGGGGGTTTTCTAAAAGAAGTGCGTTTTTCTGGAACAATGTCCAAATATGGGAAAGGATATATTGCGTTATTGCATTGTTCCAAATCGACCTATGTAATGAATGTGTTAAACTACTATAATGTTATATCGTGCAATATTTTAGGTTGGATATGAAAGTTTGTATCATATGGAAAGTTAAAAACAATTTTAAGATTTATTAATTATTAGTGATTAATTAAGATTTATAAATTAAGAGGTATATTTTGTTAAAGCTGGTTGTGTTGATCTGTGCTGTGGTGTTGACAGAGCAATTATTGTATAAAATTATAGATAATTAAACGTATTATAGATACAAAACTATGAACCGTGTAGATTATTCTAGTTTAGTGGTATGTTAATTTTCAAATGTGAATTGTTTATTTTTCATATTTACTACAAAGTATTAACAATATTTTATCACAACCTGTTTAAAGTTGTGACCAAAACAATTGTATAAAATTTTAAATATTGATTTAATTGTGTATATAAAAGAAATACATTATATGTTTGTTAGAACAAAAATATTGTTTTCTCTTGTTTACCAGAACTTATAAGTAGCCTGTTGATGATAATATGATTTTTATATTGATCCAGTTTTAATGGATGAGGAATGGTCTTGGGTTTTTAGCCCAGGAGTGACTAAATATTAAATAATGAGGGCTGAGGGAGTACTCAATATTCTGCCATGAGCTCTCTCACATTGCACATTCATGCTAAAAAAATACGTTCAGTATCAGCATATACAAAGAAACATCTATAAAGTAAGATATACAGTAAAACAGGCTTGTTTCTTTTAAAAATCAAGCATAATTTTCATATCGGGTGTCATTTCTACATGCTCTCTATACAGAGTCAAGGATGGGCACCCTTCAATTTAGTGGGACACATTGATCAACATTTTACGCGTGCATTGGCAGAAAAATAAGTGTAATGTTCAAATCTGTAAAATATGACATATAAAATAAAAGAAAACTTAGACAGTCTTCAGAGATATTTGGAAGAATAAAAACCCTGAAACTAATAGAGAGAGATTTATGTTGGTACTGAGTAGAAAAACGTGATTATTCATAAGTAAAAGTAGCCAATTTATCAATCAACGTTATTATATTTGTACACAATTTTCTTCTCATAAAATAAATATAAATTTTTAAAAATTTCGATTTCGTATCGATGTTTGAAAAATGTATCGATTGTTATTTTCATCGTTGCATGTTGGAACCGCACGATCATGATCATTGCCTGATCGTTGAACGTTGAACGTTCTGATCGTGTAAACCTTTAACTTACCGTTTTTGTTATTGTTGATGGGAATTTAAGTTGCAGTATTATATGTGAAATATTTAACCGTGCGTCCTTTCAGTGGCTCCTTTGTTTGACAGTTTCTAGTTACATTTTTTTAACAAAGTCAATCGAGAGAGAAAAGCCAAGGGAGTGGAAAAGAAAACATGGGCAGTTTAATGGAATATTTGACTTCTTGCATCTGGTTCGAAGGAGGAGATAAAAGGAACGCTTTAGCTTCCTTCGTATCAGGAACATTGGTAATTACTTCACCATATTGTAAATATTTACGTGTTATGTAATTATATATTATTATGTTGTGTTGTACAGTGAAACAGTTCCACTTTTCCTGCATGAAAACAAAACATTCATGTTCAAGATTGAATGTCTTTCTCAGGAGATTTCTGTTACAATAATTAATTTAATAAGAATGTGCTTGATGAGAAAACCAAGAAGATTTTAGACATTCACTGGCTGACTTTAAGACATGATTAAACTATAACGTTTTATTTCACTAAAAGGGATTAAAGGTGTTGGCGTATAAATAAAATTAGCGTTAATGACCTTTTTTTCAATTGATTAATTATTTGCCATAAAAAGTCCATCTTTCTTTGTAAAGCGGTTACACATTTTTGTGAGATTACTTTTTGAAGACTGAATTTTGGTCAATTTCAATCATCCTGGTCAGGTTTGAAACGCATTTGACAGGCCCAAACCCAGACGATCAGAACTGGCTAAACTACATATGAAATATTGGGCTGTAAAATAAGTCCAAAGTATTTTTCAATAATTCGATTTTATCCTTCTTTTCATTATCCTTCTAGTTATTGTTTACACACTGAAAAGGGATTAGTTGAGGTGTATTTATTCGTTAGTTTCATTCGAGTTCTCCTATTTTCACATTATGTTTGGCTAATTAACCAAGTAATGAAAAAAGTTTGTGCATTTTTTCATCAACATTTCTGTTTACATAGTAGGATTAAGTGTTATCATATAATACCAAGAGGAATTCATCAGTTCGTTAAGAAAAAAATGTCTTGAACAATTCACTGTAAACTATAAAAAAAAAATTTCTCATGGCTTCAAATCCTAGAATTTATGTGCGTACTTATTGTATGAATTTAGGCTCGCTACTAGGGTGACCTGGGCAATAAAATTTGCAATGCATTGGATGATGAGACAATAAGCGCGTGCATTAGACATAAGTGGTGAAAATGAACCACTTTCTGGTAGACATTCTGTCTTGAATGACCACAAATTTAGGAAAGTTATCAAACTTGATTTGTGTTAAACGTGTCAGAAGGTTCGTGTTGAACCGGCACGTGGCCACTAGAAAGTTGTCTGTGTTTTGCTTTAGCTTACATAGACTTGGGAAGACCTATAAGCAGAGCAAATGGCTTCCCCTCATAAATTGACCATTGTTAAGCTCCAGCATCGAAACATTTGCCTTTCATTACTTTCACTGCACAAAGTATATTTCTACATAGCATACGATATACATAGAGCTAGTATAGCTGTGTAAAAGCTATTCGATAGCTCCATCAAATTGTCATCAGTCAAGACAGAAGGTCTTCCAGAAAATGGTTAATCTTCAAACCCCCCATTCCCACAAGGAAACTTGTTAAACCACTTTCGAGCAGTGGGCTCATTTATTGTTTCATCTCTGAAAACAGTGGATTTTATGAGCGGTCTTGGCCACCCTATTTTCATGCTTAAATTCACACCATAAGTAAGCATGAAATATGGATTTTTGAAGCCATGAGAAATAAAATATTTTATAATTTACAGTAAACTGCTCAAAACACTTTTTTTTATGAACCATTGCATTATCCTCTTGGTATTACATGATATAAACACCTAATCCAACTTTGTAAAAAGAAATGCTGATTAATGGTATTAAAACAATAAATGAAAAACCACACAAACTTTTGTGGTTCTGGGGGACCGCGGTAGCCGAGTGGTTAGCATGAGAGACTCTCACGCCGCGGTCGTGGGTTCGATTCCCACCGTCGCCTCTGGCCCTTTTTTCCTGATAACCCCCAATTTGAACACACAAGAATTCGTACTAAGGCTAATATGCAAGATCATAAGGCCAATTTAAAAAAAAAAAAAATTGTTACCTGGAAAACAGAGAAAAAAGGTTTAAAAATGTAATAAGGATTTTATTATTGCAAATGGAAAACAGCAGCTCAAACTTCTAAGAAAATTTGTAATGATTATGGTGATGGTGTTGTATGAGAAAGCGCTGGCCTTAAGTGATTTGCTCGATTCGGAAGATGCTTAGCGCCTTGGATTTTTCAGCAAAAGCACCTGAGGAGCTGAGAATTTCTAGTAGGAGGGAATTGCAAAATTACATGGAAGATGTAGTCATACATAGTAGAACAAAATGTTTCACATATTGTTTACAATTGCCTGAAATTTTAATTTAATTTATTGTCAAATTGTAAATTTGATTCATTAAGCTGATAAAAACTATGAAATTTGCGACTTACCATCTAATCCAAATTACACACTGAAAGGGTACCTGGATGGAAGGACCCTTCAGTACTCCTCACCATTCACCATAAGCAAGTTTTCCTCAATGGCAAACCCGTTGTACCTGTTGCACAGACTTAAGGGTTAAGAGCGATGCAACAACTTCAAAAAAATTGTCTGTGTACTTATTTAGTTGCCTGAGGTGTGTAAAGAACTCAATCATAGGCTTCCACAAGGTTGGCTGCATATTTGCTATGATTTTCCAGGTATCTGATGTCAGATTTGACTATCTTAACTGTGTGATGGCTAAATACTTTAAAAATTCTCCTGGCATAAATGAAAGATCTGTGGACTTCTGGACCTTAAGGCCAGTTGCACACTTCTAACTGGTAAGATTGTTTTATCTAGGCATCTGATGCTCAATATAATTTTATTATGTTATTATAATTAATGATGTGTGTTGATCTGCAAGTCAACATAAGTTAAACCTGCTCTGGGTCACCTACACTTATTTAGATATTACTCAAATACATATCGGCTTTGGGCCATTCTTGTCTAGGGCACTTTATTGAAGAAAATATCATCAATAAGTAGCATCAAAACCGGTGAGTGTAGATTCCTTCACCTTCCTTCTGAAGTATTTATGAATCTCAACTTGCTTCATACCTAGTGCTTTAGTTTTTCGTAAGCATTTTCCCAGCTTCAACGGTGTGCTTAGTTGTGGTTCGGGTCCCACGGGTGAAAAAGCAGCCCCTTCTTTGGCTAATTGTTCAGCCTTTTCATGTCCTATACCGTAATGGCCCAGAACCCACCTCACCATCTTACGTTCTTCTAGGGTCATTAGGCAGTCCAAAATTGAATGAAAATGTGCATTTAGTGCTTTTTATAGCTGCCTGCTTGTCCAAAAGTATGTAAATGCACGGTGCACCTTTCATTTTATTCTTTATCACTTCCTGAACATGGAGTTGGATTGCACGGATCTCAGCTTAGAATATAGTGAACCTGATGTTCAAAGGAGTTTGCCAAGGAGTAATTTGGAACATCACATGCGAGCTAGGATTTCAATTTTTCCTTTTTTTTATTTAGCTGCATCCATCCTGCAGATTGGACGTTAGCTATTGAACATGTTAACAATGTGAAATTTTTTCAGCTAAATATACCCATATTTTGTAACTTAGCTTTAAAACCCATTTGTTTTTATAGTTTTTTACAGGTTGGTGGTTAATCATTGATGCTAATGTTACTCATTCGGATGTTTTCCACGGAGCCTATCATATTTGTGGTGTTGCCGGTACAATATCATTATTCATGTAAGTAAACAGATTCACCTTTTACTTTTGGTTGAAAGTATGGATAAAACAAAACAACCCCGACTTTTTTAGGATTAACGTAGTCTCTAATTCCCAAACTCAAAATGAACTCTACTCTGGTGGATGTATGGGGCCGAGAGGCGCAAGGCTTTGGTTGTTCATCGGTTTTGTCTGCGGGTTCGCCGCTGTCATCGCATCTTGTTGGATATTTTTCAGCGATTTTGCCGGACACGTGACAAGTACTTATTTTGACAAGTGTATTAGTACCATGTATTTTATGTTGTTTTCTCTTGTTCCAGATCCCAAGTGGATAGGAGTTGCCCTTCTACTGCAAAATGTATTCATTCTCGTCGGGTCACTTATATTTAAATTTGGAAGAGTGGAAGACCCCTGGGGTTAAGCCTAACAAAAAGTCTCATTTTAATAAAACATAACATTGTACTGCACAGTCTGCTTAAAATTAATTTTACCTAAACATTTAAAAACTAATTTTTTATTTATTTAAATATTTATTTACAGTAGAGTGCATTGATTTTATTGTATTTTTTATTTTCTATGTAAATACATTTCTTCCTAAATGCCTATTGCAGCATTTTATGAACTGTCAATTATCACCAATATCAAAATGAATAACAGAAAAAGCAATACACCTATACATATTCTCCTTTATCCTGCTGGACATTTTCTGCATTGAAGTGTGACTTACAAAATCATTTTATGTGAGTTGTATCCCTATATATATTTGAAATTGTTGTAAGTTTTCTAACTTTCAGTACAATTGTTGAATGTTGGAAATAAAAAGCCCTTTAAAAAATATATAACATTAAACAATAAAAATTATAACAAAAAATAGTATATTTAAAGAAAATGGAAAATGTTTAAGTATAATTTATGAATTAACAATTGAACAAATATGCTTTTCTTCAAGTTACAAATCATTGGACTCTATTGAGCAATTACTGGAAACAAAAACTGAAAAATACTGTTTGCCAATAGGAAATTGAAAGGGTAATACATACATCATGAAGAATATATTTATATTCTTTATTAATTTTACTATTGTAAACGGGTAAATTAAGACTTGGGTGATCATTAAATAATCTTAATAATAATAATAATGAAATCCCTTTTGTTTTACAATACTTCCACAAAAATATTTTGTGGAAATAAATTAATTTTTGGTAAAAAAAAGAATACAGCAATAAATAGTTTTGAAATTTTGGATTATTCATTTAATACTGAACAATTCTGATCAAACCGGTTTAATTAAAAAAAAAAAAAAAAACTAACATCACAATACTCTTGATTCCCGTCTAAAGTAATCACAATACCCAAATATTATATACAAGACAAAGTTCAATAAATAGTTCAATAGAAAATAGACAGATGAACAACTTTAGCCACTGCATTGCACTTAAAAACAATTACACTTCTTCGGTAGCCAGTTCTTTTTTAAAAACAAACTTCTTCCTGAGAATTTAAATAAATTACATCGTAATAGTTCCTTGATAGATAGTATTCATATTAATTTGAAAGGCTATTTCTGGAATTTTTAAAATATCAGTGAGTTTAATACGCTGTTATGTTGAGAGTTTTATCGACATTTTCACAGTTCTGAATGTTTCTTCTTTTCACTTTCTACAAATAAAAACAAACAAAACAAAAAACATGATTAACTTTCAGTAGTGTAAGAATGAATCTAAAACAATCTAGGAAGGAAATAAGAACATGCAGCATGGTTAAAACAAAAGTGGTAACAAACGATAAAAAAACGACAATTGTCAGAATGCATTAGGAGCTTGGAAGAGGATGTGGATAATAGTAACAATTAAAGCTGTTGTGAACATAGATGGAACTTTAGTATCAACGTCTGAAACAACAAACAGCTGAATAAATAAATAAATTAATAACAGAACAGAGAAGCAAAACGAATATTGTGCAAATAGTTTTAGAAAACATGTAAAAAAGCGTGTTAAATAAAATTCATAGATTACCAGTTTCATCAGTCTTTTCAGTAGGCTTAGATGATTCTTCTTCGGACTTTTCTGGCTTATCGTCTAGAGGAACTTCTACAGGCTCTGGGACTACCTTCTCTGTCGTGTTCTGTGTTGTATTCGTACCCTGTGTCTCATTCACTTTTTCTACAAAACAAATATAATATATATGTACATAAATGTGAAAATATAGTATTAATTTAATTAAAATGATATTCTTACCCTTTGTTTTGTCATCAGGAAGTTTTGCTTTCCATATTTTTGCCTTATTTACGAGGTATTTTACCTGGAATTTTATTTATATATTAAATATTTATATGAAGTTTATTGCAACACATCTTACAAATGTACAACAATGTTACTGCTACAAATATCTATTTTGATTAATTTGACATCCAACAATATGATTATAATAAAATATAAAATTGAACTCATTAAAATTCATTAATTTCGTGGTCCGCTTGACAATTAATATATTACAAATAATTAAGGTTTTAAGTTGAGATAAAAAAGTCAATGGCACAAGCGGGATTCGAACCCACGATCTTCGGCTTGATACGCCGCTGCTCTACCACTTGAGCTGTCGTGACCTCGATCCACTCAGACACTAACTTCCCATCTCAACCTTTTGAATTTTTCCTCCTTTTTGCCATTTTTTTGCGGTTGAGATGGGAAGTTGGTGTCCGAGTGGATCGAGGTCATGATAGCTCAAGTGGTAGAGCAGCGGCGTATCAAGCCGAAGATCGAGGGTTCGAATCCCGCTCGTGCCATTGACTTTTTTTATCTCAACTAAAAACCTTAATTAATTGTAATAAAATTGAACTTTATTCCATAGGCTGAAGACAGTGAAAAGCTGGAAAAAAAAGTTGGGATTCCTTTGTCCTTTGATTTGTCATTGCCACGTGATTTTTTTTTTTTTTTTTTTTTGGGGGGGGGGAGGTCTTTCTCATTTTTGCCTTTGAAGACATGAGGCCTCACCACAAGCATTTGTTGGGCTCCATTTTCCACTTGGCCCTGGCAATCGTATAGTGCCCCTTTTCTCTCGAAGAAGGAATCACTCAACCCGATGACCACCAAATTTATTATCATTATAGTATTATTTATTATTAGAATCATCACCCATTGAGAAAAATAGCTAAACATACTTGACTGAAAAGACTTCTACAACTCTGAGATACTCAAAAACAAAAAACAATTATGCCCTTGTGGCTTAGGCTGACAATTACCCACGCCTTGAAAAATGAATTATCTAATTTTCAGTATAAATCGATTTACATACTTTTTCCAAGGACTAGAGATATAATGTGTGACGCCAATAACAATTTATTTGGTTTAATAAACATAATAAATACATTTAAAATTACCATTTGATCGAGTAGTGCCATCTTTTCACCAATAAGTTTGAGTGTAAGTTTTGGATGTTCAGACAGTGGCTGTGAATTTTGTTCTAGAACTGCCTTTTCCTTCCAGTCCTAGAAGATAAATGTGTCCAATATTAACCGATACAAAATTTTAAAAATATTGAGATAAATTATACAAATTAACTTACCAATGTTTCTTTTATCATTTTTTCAAGACCGTCAATTTCGACTTGTGTGAATACCGAGCCTTCCGGTGTATCTGCCTGTTGTGAAGTGACATTTTTTATCGTCATCAAGAATCCCTGACTTACATTCAGCATCGAATTCAGTGCAGTTAGCGCCTCGGGTCTTTCTTGATGCTCCTTGACACGGCTCCATATATTTTTTGTAACTTTCTTCAGCTCTGTCAATTTTGTCTCGAGCGTGTCAACATCTGCTGAGAAACCTTCTTCATCCAACCACTCGGACATCTTTAAAACATTAATTGCGATGCAATACATTGACCGATAAACTTAAAAAAACCTATTAAAGAAATAATTTTGGACAATAAAAATTATATTGGGTGTGCATACGTAGCAAAAAAAAGCGGTTTTTTTTTAAATTTCGACTTTCACCCATGTATAGGCAATCCTTTATTACCTGTTGGCCCCGTTAGCTCTAGGTTAGGAAAACCCCTATTAAAAGAGCAGGATTACACCCTCGTAAGGTCCTACTGTCTGTCTGGTGGTATATTCAAGGAATAATTAATTTAGAGGGATCTGTTACCACACAACCAGACCCTTACAATAGAGATATACTATGCCCAGCTACGGCGTCTCAGCGCAGCTTTGAAGGAAAAACATCCAGCCCCAGAGAATTGAAGCAACTTCTTGTTTCAGCCTAACACCCCACCCATCGTACATTCCAGACCTTGCCCCTTCCTATTCTTACTTGTTCTGCTCCCTAGAAAATCACTAGAAAGGTAAGGAAATGTTGAAAGTAAAGTCTAAGTCATCAGACTTTTACAAATCTGCTACCACAATATTGCTGGTATGTTTTGGAAAATGAAGGACATCATGTATTAGATTAAAGATAAAATAAATGTTTATTTTGAAAGTGACTTTTTTTGTGAAAATTGAAAAAACTTATGCACACATCCAACAGAAAGTAAAGGGATGTGACAAAATGTTAGGTACTAAATGGCAAATAAACATTCTTAAAAATAATTTTACACTTCTTACATTTATATAGTTAATTTCTATTAAAAAAATGTTTATTTTGAAAGTTTGACTTTTTTTTGTGAAAATTGAAAAAACTTATGCACACACCCAACAGAAAGTAAAGAGATGTGACATAAAATGTTAGGTACCACTAAATGGCAAATAAACATTCTTAAAAATAATTTTTCACTTCGTACATTTATATAGTTAATTTCTTTATAAAAAAAATAAAAAATAAAAATAAAAAAAACATTATTGTAAAATTTGATCAAAAACTTCCTCAATTTTATAAAACTAAAATTTACAATATGTGACTGTCTTGGTTTTATACAGAAAACTCAATAAAATAAAAATTAATTGTTTACCATTAATTAAGGCTTTCAGTTGAGATAAAAAAGTCAATGTCACGAGCGGGATTAACCCACGACCTTCGCCTAAATATGCCGCTGCTCGACCACTTGAGCTATCGTGACCTCGATCCACTTGGACACTAACCTCCCAACTCAACCACACCTTTTAAATTTTCCCTCCTTTTTGCCATGTTTCAAAAATTCAAAAGGTGTGGTTGAGATGGGAGGTTAGTGTCCGAGTGGATCAAGGTCACGATAGCTCAAGTGGTAGAGCAGCAGTGTATTAAGCCAAAGATCGTGGGTTCGAATCCCGCTCGTGCCATTGCCCCATTGACTTTTTTATCTCAACTGAATACCTTAATTAATTGTAAGATATTAATTGGTCAAGCGGACCACAAAACAAGTGAATAAAAATTAATTATATAATAATAAAATTTGTAAGTTAAGTATTAATAATATTATGTTATTTTTATCTTTTTGTTTCAAGGTTTACAAGAAACCACCGACTCAGATTTGTTCTCGAGTTCTCATCAGTTTATTGTTCGCATGAATAATCAGCAAAGAGAAGTCATTGGCAATAGTGCACAAGATCAATTTATACATACTAAGTATTACAAAATGACAAAAATAGCATAAATAAAATTATTTGTGTGAGATGTGGTCTGGTGTGACGTAGGTTTTAGAAAAACATATTCTTTGTCATGCCAACTTTTCGATCTTTATTGAGATTCAGGGCCAGTGTTGGTTTTTGATAGATGTGTCATTTTTGTGTGTCGTGTTGAGAGTGCCGCCCGAGTGAGTTCTAAACTGTTCCGTAAAAAGTTCCGAGTAATCATTGACTAACAGTCACTAAATACCACACATATATAAAAATTGTTCTGCTCATTATCTCTATTTCGTACCTTTGCTTTATAACATCAGACCGCCATCTTATACAAATACAAGTTTCAAGGTTCAAAGATCAATTGCCCTTTCTTGAAATGAGATGTACAAATGGAAAGCTTGTTAAATGAGGAAGCTTTTGTCAAACTCGACAATCTGAAGAATATGATTATTTATATATGAATTTCTTTTAGTTTCATGTGGAGGGAGGGATGTTAACAGTACTAAATATATAAACTGAATATTGGGTAAACTCGTTATTTAACTAGACTTAATATTTTAATTTTAGATACGACAAAAAATGCCAGCATATGAAGTATGTGGACTACTGAACAGTTCTAAAAATTTTAAGCGCCAAATATATTATTTTTAAACTTTGCTGTTTGTTAAATAACTTACTTTTTCACACAAATCATTAACGGCTTTGACTTCCTCAGGTGTAGACGCCTGTTGGTATTCTTCAGTTAACAACTTGTTCCGTGCTTCAAAAACAAAACTTTCAAGCGCATTCAATGCACCTTCATGCTTTCTTTTGGATTCATCTTTTTTGTTCAATTCTGCAATCCTACAAAAACAAAATTCATCTAAACAACTTAACAAGGGTTAGTCAAAAATTTACTTTTGTTTGTATAGAACTAAAACCAAAATTTTTTGAACGAATTATGCAAATAGGATATATGCGACTTACTTAGAATTTGATTGTTCTAATTGCTGTTTATCCAAGCTCGGCACAATGAGTAGTTCCTCCTTTGCTTCAATTGGTTCCCTGATGACAACCGGCTTGGGTTTAGCTTCTTCTTTTGCCTTTTTATCGTCTTTTTCAGTCTCTTCTTTGGTCTTATTGCTTTCCGGTCCCTTTTCCCCTTTTTTCTCAGTCTCGCCACTCTCTTCTTTCTCTTCAGGTTTATCTATATTCTCTTTCAAAGTTTCTTCCGGTCCAGTAAATAGTTTGCTTATTGTGCTTCCCAGTTTGGACAATGGTGACTCTTCAGGTTCTGTGCCGCCTTCGGGGATGGTTTTTTCAACGACAAGTTCAACATTCACAAGATGCAAAAGGCCACTTTCATCCATGTTCAAATGGACTTTTATGCCTTTAACATCTGTATTGGGACCAACATTCTTCTGTACAGCAGAAGCAACCCCCGATAGTGATACTTTACTCAAATGAGTCGTTCCAATTGTACTGAGCATAAAATAAAAAAAATTACTTTTAACATAACAAAAAATTGAATTTTTTTGTTGTTTTTTAATGCAATATAATAAATTAAAAGGATGTCAGTCTTTCAAATCCTATTTGGATACAATTACAAATCATCATAAACACAAAAAAATGGTAAAATACCTTATTTCTTTTTCCCCGAGATATTCAATATCACCATAGACGACATGAAACTCAAAGTCAGTCAAATTTTTGTTAAAAGTAAGTATTTTCTTTTGTGGGTAAGGATTCATTAATCCGAATAATGTTCTTTTCATTTGCTTGGGAGCTCCACTGTCCCCTTCTCTTTCAAAAGTAACCTGAACAAAATATTACCGTTTTAAAAATAGAGTATTAGTGCATAATAAAACATAACTGACCTGAACTGGAAATAATGTAGCATCTCTTGTGACAAATTTCTTAACTTTAAACCCGGCTGAAAGATCAGCGGCTTTGTACACGGCTCCAAAAACAGCAGCTTCATCCGTGTTCAGATTCTTTCCAAGCTCCATGCCGACTGATGCTGTAAGTCGTTCTTGAACAGCTGGGACTCGGGTTCCGGCTCCGACTAAGATTACTTGACTTATAACATCCATTGTAAGACCGGACGTTTTCAAAGCAGTCTCGATCGGCTGCTGAACCCGGTCAAAAAGATCTTTACAGAGGTTTTCAAACTCATCCCTTGTCACCTGTAGCTTAAAATCTACTTCGTCCAATAACCCTTCTACCTTAAAAGCAAAACAATTTTAAAATAAATAACTGAACCTTTGATACTTTACAGACTAATTAAAATTTTATAATTTGTCAGTTTACCTGGGCGAAATGTTCCATGTTGGCACTGAGTACATTTTTTAGCCTTCCGGCTTCTTTGAAAAGCTTAGCCAGAGAACGGGGATTTTTAAAGACATCATTTTTCGTCTTTTTCATTTCATTGAATTTCTTGCCCAAATAGTCTCTCAATCTCAATTGCATGTCAAGCCCACCTAATGTTCTGTCATAGCTAAAAACAAAACTCCCAAATTAATTGTTGACCACTTGGGTTTAAACCCATGTCACCTACCCGACACCGAGAATAGTAAGTTGAGGATTGCTTTCGACATATCCTTTTTCTTTTGTTTTTACGACTTGATAACCTACTACAGTAGCTGAAGTACTTGAAGAGCCCATATCGTATAGCATTATGTATTGAGTTGTTTCATTAAAATCTTTCCGTCTGAATATGCCATAATTCAAAGCCACTGGGTCAAATAATTAAGATGAGCAACTTTTATTTAAAAAAAAAAAAAAAAAAAGGACTAACAAGAAAAAATAAATTACCTGCTGTGTAATCATTAATCAGTTGTAAAACTTTAATACCGGCTAATTCTGCTGCCTGGATCATTGCACGTCTTTCAGCTTGGTTGAAAAACCCAGGCACTGTAATAACAGCTTCATTAATTACCTGTCCAGCAGAATTTTGTGCTATTTCCTGTGCTTTGCTAATCATCATTGCTACTAGTTCTTCAACACTAAATGTTGTTTCTCTACAAAACAATTTCATAATTAATAAACCAATCCCAAATCAAATGAAACAAAAACATACGAGTCATGTTGAAATACAACTGTCCCCCTATCAGGATCTGGCACTATGTCATAATAAGGAAACCTTTGCTGGAATAATTTAACTATAGGATTGTCGACTTTCTTTCCTAGAAGATCTAATAGATAAACATAGCAGTTTTTAGGAAAACGGACACAAACTCCCATTGCATCCTCGCCAAATGTTCTTTCTTCATCACGGAATGCAATTGCTATCGGTGTCTTTCGTTTAGACTCTTTATTTAAAGCTATTTCCATTGGCACGCCAGGCTGAAAAAATAAGGTAATGAGAATATTACAACTTTTGATTATTTTCTTAATAGTATTCGTACAAACTTACAGAAACTATTGCAATTTTCATCCATTCGCTGCCAAAGTCTATACTCATAACCGAAACAGCTCGAGTTTGTACTATACATTCTAATATAAAAACTATGCATAAAGCTAGATAGAAAGGTAGCCTTAAATTTCTGAAAATAAATAAAATAAAACAAATTAAAAGACAAATTCTGAAGTTTATCTGAAATTATATGTTTTGAAACTGGTGAAATTTTTGTTTCTACTCTGTACCTCCTAACAAATTATATAAAATAAATATTTAAAGTTTGTCATGAGGAATAATTTGTATCACTTTATAGAATAGATAGTTTACTAACAGAAGTTTTAGGCAGTTATCCAAATTTCACAAAAAATGCTCATCATCAGGTAGAAAAACCTGATATCTTGGGTGCCATGACACAATGGACTTTTGGGTAATGAAAAGACACTTACCAAGGGAGGATCTTCTGATCATATATAGGCCCTGAACCTATTCTTGGAGTAACAAAAAAAAAACATATTTCTTGGGTTTCTTTTCAGAAACTAGACAACCATCAAACTCATTTTCTTTTGATGGTTGTCTAGTCCCTAAAAAGAAACCTAAGAATACAAAAAGTCAACTACCAGAAAAGAAGAGTACAAAATAAAAAACCCAACATAGAATTCTCTATCACAGAATAGATCCAAAAAAGATTAAAGGAGAAGTGGATGAACTCTAGAGGTTCTATATACCTAAGCTTATCTTAAAACAATCCTCACCTAGACTAGCAAACTCACTACAGTTAGAGAGGGCTAAACTCAGAAAAGTGATAGAACTATATATCAGTCACTGAAATCTGAGAAAACATAAAATATGGTGGCACCATTTGTAGGTTATGCAATGAGGAGAAAGAAACAGTCACCCATATCTTCTTCGAATGCGAGGCAACTGCTCAATAATGAAGATTAACATGGATACGAAGAAAATCCAGGGAAAGGAACTGAAGCAATAACAGTCAAATAATTCTTAGAAGAAAGATCCGAGTCGATTGCACTGATCTAAGGAACTAGGAAAGTACAATAAGCCAGAAGTCGGAAGTGCTTGAGAAACGAAATCCCCAACTTCCTAGTATACGTATTCATCTTCAAACCAGAAGATCAAACTACAGGTCCACCTTGCAGACTTCAACGAACTATCCCAGAAGAAAGTTCACACAGTTTTGGTCAATTTTTCACAGCAAATGTTATACTTTTATGTATAGAGTTCAGTTCTGATATTCATCTATTATGCAGCTTACCAACACAACTGAATACGCATGTAATTTTGCCTTTATTTTGTTCTATATTTTGTAAGAATATTTCAGCAAATATAGTCCAAGAAGACCAGGATCAGTTATGATCAAGCTGTTTCATTACCTCACACAATTCTAGCATTTTGACCAATTAGCACAAATTAAAATGTTATGTTTATGTAACAACAAGTAAAACAGATTATTTTTTGTTTAAAGGTTTTATCTGTCGAGTTAAGCAACTGTAGAATATGTGAAAACATGGTCAGGTCATTTTAAAAAATGTACTATGCTAGAAGTGACAACATACTCAATTTATTTAACATTATTTAAATAAACTGAAATCGAAGGTTAAAACAAATGTGATGAGGTTAAAGTCTTGGAAAAAAAAATCTTTCGACCAGTACTTTCCAATTTCCATGCCTACTTTCCAACCGGGCCGATACTATCACTATCGGTGACCCAGGTTCTGTATAAAATCAGTCTTAAAAATATAAATCCAGTTTGGCGAAGAAATTCACTACGAGCGATAATCTTCAAAAATAAAATAAGATGATATTTGAAGGTGCATCTCTTGTAAATAAATGATAAAAAGTGTTTTATGGACAGCTGTCACGTCTAACCTTTTATCTAGAGTAGAGCCGTAAAAAGTTCTATATGAAAATCTCACTCACCCTCTAATCAACACCATTATTTATATAGTAATTAATCACAGTCCAGTCTCCTTGGGATTATGACGGACGAATATAAAATATCATAATCGCCGACTTATAACAAGAGGTATCTTAAATTTTAACCACGTAAATGCATGCGTGACTGTTACCAATCAGCTGCGAGCTTCTCCACCTCGACTGCTTTTGAAATGTGTGGCTCAATTTTATTGGTCCGGATCTGGGGTAAATGCCAGTTGCCACACAGAAACCTCACGTCCTCACCGGCAATGCAGCATTGCCTCCTCGCTTCTCTTTTCTATGGAGGCATGGGGCAAAACATCAATTTGTCGTTATCATCGCTATTATGTTGCTCTATTTTCATTAAAGTTAACGCGACAAAAATGTTGTAAAAAATATACACTTCCGGTTGGAGAAAAAAATAATTGGTCATTAGATATATAATTCAGGTATTCATCAATATCCGGCATTTTGATCATTAATTATTTAACCTAAGTGAATCATATTCACTACCTTAAAACAATCATCATAATCAAAACTTTTCAGCGGTGGATTTTTAGATGAAACATCAGCTTATATATAAGTATTATTATATTTACCTTTTTTTTAAAAAATAACTTTAAAATTATAGTGGGACAGTCAGAGAATGCATCCAATACCTGGGAAAACGCAACAACCTGATGACACCCAGACACCAATTCTTAGATTTGGTGTCTTCTACATGATCTTGGAAAAACTTTACCACATCCTATAAAATCTCGAGAGACTACAAAGGAAAAGAATTCTGGAGAAAAATCAGATAGAATGATATGGTAATAAAGATAGCTCTAAAACTGATCAGAGGTATTCTATACAAGCCCAAGATATAAGCGATCAAACTCATTAAGAAAGCACACCTCGGTCTTTAAATCTGAAGTAGATGGCTTGTGCCTTCAAAAATTTTAAAGTTCACACTTACAAAAAATTTTCAAAATATCAGATAGCCCAGCAACCATAAAGTTAATGTACTCAACATCTTCAAAACCTGAGGAAACAACTTGATGATATCTTGGGTACCAGGACACAAAGGAGGATTTTATGTAATGAAAAGCTAGACAAACTGACAAGAGACATACCTGCACGAATAAATATAAAGGCCCTGAACCTATTCTTGGGATAACATAAACAAACATAAAATCAAGGAATTTGTTTAAAGAAAAAAGGCTCCAGAGGAGTTACAACTTTACAAGTCTGCAAAAATCTTATAAAACAAGATTAATAAAATAATTTTTGTTTTCTTCAGCGAAGCGATCTGCCCCATTAACATGTGACCAATCAGTGGCTCAGTGGTTCCCAGTTTTATACCATTTATTACATCTTGCATTAACTGACCAATTCCTTAACAAGGAAGTGGATAAAAATCATTTATTTTATGAATACATGAAAGTACACATCCCCTGGGGGTCTGGGGCATTTTGCCCTGGGGACTACTGTGTCCCCCAGCAGGAGCAAGCCAATCCACTGACTCCCTCCGAGATGGTAGCCCCCTTATATCAGTTGTAGTAAAACTATTTGTTTTATATTTCAATCAAATCATGATTTTTTTATGTTTTGCCTGAAGTGGAATATTCGTACATTTTTATATCTGCCAAAATCAATAAAAATCTCAAGGTTGAATGGAAGGGTCAACATTTCAGTAGAATATATCTAATAAAGGAATTGCCTCCTCTCCATGTCGTACTTCAGACATTTCAAAATTATGTCCAGAGAGTCACATGTCTGGAAGTTAGGGCTTTTTTTCTTAAATAACAATTTTTAAAAACAAGTTTGTGAGTAGAAAAACCCTTGTCAACTATTGCTTAGGCAGTTTTTGAAAGGTCCGGTACTTTTGTACAAATATTGCACTTTATTTTATTATAAAGATCAAGTGCGATAGTTTTATAATTGTACTCTTGGTTTAGTAAAAGTTGATTTCTTAATTTACGTGTACATGCGGTACCACAGTTTTCTCCATTTGTGTACCACATTGATTTGAATCAGGCGCGTAGTTATCGCGATAAAAACAAACCAATTATATTAAACGATTGTTTGTTAAATTTTCTTGCTTGGTCAAAACGAGCCGATGTAAAAAAAAAAGAAAACGACCACGCAGAGTTGGGAACTTAGAACGTCAAAAGTTCTACTTCAATAAAGGTGTCGATTATCAAGATAGCCTTGTGCCTGGAATCAAATCGAAGATTGGCATCCATTGTACCTGATCGGCTGCTTTTCAGAAGGGAGTTCGTTAATTTTTGTATTTTGATGCCGACAAATATTAAAAAATAGTGACCCTCGAACGGTTTTAATTAAAGGCTCTTTTTATCGGAAACGTTATCATGGGACTGTAGTGTAAATTATTCCGAACCAGGGACTCTATACGATTCAGTTTGTGTGAAAACCGACGGCGTTTTTCTGAACGGGACATGTTTTTATTTTTATTTGTAAGTACAGCATTTCAGTTTTATTTTAATACTGTTTATTAGAAGAATTGCTAGCCTCGGTATGTTTGATTTATGAGTGATTTCTCTATTAGGCTACCAGTTTCCTAAATGTAAAGTATTATTAACTTTTTATGAGAGATTTTCACCAGTTTCTAATAGTATTATATATGTTTTAAGGGTATTACTCTATCCCTAATTATCTTGACTGTTATTAGTTTGTATTAGTTGTTTTTCGAATTAAGTTTCATATCTTTCTCTTTTGCTGTTTTTGAATGCTATTTTTGTTTATTTAGTCGATTTATTGCCGAATATTTTCATTTCAATAATTTCTTCCCAGAATTTAATAATTTATTTTGAAAGCAGGGTGAGAAATGTTTGATATTAACCCTTCACAGTTTTCATCGTTTGAAATATTGAATGAAATACTGCAAATTGTAGTAGAATATTTACACATTTTGTTTTTATACCTGTCCGTTGCATTTTACTGTCTTCAGTGGTTTGTTTGTGTTTTGTGTCTGTGTGAATGAATGAAAAAAGAACTCTATTTATAAAAATAAAGCACATTTTCCTAAGGAAGTATACCAAGTTAGAACAAAAACCGTCTACTGGAGGTGATAGCCAGATGAGTTTCACTTGAATAGAAGATATTCACCTGGATTAAATATCGCAAAAATCACTTGCAACTGTTTTGTGAAACTTTTCTTGCATTGTGGAAACCTAGCCGGGACTGCGAAACTTTTGGCACGAGGATGTTTTGGAGGAGTCGATGGCTGTTGGTTTTTTAGGTCGCATCAAATGGTTTGCTTTTATTTGTTTCCCTCTGTGTAAATACTCTTGTCTTGAATATGAGAGTGACGCAGGACGACTGCATTCAATTTATCCGAATGTATCACAGCTACTGATTTTTGAGGGATTCTAAAGATAAAACTCAAAATAACAAGAACAGGAGAGAGGATGTGAGGAAGGAAATGAGCATCAAAAAGTATCTCCATGATAGCAAATGCAGCAGTTGGTGTTATTATAATCAGCATGCTAGTCTTGTGCAAATTAATGGCGCATTCTTGTTTCACCTCTATGTTGCAAAATGTTTCACCTCGTGGAAATGGTTAAACCGAGACGGCGTGTGCAATAGAAACCCAGCTGTGATCAAAGCCCTCAAAACTCTAGTAGTTCCCAAAATGAGAACCCGAAACTCTGAAAGAATGGGACACTCACCCATAAAATGGAAGAGGTCTTCCCTCATGCAGGAGTTACAGTGAGCGGTAACATAATCTATCAGAGGGGAGTAATTAAGTAAGATAAGTTTGCATCTAAGTTTGAAGAAAACAAAAATTGATAGAAGATAAATTTAGATTATAATTGGTTAAGTAAAAAAATACCTTTGAATGATAAATTCTTTGTAGAGCATTAGCCTGAAAACAGTACAGTCTCATAAAAAGATATTAATGCCTAAAAAAATAAGTGAAGAGGGGAACCCTAGCTAACTAACTTAGGCTAGTGCACTTTTTGAGGTTTGTTAGTAAAGAAGGGAAGAACTTGTTTTTCGTTTTTCCTTGTTGGTCACTGTCAGAAGATTCATAATTATTGACATTAAGTGGTATGAGCTATTGTTTGATTTTATTCACACACTGTATGTTTGAATCTGAACATTTAAAAATCAAGAACCAAGAAGAATATACAAATATAGATGGTACCGCGCTGGCTTGGTAATTAGGGCATCTGACTCATGTTTGCTATGCTAGAGGTTCTGGGTTCAAATCTCTGCATAGAATTTTAATTAATAATAATACATATGTAAAAGGTGTAGTAAAGCAGTTTGAACCTGTTCTGTGGCACCCAATAATTAGTTGGATGTTAATCCTTCATTTATTACAGATAATTTCTTTATCTTACTACTATACAAATAAAAAAGTAATGACATTTATTGACTGCTTTAAATCTAATGCAATGTTTTATCATAAAAAGTACTGTTTTGTTAATGTAAATTTATGATAAAATATCATTCATTAACTGAATTTTTCATTCATAATTCAAGTGTTCTGTATAATGTGAGATTTCTCTGAGTGGTCTGCAGGGTGATGAACTTGTAATTTGGTCATTACTGATCATTTTGGTCTGTCTGTACTCCTGACCATTGGTAATGTTCAAATTATATTATATATTGTAAAGTACAGTATTTAACTTGTCCATTTAAATTATAGGTATACTGTGTGTACCTTATTGAAAATCTTGGCTAAAGCCTTCTATTTTTTCTTCATTCCAGTTGTAACTCCGTTTTCCTTTTCCCGGAAGAAAAATTTTGTATAAGACATGCAGCCATGGAACCAGTGGGGAGTTCAGGCCAATTCTTACTCCATGCCTGGCTATCCTTCGCCAATACAGTCTGCATTGGCCCAAGCTGGAAACGTGGGCGCTGCAGCATCGACCGTTCCTCAGTATTCTGTACCTTATCAATGGCCTAACTATACTCAGCCAGGCCCTGCCAGTGCTGTAAGTAGTTTAAATTAAGACTTAATCATTTGTTTTTTTGTTTCCCAATGGCTCTTTGTCCCTCCAAAAAACACATTTATTCAAATTATACTATAAAAATATAAAAATCAATAGGGTGTTAATGCTTGGCAGCAACAGCAGCAGCAATGGGATCAGTGGCAGCAGTGGCAACAACAATACCAACAGTGGCAGCAACAATACGGAAAAGAAGTGAGGCTAATTTCCTTAAAATTATATGAATTGAGTACAATTTCAATTTTTTCTATTTAGTACATGGCAGCAGTGCAAGCTGGACAAACAACAGGAGTACCTGCACCGCCCCCAGAACAGCCAAAAACTCCATCTACAACAGCGTAAGATTTAATTTCAAATAATATTTTTGTGATTGAAATAATTCAATTATTCTAATGTAACTGTGTATCTAGTAACTGACCATCGATGTTATAAACGCTTTTTTAGGTTTGTTAAATAAAATTATAAAAGGGAAGAATGGTTATCTGCTGCCATCATTTTTTTAAATAATAATAATAATTACAATTAATTAAGGTGTTTAGTTGAGATAAAAAAGTCAATGGCACGAGCGGGATTCGAACCCACGATCTTCTTCTAGATACGCCGCTCAACTAAAAACCTTAATTAATTGTAATATATTAATTGGTCAAGTGGACCACGAAATTAGTGAAAATAATAATAATAAAGAACTATTTTTATTATTCTTATGGGAGGGTAACACATAGACACTTTTTTGGCCAAATCTCTCGTATATCTCCGGCATGCAGAGAAAGGTTGCTCGATGTGTCCCACCTATTTGATATTCCATGGCACCATATAGAGAATGTATGGGAGAGCCACCCAATATGAGAATTGTGCTTTAGCACAGCAGCGAGTATCCCCTGTTCCGATTCATAGAGGAAAAAGGGATTGTTTTATTAGTTTCTAGTAGTGATAGTTTTGTATCTGTAGCGTGCATTGAGAGTGAATTTATTTATTAGCGTGAACACTTAGTGTGAGAGGGTCGATGGCGGAATATTGAGTACCCCATCTGGCCTCATTTGAATTAGGTATATAATATGAGAAAGAAAGTATTTAAAATTGAGATAGAATGAGAATGGATTTGGAGTTAGGAACTAATTGTGTTGGGGGTAAAAATGACTTAGCTGTTGGTGGCTGGGCGGATAAGATGAGGTTTGACTTGGACTGCCAACACCCATTGTGGGTTTCTCAAAGGCCAGCCAGTAATTTATTGTAAATTACAAAAGCTGGAATTGCCAATTTAATGCGAGAAACGATAGGCTCAACTCTGTACATGCTTGTACGCATTATAATAAATCAGTAATCAGTAATAAAAAAACATTTACTTATGACAAAGGATTTCAGGAAACAGTAGTTCACTGTGGTTTTCTTAACAAAACAAGATGACTGGCATAGGGAGAAAAAAAAATTAAACTGGCTTCAAGTTGCATGACAGCTTGATGCAACTTGTGACATAACATGACATGCTCGAACTGAGACACCAAAGCGAAATGTTGGCATCACTGTGAATGGGGAAGGGAGGTGGACTCCTGGCGCCTGAAATGCCATCTCATATACCAGGGAGTCCTTTTGAATTGGCCTCTTTAGCGCTTAGAACAACAAAATACAATAAAAAAGTATAAAATAAATAAATAGAACAATATAATTCAATAGAACATTTATGTGCCTAGTGATTAATACATGAAAAAAAATATAATACAATGCACGATTAAAAAAAAAAAAAAAAAAAAAAAAAAAAAAAAAAAAAAAAAAAATAATAATAATAATACAATAACACAACAATATTAATACTGAAAAGGACTGTAACCATAAATGAAAGGTGAAAAATGACTTATGAAGTTTGAATTCTGGTGGCTCCCACACCCACCATTTTAATTACTTATTTATCGTCCTCACATTAATAATTGATACTTTTGATAATTTTCCGAATAAATTTGATGTCAGGGTTTTCGTATAAGCCATCAAGAATGAAAATCCATGGAGTGGTTTGGCCGTAATTTTGATCAGCGTTTCGGGCATTCAAAATTATAAAGATGTTTGGTTATTTTATTGGTCTTAATAAGAAAAAATGAAAGCAAAAGTTCAGAACCAAGACTAATTTTTTAAGTGAGAATATCCACAATTGATAAGCTAACCAATGCTTTGTTTCAAAACTGAATATAAAATATTTTGCAATTTGTTCAGACATCACTTTATCCAGTTTCCAAGAGAATTTACCAGTATTTTAATGTTTGTTAACATTTTAGGCCACCACAGGTTGGTTCAAATAAGAGGCCGCCCGCAGATGTTGAAGCTAGTGCAGATAATAAAAAACAAAAAACTGATGACACTGCTTCTGCAATTCAATCTGTCAAGGTATTATAATTATTTATCTTAAACAAACCTCCATAAAAAACTAATTGTGCTTTGTGGAAAAAGAAATTATGTAGAAACCTAAATCACCTACATTGTAGGATAATTCTTTCATTTTTTTATTACACAGTTTAATTTTTTTTTTAAATTAAAAACTTATCAAGCATAGTAGTCTTGTGTCTTAGCGAATTCATATTTATTGATAATAAATTACTTGTAACAATTTTTAGTCAACATTAGAGGAAATGGCAGAAGCAGAGAAACAGTTTGATGAACAATTTAATAATTGGGAATCACAATTTAATTCCTGGAGGGAGGAAAATGCAAATCATCCTGACACGGTAAGAATACTGTAGAGAATAATTTTATTTCCTAATCCCACTGAAAGAAGTTTATTTTTAACATTTCCACATGTATTTATTTTTTTAAATGTGTTTTTAAGGAACAATACAAAGCTTATGAATCAAAATGGACTAGCTGGAGAACTCAGTTACTTCAGAGACGAGAGCAGATGAAAAAAAAGCGAGATGCTAAATTAGCAGAGCTAGAAAAAGTAATTTTAAACTATATAAAATTTGTGTTCATGACAAAAATTAATATCTATTTAATTTAAAACGATGTTCTAGCACTTGTTTAGTGTAAATCTGTATGGATGCGTTTTCTGGTATTAGTTGCAGGCTCAGCAGACTCAACATCCTGCTTCAACTGCTGGAACAGCAGCTAGCACAACTGTAACTTCATCAACTTCCACTGTACCTTCTTTGCCATCGGCCACTGTACATCCATCTGGGGCAAATCCATATCAACCGGGGCTCTATGGAAACATGTCTTTCCCTATGGGTTTTAACCAACAAGGTTATATGTTCGGGCAGGGAGGGCAGATGTTCCCACCTGTTCCACCTCCAGTAATGCCCCCTTCGGCATTACTCACTGGAGATTCAGCTGCCATTGGAATGAACATGTCTTCAATGCCACCCACTTCTGTTCCCCCTCCAACACAACATGAATCTTCAGCTTCTTTATCAGATCCTCAACAGGTACCTTCTATATTTCATTTCAGCAAGTACATGAAATATGTTTACTTTTATCCATACTTTTTAGTGTTTTCTTTACATTTACAATATTTGCATATTAAATCGTGTTAATAAGACAGGAGTTGTTATTGGTTTCTTCCTTTCAGGCGAAATCACTTCTTGGTGATGCCACAAAACTTTCAAGCGGAAGTAAAACAAACGATGGTGGAATTCCTGGGCTGGACCTTATTAATTCTGGTAATGATGGAAATGTATCTAATTACAATTTGCCACCTATGTCATTGACCAAGACAGGTCAAGAGACGATTCAAACTCCCGCTGACAGTAAACCATTTGACTTTCCACCTCCTGGAAAAATGCCTCAGGGTATGATGAATCAAAACAAACCACCTCAAATGAACATGCCGCCTCCGTCGTTCAGGAATCAGGGCAATCCTAATAAGATGTTCCACATGGGTGCAAATCTTAATCAACCTCCTCCCATGACACAAAATTCTGGATCAGACCATGGTCATATGGGGCAGTTTGATAAATTGGATACTGAAGGGTTACCCAATCTAATAGGAAGAAACATTCAAAAACCAGGATCTGGCAATATGCCGCAAGGGCAAGATTATAATTTCCACAATCCTCCACCAAATAGCTATATGAACAAAGAAGGTAAACAGGGTTTGAATTTCAACCAAGGAAATAATTACAACCAACGAGGAAATCAAACTCAAGGAGGTTTTAATCCTGATAATAAATATAGTCAGGGAAACAATTTCAGTCCGAATATACCAGGAGGGAATAACTTCAACAACCAGGGTGGAGGGAACAATTTCCCTCCTGGAGGAAATAATTACAATTCTAACAACTACGGTTCTGGAAATTTTAGTCAAGGGAACAACCAGTTCGGTATGGGGCCCAAGTATAACCAAATGAACAAGGGAGGCAACTTTGGTAATTCACAGGGAAGGCCAGATTGGGGCGGTCCGATGCAGAAACCAGCATTGCTTCCAACCCCACTTTCTAACCCATTGAATTTTAATTCAAATCAAAGAAATGACCAAAGCGGCAACTTTCCTGGCAATGATCGCTTGAGTTCACCTATGAGAGGCTCTACTTCTTTTGGAAATGATGAACCTGGGTACAATAAATATCAAAATTTCCAGGACAAACCACAAAACCAAAATGTCCAAGGTCTAAAACCGTTATTTCCACAGGTGAATACATTCTATTTTGAAATTCTACATTGATATTCTTATAACTTTCTCATTATTTTAAATTTCAGGATGGTCATAATTTCCCACCAAGTAACAGCAATCTAGGACCAAATTCTCTTACACCAGGGAAAGGTAATTTATTTTATATTTCATTGTTTACAATTTTTGTTTAAATCTTTGGTAACACGTAACGTGCCAGTGGTCCTAAACGAACCCTCACCCTCTTGCTACAGCAGTCCCTGGGAATGAATTGTGGTTGGGATCACATTCTAGCCACAGTACTGCTTTTCCCAAGCTTTCTTTTTGGACAGCTCTGGCCTAGAACAAAACCGAACTAGCCAGTGAGATTTCTCCCAAGACCATATTTTTTTATTTTAACGCTTTCAGTACTGTTTTTAGATGGTAAAATGCGTTTCTCTGCCTATATTCTCAGTCACTACGTGACTCCCAGCCTGATTAATTTTTCTCGTGCATCAAAATTCAAATTGTCTGCTTTCTCCTTTTGAGGTGCACTAATTCAATTCAAAATTTGAGGAGAAAGACTCAAAAGTGAAAAACAAACAAAGTTGAATTTAATTGAAAATTCATTTTTCACAAAAAGTATTCATTATGTAAGTTAAAATATAACAAAAAAAAATATATAAGGGCAACAAAAACAAAAATATATTCCAATAATCACTGTGAATGTAAGTGATATAAAACTAAACCTGAGAGTTTGTCAGATGCGGCAGAGGCGAAAAAACAGCATGACAATAGGGTAGGTATAGAAGGTTGGGTTGATATGGGTAGGGGGTAGATGAAAGTAGAATATTCCCAATGAGACAGAGATATTGTTGCCGAATGGTTTTCCAGAAAAACTATACTTACTTATAAAAACTAAATTATAAAAATAAATTATATTTTCTTTAAAAAAGTTTGAGAGAGAGGCCAGATTGTAAACAGAAGTATGGAAAAAAATGAAATGAGGCCCTCCATACAGGGTTGGTGCTCGGTCGACACATCATGAAAGTAATGCGACAGCAACGCAATCTCAGCACGACCTAAGTGTGAGGTATCTGTACATAGGGCGATTGTTTTTCAGTCTACTTGTCTTCTTGCCAGGATAGTTCTCATAGCATTCATGAAATGATTTTTTCTTCTCAATTTGAGTGTTTTATGGTGGTATAATGAGTAAGCAGAACACAAATGCTTACAGAGAATATTTATCCTATTATTTTGTGATTCCAATGACATCACTGCGTGTGCAATGGAACTGATTTTAAATTAGTGGCTACTCTGTAATGTGCTTTGCTAGTTGAAAAAAGAATTTTATCATGTACCTACTTATAAATTTTTTTAAATTTTTTTTTTAAATTTTATTTATTTTTTTATTTTTTGGTCGTTCAGAAGGTTCTACTATAACCAGTATTTACTTTTCAAGATATAAAAGGTTGTAATAATCCGTACAATTCATAAAAGTCAGAACGTGAAATGTTCAAATAACTTAACTGTAATTATACAGACAATTTATTAAAGGAGTTCTTACATGACATTTTAACTTTGTTGGCCACCTCAGTCCACACTTCGCCCTTTTCATTTCTGGATTAAATGAGGAGGGTGTATTGTACAGTTCAAGGTGCTTTCCAGTACCTGTACAGTTATATTCACCGCCAATTTTTGCAGTTGTATGTGCCAATAAGTTGTATCGCAAGCAAGTTGCAAATGGTGTCGACCCATGAGTGGTTGCCTGCCTGCTTGCAAAGGTAGTAGAATTGGAAATTGTGTCGACTTTGTGTCTAGCTATGTATAAAGGGCCATCATCACAAGGCCTGGAGATCATATCAGCTCGAATGACACAATTCGTCATTGGGCCTGGAGAGCCTCCATGCCAGAACGAAACAACTTGTCATGAGTCCCGAAAAGGTTAAGTCTGATTTATTTCAGTCCTATTTTGTAGTAATGCGTATTTAGCCACTAATAGGATTTCTGTATCTTGTTCATAAGACATGTGACCTACAACCATTTTGCCAGGTGGACTCCCCTTAGGTGGGACCACTTGATGCCAGGGGAAGAAACATTTAAAAATAAACCCCTCACACCATGTCGGTCCTATGACCAACTGCGTAATTGGTACATTTATAGTTGGGGAGGGGAAAAAAGATCAACGATCTTTTCATTTATACCTAAGGATTATAAAAAAATAATCTCATTTTAGCCTGAGGGTGAGGTATGCAGGAGCGCCATGGCGCTTTTAATATTTATTTCAGTTTGGAAGAATGAAAGTATGCTTTTATTTTTCAGATTTCAGATATCTCCCATCTTCATCGGACAGAGAAAGGTAAGAGATTTCTGAAAATGGATTACATTACTTAAGAAAAACTTATTAATGAAAAACAATTCAAAATTTATGAAAATGTGACTTTCAAGATAGAACGAGGCTTTTTAATATTTAAAATCCTTCATTATGAAGCCCTAATTATTTGTATTGCTTAGTATTACAATATGGTTTATCATGAAAAGTAGACCCCATTGATAACTTAACAATAAACCCTTTATGAATTGACAAATTTTTATTTATTTTATAATTACAGAGCTTTAGACAATTGTTTTGATATGGGGGGATAAAGTTTTTGAATGCAACAAAACAGTATTTTCTTGGGCTTGCAATATTTCCTTTGACAAGATCGAGTCTAGCGCTAAGTGGCAAAAAACTTGACACATCTAATATTATTATGATTAATTTGAATTATTATATAATTATTTTGACTTGCAGATATTTTGTCCTTTTTTTTAGATTCTTGTAAATGTTTATGCAAATTTTTGGGTTATCAATCCTATACAAAGTTTGTAAAAGCTATTAAATTTTATTGTAAGTAATTAAGAAGAATGAATGATGTTTTTTTAATTTAGATAATAGATAAATGAATCTTATAACATTAAAGTTATAAAAGGACTAAATTTTTCATGTAAATAATGTTATAAATAAATGATTATTTGGAGATTCTGAGGTGCAGTCTGGTGTATAAAACATTTTCTTTATTGTGCCTATGTTTCGATCTTTATTGAGATCATCTTCAGGGCCTGGGATTTATAAGCATTGTTTGAATTTTACAAATACATGTAGGATGTGGGAAAAAAAATTATGAAATTATATACTGCTAGAAAATTTAAACGAGACGTAATTTATAAAATCAATTGAAAAAACCCAAACAAAATCCTACAGGACTGGCTACCCACCATTTTGAACACCAATACAATTTCGACTTCAACAATCCAAAAATATTACACACAGAACAAAACAAACATAAACGTAACTTTTTAGAAATGGTTTACATCAATAGAGATAAACACAGCATCAATTACAGAACAGACACATGTAAACTCAGTCGCAGCAGAATATCATCAATCAAATTCAATATCGGTAACATACATGTATCGTCATCACATCACACAAAACACATATAACAATCCATTACATTCCACACATTAAAGATTTCTACATAGTCTAATTTTTCAACAATTTGGCTTTTCTTTCCCTAATTATCCCCATCTATATAATCCTGAAAGGATTATTAGAACGAACCATTACCCACGTTTTTTCTCATTGTCGGCTCCTTTCGCCTCAAAGAAGCCGACTCCTCATATAAAAATGTCTTTCTATCCTCTCTTCCTTCCCCACCCCTTCAAAATCCAACATATATATACATAAAACATCAATATCTCACTGGCACTCTCAACGCGACACACAAGAATGTCACATCTACATGGAAAACAAACATTTTGAGCCCTGAAGATGATCTCAATAAAGATCGAAACGTTGGCATGATACGAAAATGTTTTTCTAAAACCCACGTCACACCAGACTGCACCTCACGATCTCCGAATAATCATTCGCTAACGGTCACTAACACCACACGTTATAAATAAAATCCAGATTTGTATGTTTAAGCTATTTATTTAGGTATGGCTATTCAGTTAAATGGTACAGGATTTATTTTCATATATTGTTAATATTGGACTATTTCGTATAAGAAACTTGAACTTCCAATTTTAAAATACTGTGAACATAAAATTCATTTGGTACTATCGATTGACAAATTATCTGCTTTATTAGTAAAGCTTAGCGACAATTCTATGCACGAACATTTTTAATTAACAATATGCCATTAATGTTAAAATGTGGATCTTTGTTCTTATCATATGTGCGGTTCTTCACATATATGAGTGTCTTATTTATAGGGATGATTCTCTTAAAAAAGCCGACATGCCAACCCACATACCTGCTGTAATATATGATTACTACAATCAACCAGCAAATTTAGGTAAACCTACCCTTTCATACTGAATGTGTGGTTTTTATTTCTACTGTCTATGTGATTTTACAGGTGTACCTGAAATATATGAACCGTGCTCAATGATTGATTATGCTCATGCTCCCAGCACATTGCCTGATGAACATAATTTTGATGAGAAAGGTAGATAATGGCTTTTTTACTATAACACATATTTACATTTTGAAAAATAGCACCAAAAGGTTGGATGGTGGATCCGTGCAAGGAAGCGTTTAGGAAAGAATTAAGCCTAGCAGGCAAATACTCCCTGCGAGCTAGGCCGCACAACGTCTTTTCGTTTGTTCAATTCAAATCAGTCATTTTTTAATGGGTAGATATATAAAGTAACTGATTTGAATTGAACAAATGAAAAAGTCTGTATGTGCCAGAATCTCAGAGAGTAAAACCTCACTGGGCGTATCTGCCTGCGAGGCTTAGCTCTTTCTTCCATGCTTCCTTGCATCGATCTGCCGTCATATTTTATTGGCACTACTTTTCAAAACTTGAAAATACTAAATAATAATGATAGTTTGTTTCTCTTTGTAGAACATTGGAGGCATGACCGATTGGAAGGTAAAATTTATTTGAAGAGATTTTTGAAAATTAATTAATACTAGTTGGTACATTACATTTAAAATATTTCATACTAAAACTAAGCTGTTATATTAAATTTTATGTAATAAAATTTTGCAAAAAGTTTCTATATCAGCAAATTTTGTATATTTTAGAATATGGACGGCCAGGAAATTGGGCAAGGGTTTCACGCCATGACGAAAGGCCATGGGATGACAAAAAGGGTCGTGACGATTACAGGACAAGGGATAGGGATGATTTCAGAAGGGAGGAATCAAGGAGACGAGACGACCGAGGTCGTGATGATAGACGAGATGACAGAGGAAGGGCGTTAGACAGGGGAAGAGTTGATAGAGGTGATGATAAAGGACGAAGAGATGACAGAAGAAGATTAGACAGAACACCTGAGGATAAGTAAGTCATTTCAGTGTTGCTTTACTTGCATAAATCTAATCTTTTTGTTTTTAGATTTAGAGTTGACAGAAGAGATAGAGGGAGTGAAAGGGACAGGAGAATTCATAAAAGGAGTCGGTCCCGGTAATTTTGCCTCAATTGTAAAAGTTTAAAAAAAAATTTAATACATGCTTATTTTCAAGGAGTAGATCAATGGATAGATCTCAAGATCCTCACGTTAAGGTTCCTGAACCACCTACGTTGTCTTTAGAAACCTCTCATCCACCACTGTCACATTCCCAGTTAAATGTGCTAATTGATGACCTGATATCAGAGCCTGGTAGAAATTCCCGTCCTCCTAGAATTGTTATTATAATAAGGGGACCACCTGGATCAGGAAAATCATTTTTAGCTAAATTGATCAAGGTAATAATTATTCTATCCATAAGTTAATGATTATCTTAATTATATTTTATATCATGGCAGAAGTGTCTATACACTGTGAATTATATTAGGGCACATTTTATTTATTTAATCTCCGATTTCAGGGAAGAGAGGTTCAAATGGGAGGATCTGCACCTAGAATTTTATCACTTGATGATTATTTTATGGTGGAAATTGAAAAAATAGAAACTGACTCAGATGGAAGAAAATCTGCCAAGAAAGTAATACAAACACTTCAACATCAGTGAAATTGAATAAAACAATTGACTATTTTCTTTTCATCAGGTCATGGAGTATGAGTATGAAGCAGCAATGGAACCACAGTACCGCGAATCGATGGTTAAATCATTTAAAAAAACATTGAACGATGGATATTTTCCATTTGTAATAGTAGATGCTGTAAATAATAAACTTCATCATTTTGAAGAAATATCGAGTTTTGCTAAGCAAAAAGGATTTCAAGTATGTCTGTCATTAAAATGTGAATACGGATTTTTTTTTTTTTTTTCGATTGGTTAATTTTTTACCCTTTTAACAAGGTGTATATTTGTGAGACTGAACTGGACCTTCAATCTTGTCTGAAACGAAACGTGCATAAAAGATCGGAAAGTGAGATAGAAGAAATAATTAAAGGGTGGGAAAAGACACCAGCCATTGAAACATTACTGGACATCCGTTCTCTGTTACAAGATGCAAGCATAATGGAGGTAGCTTTAAAGTTCAATAATAACGTTTGCAGTAAACTCTCTATAATGATGAATGACATTCAGGTGGATATGGAAGACACAGAGGAAGTGAGCCAGGATAACAAAAACGGAGAGGCGGAAGGAGCCCAAGGTGGAACAAAAGATCAAGACGAGCCCCAGGATTCTGATCAATTAGATAAAGATATAGAAAATGAAGAATCTGACGTTCCAAAGCAGGTGAGGACGTTGAAAGTGTGGCTGACAATTTTTCTCTAAAAAATACTTGTATATATATGGTTGTATATAATAAATTTACACTGTAAAACCTTTATGGATTCACAAGGAAATAATGTTTGCTATTAAGATTTATTATTATCATATGCTGTTTATTAATTAAGAACATTAATTATAACAGTTGTATGTAAAAGGATAATCTGAAAAAAAAGAATGTGTACAGAAAATGTACCTTTGACATATTGGTTTTACATTTTTGTTTGTGTCTAATAGTTGATAATATGCTTCTTCTTTTCCAAAACAGCAATAATAACATTTCAGCCCTCACAGAAAAAATTTAAAAAAATTAACAAATTCTTCTAATTGTTTTGTTTTCTTGTTTTGAAAGCAGATTCTCTCCGAAGTTTAAATGCATTGTAATTTATTTTAAATTGTACTATCAAAAATAGTTGTTTGTTGTTTTAGATGTGTATATATTCTTTTTATTGCTATTAGCTGAGTACACAATTAAATTTAACATTTCACATTAATAAATTGACTTTGGAAATTATAAATAATCACAATAACTTTTGTTTGGTTTTTAAAGTATGCGTTATTCTTTTCCCTTTTCTCTCTCTTTTTTTTATTTATTTTTAAACCCTTAATAAATTAAAATTGCTTACTCATGCCAATGCAAATATAGAGAATGTATAGTTGTACTTCATAAGACAACAAATAAAAACAAAGTTCCATTGTATCGCGAGTTTTAATTTTTCATTTGGATAATAATTAAAAAAAAAAGATGAATTGAGGTAAATGTTTTCTAAAACATTGAACATTTTCGGGATTAATTTCTTCAAAATATATCAAAAGCACTTCTGTGCAAGATGTAGTAAAAGACTTGCTCTGAGATGTCCGAGTTGTTGCTACAGAGACTCTTGGCCACAACGCTTCAGTCTATTACCAGCAAGTGGGATGATTTGGACAGCTCTAACTACAAATTAGGTATACACAAACTTTAATTTTGCCTTATTAAATTTCAGATTATTTTTCAATTTTGTTTGCAGCACCCAATTTATTCAAAATTGCTAAAGGGTAGAGGGGATTATTTTGTTTTTGGTGTATGCCCCCACAGATTAATAATTTATTACTAATATATCAGAAGAGAAAAAAGAAACCCTTAGATTCTAGCATGCTAGATGTTAATGCATGTTCGCATTGTGTGTTTCAGATCGACTCGATGGACTTTCAAAAAACAGAAGGCCAACAGCAACAATCAAAGATTGGCTTCAGCTTCCAGAGGACTACTTCGAGGATTCCCAACAGGCCTCCCAGGTTCCGGGGGGCAAGAAGAGGGTAAATGTTATTTTAATTTAAAATCCTTTCTATCACCTTTGCAAAACAACATTTGAAAAATCGGGAAAGAAGGAATCTGAAAAAAAAGACAAGATTTTGAAATATTTGTCATGTTTGTTTATTAATACAGTCAACTCATGATAATTTGAAACCCTAAGGGACCACCAAAAATAAGTCAAATGATCAAGAGTTTGAATGAAAAAAAAAGTTCGAATTATCTAGAGAAAAAAATAATTTAGAGTTGATAGATATCGTGAGTTATTAAATATTATTTGTACTAAAATTAAAAAAAATAAATTTAAAAAACCATGAAGTGGTTGGTAATATGGCATGGCATCTGTCTAAATGATTTTCCAAAGTGACCATTGATGAGAACACATTGACAAACACTGACTACCAAGTCTATCAAACTAAAGAAAATTAGAAGAAACTTTGGGCTGCAAGGAAGTGTACAGATTCACTTGACGTTAAATATTTAACTTGCTGAATCTAAATTGTGTTCAATTGGACTAGGAAAAAGCTTAGTCACAGAATTAAAAGGAATTGAACAAAGGTTGTTTTGACAAAAATAAAACCCGGCATTGGGGCTAATCTTTGTCCTGGAGAATTTATTAAAACATACCCTTGGAAAATGGACATGCATATGCTTATTCATCGACGTGAAAATTCCTCCGGTGGGTAAATTGGCCATATCTTGTTGGGCAAGACAGTGAATTGTTACGAGTCCTTTTTTTCCCTTTGGTAGATCTTTTGGTAGGCCACTTGGCGGGCATTTGCTCTGGGACCTTGGTCAAAAAAAGTAATAAACCTTGTCCCAGCAACCGTGTTGGCCATTTGTATGTTCTATTAATCCAAAATTGGTGTTTAAAGTGTCCAAACACAAAGCCATTGGTGTGTTTTTATTAAAGATTATTTAGAGATCGTGAGATGCGGTCTGGTGTGATGTGGGTTTAAACATTTTCTTTATCGTGCCAACATTTCTATCTTTATTGAGATCATCGTCAGGACCTGGGATTTATAAGCATTGTTTAAATTATACAAATTCATGTAAGATGTGAAAATGAATTTATACAATGATGTACACAATATGGAAATTTTAGGTTTATTCAAAGTATTTGTGCTTACTTAGAAAACACACACTTTGAGTGAGTACAAATACTTTGAATAAACCTAAAATTTCCTGGGATTTATAAACATTGTTTAAATTATACAAATACATGTAGGATGTGAAAAAAGTGAATTTATACAATGCTAGAAATTTTAGACTCAATCAACGTATTTGTTTTCTGTGTAGATGTGTCATTATTGGGTGTCGTGTTGAGAGTGCCAGTGTGATATTAATGTTTTATGTTTATATATGTTGGATTTTGAAGGTGTGGAGAAGGAGGTTGAGACAGGAAACTTTTTTTTATATGAGGAGTCAGCTTCTTCTTTGAGGTAAAAGGAGCTGACAATGGAAAAGAATGGGTAATGGTTCGTTCTAATTATCCTTTCAGGATTATATAGACGGGGATAATTAGGGAAAGGAAAGCCAAATTGTTGAAAAATTAGACTATGTAGAAATGTTTGATGTGAGGAATGTAATGATTGTTTTATGTGATGTGATGATGATATATGATGTTATTGATATTGAATTTGATTAATGATATTAGCATAGCTGCGACTGAGTTTACATTTGTCTGTTCTATAATTGATGCTGTGTTTATCACTGTTATATAAACCATTTCTAAAAAGTTACGTTTATTTTTGTTTTGTTTTGTGTGTAATATTTTTGGATTGTTGAAGTCGAAATTGTGTCGGTGTTCAAAATGGTGGGTAGCTAGTGCTGTAGGATTTTTTGTTTTTTTGCAGTCATACTTGCTTTACTCTCTTATCCAGATATTAACTAAAGGTTACTAAACGCCTCACATTAATTATACTTTTTATCTAAGGTCTTGGTTGAGGTAGAAAATATGGCAAAAAGAGGGATAATTCAAAAGGGTATTGGTTGAGATGAGAAGTTGGTGTCCGAGTGGATCGAAGTCACAATAGATCAGTTGTCTAGAGCATCAGCGTATTGAGACGAAGGTCGTGGGTTTGCATCTCGCTCATGATACTAGCTTTTTCATATCAAACAAGACTTAGATAAAAATTATAATTAATTTTAATACTGATGTTATAGCTTGTACCAAAGCAGAGGAAATCTTGATGTATAAAAATAATGAAAATAAATAAAAAATAATTAATTAAAAGATCTTGGTGTCTTGGTTCTCTGGTAGGTTTTGATGGATTCCTGGCTAAATTGCTGTTTACCAAAGTGCTACTTGACTCAGATAATCGACAATTCTCACTATTTTATCATGATATTAAAATAAAACCTTTATAATTTGTATGTACATAAAAGATGATAAAATGTAACTGGAAAGATGCCCATAGAAATGTCCTGGAATAGGACCTAGTCTTAGCTAGCGATTAGTCATAGCTAGTGCCAGGTCCTGAATATTTGCTCGCTCCCACGTATTATTATTTACTCTCACGATATCTGAATAATTATTTACTTTCTTGAGTCTTTTAACAAAATCATTAAATGAAAATGCTTATTTTTTTTAAGTAAACAGAAATTTTAAATTAGTCTTAAAAATTTTTACGATTTGCGAAACTAAATTATTAAAGACCATTTGTACCAATCCTGTGGGGTTTTCTTATAGAAACTTATAGAAAAGTAAAGTTATCTATTAAAAAACCTCAACTTATCTTAAATTAATTGTTAAACAATGTCATTTGATTTTATTGTTGATTCAATTTTTTTTTTATTGTTTTAGGTTCGGTGGGCAGACTTGGAGGAGCGGCGAGAACAGGAGAAGATGAGAGCAATCGGGTTCGTGGTGGGCCAGACAGATTGGACCAGAATGATGGATCCTAACAGTGGGCAGCACAAGCTGGCTCAAACAAAATATATTTGAACAGGATCTCAATTTTTTAGAAAGTAATACTTCTAGATGTTTACCTAGCATTAATATTAATATACAAATTTTCATCCTTTACTCATTTTGCTGTTTCCCACCAAAAAGGAACAAAACCTTTCTCAAGGGATTCCATCTGTTGGCCGTTTATTTTTCATTACCAAATTATTATTTTTTAAGAATACAAAAGATATAATTTTTATCCCTTACATGTTCATTTTTTTTTTAAGTTTTAAGGAGATTCAAGATGAACCGGTCAATCAATGTATGACACATTGATTGTCAAGAAAAGATTTTCATTTATTATAAATAAATTTTCTTCGTGCAATTTTATTTTGTCTTAGAATAAAAATAAAAAATACATATATTTTGTAGACAGATCGTCTTCAGTTATCCTTGCCTGCCTATTCTTGTTGGTTTTGCCTATCAAGATTCATTTTGGCATTACAAAAATCAACCACCGAAGACTGAATTGTCAAAAGAGTAGGCAGAATAGGCTGATTAGAGATAATCAAGCTATAGGTTCATTACCTCGCAGACCACAGTTTATTAAAATGATATTTAAACAATCCAGATTCATGAAGGTTGGGTTAAGAGAAAAAGTATAATAATTATGTTTGAATTTCAAAATGATCTTCCAGAGGATGATTTAAGTTATTATTCTGCCCACTTGTCTACCAAATGATAAATTGTTCTATAACGCAATTTGTGTTTTATATTTAACACATTTAAATTTGTTTATGATTTAGAATTTTTTTGTAAATAATCTTTCTTTATAAATATCAGTCAATGTATTGTACTGTTTCATTATCTAAACACACTTATGTTTAATATGAAAATAACTTTAATCAACTGCAGTCCCTTTGAAATCAGAATTTCGCACTGATGTTTCAATAGAATCGAGTTTTATTATATTTTTCATAAACATTGCATACGTATATTTTTATTTATTTCAAAATCACATTTCCTTCAATAAAATTTTATAATAATTTTCCAATATCTAGTTTTTTTAGAATAGATTGGTGGAAAGACATTTAATAGCAGAAGAGGTAGCCTGGAAAAAGTTTTAATCTTTATTTTTATTGTTTATATTTCAGCTTGTTTCTTAAACAGTTCTGACAAATCTGTCTTTTTCATGATGATTTGACAACTTTACACTAAAAAAATTTTGGGATGTGAGTAATAAATGTCTTGTAAATTGTTAATTTTATAATATCTGTAAGAAATCTATTTATTTTAATTTGGTGGCAAGGTAACTGTTATTCCATAAATCATTTACCTCGATTTTGATTCAATTGTATATTTTTGTGTTAGGCAGTACTGCAATATACCAATATATCGCCTTACCACCTACTATTGTTTATATTTTTCTTTTTAATATAAACTTAGATTTGGTACAACTGTATTATAATTAATTTGAGGAGCAAGTTTTACCTCATAAGCTTGGTGTTTTTGTATTTTAATTTAATACAAATAATTAATTGAACTGATGGACGATTATTATATGTTTAAACAATTTACGTAGGCAAAATTTAAACAATTACTTCAGTAAAACTAATTCATAAAAAGTAATAAAACAAATGTATATTTTGAAATAATACACCTAAATATACTTTTATTTGACATACAACCCTTTAGATTCAATGATATTGATTTAATTTGTTATTGTAACATTGGAAAATATGGCATTGCAACTTAAGAAATATTTATGGCAGAGGGTAAAATCTCCAATCTAAGAAAACCAGCTTTCATATGAAATTCCTTTTACAGAAAACCCTAGTTCTTGTTAATAAATTATTTATTTAATTTATTAATGTCAGATTGTTTTGTCCATAACAGGCCACGCTCAAATATTATTTAACATGTTAACTCTATCCTATGCTTTATCATTTTGGTTGTCCATGGCAGAGCCCAATTATAAAATTTCTCTCTGGTATTTAAAAATAATGTAAATAATTTTTTTTAAGTCCTAACCAAAGTTATAAAAGAAAAGTTTCATCCTGTACAGCAGTAAATGAAGTAGGCCACCCAGAATGTTTGTTCAATTTGGGTATGAAGTTTAACAAAATCGTTTATACATTAATTTTTATTCACTAATTTCGTGGACCACTTGACCAATTAATATATTACAATTAATTAAAGTTTTTAGTTGAGATAAAAAAGTCAGTGGCACGAATGGGATTCAAACCTACGATCTTCGGCTTAATTCGCCGCTGCTCTACCACTTGAGCTATCGTGACCTCGATCCACTCGGACATCAACTTCCCATCTCAACCGCACCTTTTGAATTTTCCCTCCTTTTTGCCATTTTTCAGATGTCATGTAATCGGATTGGATTCTTGACGACATTTGATTACACGACATTTGTAAAATGGCAAAAAAGAGGGAAAATTCAAAAGGTGCGGTTGAGATGGGAGGTTGGTGTCTGAGTGGATCGAGGTCACGATAGCTCAAGTGGTAGAGCAGCGGCGTATCCAGCCAAAGATTGTGGGTTCGAATCCCGCTCGTGCCATTGACTTTTTTATCTCAACTAAAAACCTTAATTAATTGTAATTAATTTTTATTTTTATTTTTGTAATGACCATAGCTACAGACACTTTTACCCTTTCTAAGGTGGCCTTGAAATTTTGTCCGGAATTGTGTATCTCGTGAAGGGGTGGGAGAGTTGAAAAAGTACAAACAGGTGGTCACAGATTAAACACTTAGAATGACAGTTGGTATGATGTTTGTTTCATAACTGTGATTAATGCTGAGGCCACAACAATTATAGCAGCAGAAGCGTTCGTTTTCTAACTTTGATGGTTGCTCATCAAAAACAGCTACAGCAGAAGCATTTGTTTTCTAACAATGGCTGCTGAAACTACAATAGTATGTGTTGTATCTTACGCAGTCATTGTGTTAAAGTAAAAATCCCAAAGTAAAAAGGGTTAAAATCCAATAATCCATGCCTCCTCCAGATGGTCAAAAGAGTGGAAATTTTTGTCTTTGTACAATATTACTAGAGAATACTTTTTCCCATTCATTAAGAAATTAATCTTTTAAATGTCTGGTTGATCTAATGTCAACTTTTTATTTATTAAAATTTTGTTTTGGTGAAAATAAAAGTTTTTTCCTCTTGAGTATGTTTAATGAAAGGGAAATCTTTTGTTTTTGTTTTAACCAATTATCGGACTGTTTTATTCTTACTGTATTTTTTTACACTGATAAAATCCTGTGGTTTTATGCTTTACGCCTTACTTGACCATCTAATTATCTTACCTGGGATGCGGGAGGTTTAAGTTGAATTGGGTAATTTTTTCCTCCTTAAATCTTATGTAAAAGAGGATTTTTTGGCAGTGTCGTTTCTAACAAAGTTCAAATATTTTCAAATAAAAAACTTTATTTGGTGCTGTGCTAATGTTCTAATGGTACTGGTCATTATGTGATTACACAAATTAGGTTCATTGTCGAATAAAATCTAGTTTGCTCAGTTCATCGTTGCCGCTTGATAATTACGAATTTATTAAATTTATTCTGCTAAGGAACAAAGAGTACACACATTTAACCTCATGTAAATTTAATTTGAATTACAAGTGATATTCAGCAAAGATTACAAAACATTGAGAGCTTGTGACAACATTTTACAACCAAGTTTGGCCAAAATGCTTAATTTTAAGTTTTACTATATTGAACAAACAAGTTGTTTGTATACGTTTTGTCAAGCGTCCTATTTATTATAAAACTGAAATTTCTATTTTGAAAAGTTCTACTGTTTCTTGAGAAATTACAAATAATGCATTTTATATTTTTTTAAATTCTGTACTATGATATAGATATTATTGTGAAAACTTATCCGCTAGGCTAACAATTTAAGTTTTCTTGTATTTAACTTAACATATTGTATTATAATTTATCATTTACACATTCTATTTATCAATTGCCAAACTTGGTCGTGAACTATAACCAGTGTTTTTGAATTGCTTTTTATTAAGGTAAGTACATTATTGTATTTATCTCTTGATAATTTTTTATTGATATATTGCCTAACTTTCAAAGTTTCGTATTGTACAAAATAAATTCAATTAATTAAATATATTTGCATTAGGAAACAATTATTAAGTACAATATCTAGATATAGTTTTTCACTGTATTGAATTATTTTCCAGGACTTTGGTACAAATAAGACCGGCATGGCATTTTCCATCTGGCATAGATGAACCGGCACTTAACAACAATGCACAACATATTCAATTACATTTTTGTTTCGTTTTTATTGCTTCCATTGAAGCAAATTCTGTTGTTTTCTGTTTAAATTAGTTAAAGTAATTAACATCTGATTGTTCTACACTTAAACAAAAAAAAAAGTTCCATCATCAGCATGATAAAGTGCTTAATTTTTACTGTTTTTATTTTTATTTAATTTAATTGTTTTCATTATTTAATTTATTATTTATATTTTACATGCACATTTATATTTTTAAAAATTAAAAAAAAAATCTGCTTTATGTACACTTTTGTAATTAATAACCATTCTAATGCTAGGAACTTTTTTCCTGTCCTAAGCCACCTCTTCCACGTCAAAACTCAAATCCAAAGGATTGAATTGCTCGGGGATTAAGTTTTGGTGCTTGTTTCATCTTTATACCCTTGATTGCTGCTGTACTCGGATTCATTTTGGCAGGTTTTTGCAGAATCTGCTTCAAACAATTCGCAAATCATTATAACACTTTTCCTAGAAATTAAAATAAGCGTTACATTCAATTTGTATACAAAACCAATTTTTAATTTCTACATCCAAATTATAAGGTAATTACAAAAATATATTATTATAAATAATAGGTTACTATCAAAACATTAGCGAACACTTTGGATCAAGGTATGGTCTTGAAGAAGAAAGCAAATAGAGTTGTTACTGCCAAACTTTCGACCTATTTTAAGGTCATTGTCAGGGAAAACGATCTTAAATATGTCTACGGATTGACATATTTGTTTTTTTACAGGCGATCTCAAATTTCCTTTAAGACTGAATCATTCCCAATATTGCTAGGGACTTTGAGGCTATATACATTATGTGAGTGTTTTAAGCTGCAGTCATTTGAGCGTTTTGATATGGTCTCTCTGCTTTTAGATGTATATTATGTCAATATTCTCTCGTTTGTACCTCAGGTTGTTAAAATACAGAATAGAAACAAAACATAACCATACATGTATATACATCACTACAAACATAGATGTCTGGTACTCGATCCAGAGTACTTGATATTCCTCAGGGTGGGGTTGAACCCACTCCAGCCTCGCTAATAACTTACTTTTATACTTCCGATGTCACACACTTATCCCTGAGTACCTGATATTCCTCAGGGCTAAAGTAATAAATAATAGTTTTTTTTTTTTTAAGACTGGCGCTTCTGACATCTAGGTCATTTCAGCCGCCAACTAAGTCTATATACTATTTACTCTTTCAAACACTACATTCATACAAATAAATTCATTCATACACATAAATACATCCATACAGTACACTCATTCTGTTTGATCGGTGGAGTAGGGATGGTTAATGACATTATATTTCACCCTCACCCCTCGCCATTCACGCTAATAAATACATGCACTCAGACAAAACATATATACAACACTTAAGACATTATATACAATAAAAAAAACCAATTTCCCCTAAAAAGCGGAACAGGGTAACTCTGAAACTCGTTACCATGTTCAAGAACTCTTCTTAAGTCCGGCGGCATGCCTACACGCTCTGTATGGAGCCTAGGAATGACACGCCTCTATTATGTGGGACACATCGAGCAACCTTTCTCTGCATAAGGGGCACCTGTGCGAGCTTTGGCCCAAAAGCAGGTGCCCATGTGTCAACCACTCCAAAACTCAGTCGGGTGAGGACGATCCCTCGACTCCTGCTCAGGTTCTCTGAGGGCCATCTACCGGTCTTGCTCTTGACTCTGGTCTCCCTTCATAACAAATAAATCTTTCACCTTTTACTAAAGATTTCCGTGGAGGGGGACTCACTGATGAGTGTAATAATAGGTTATTAAGCACAAAACAATAGATTTTTCCTTTTGCCTTTTTTTAAACATTTTGTTTTAGAAAGATTACTATTTTTTATCCTAAAAGCTTTTGATTTATAGTATTTGTATTTAATCAAGTTAAAAACTTTGGCTAACAAATTTAATTGATTTTTTTTCTGGTGTAGGGAAAATAAAAATAAAATGAACAGGCAAATAAGACTTTTTCATGACTATTGCAGATCCGTAGTTTGGATCAACATGTAGATCTTTGGGTTTGAAAATTTATGTTTGATCCCTTTGGCTGATATCCATGAACACGGATTTTGCTAATCAATTTAGTGGAAGACAACATTGACATGGAAAATGTTCGCCGATTTATGCAATAAATATTTTTCAAATCTTTTGTCAGCGAGAGTTTTAAATAATTCATCATTCAATAAAACGATTGTTTTAAAGAGTAAAATTTTGCATTTACTTGGTGCTTATAATTCGTTTTAAGTTCAGTTTTTTGTAAATTTTATTTGTAGTTTAGCCACTTTTGTCATACTGGTTTGGTCTATCAGGTGTTTTGCCAACTTTCGTATGTGAGATTTTGCTGGTTGTGTCATAAAACGTTTGTTGTCGAAATGTATTTAAACCAGTGTGGATACATAGGTATATAGACCAGGGTAGAAATGTCAAGTACAGTAAAAAAAAAGTTAAATTTTAGATAAACTGAGAAATATTTATTTCTTAAGAAGACCATATTCAACAGTTCGTTTTCCTACACATTGGTGTACTGTTAGTCGCTAAATTGTAGATTGCATGTCTTCATAACTACAGAGTACTATGGGTCCGTGGCGGCAGAGTGGTTAGGCTGTTTGAACCATTTGCTACGCTAGTGGTTCTGGGTTTGAATCCTGACAGAGCCCATGGGGCTTTTTAATTATTATCGGTATGAACAATGTATTTATTGTAAAGTGGATTGATCTCTTGTCCATGACACACAATGCGTAGTTGGATATTAAGCCCTCCTGAATGACAGGAAGTACTTACTTTTTTAAAAATTTCCTATTGAGTACATAAAATTAGCTGTTTTACTTAATTATATTAATATACGATCATTTAATCATGAAGGCTTGTTGGGTTCTATTTGAGTTATTTTTTACTTGGTTTAGGTAGTTTAAGTTAATAAGCTGTAATTGTTAATTCTTACTCCAGTTACTTATGTAACTACGCAATGGAAAATTTGAGTGTTGAAAAATATCAAAAGAACTTTTTAATAAACTTGATTCTAGGACTTCTAGCCTTGAGAGATGGGTAATTTTTCATATTGCTTGTTTTAGATGTTTTGGTGGCAATTAGCCCTCTTATATTATCATAATTAAGGGATGAAGAATTAATCTCTAAAAATGTAAGTATTTTTTTATTGTTTAATTACTCAGTTTAAAAAAAGCAAAAATTATTGAAGTCTGAAGTATTGAAGAATATCATAAAACATTAAAAAATAAGTCCAAAGTCAAAAAATTTAATTGCGATACAATTCAAGTTTAATAAATTAATATTTATAGCTTGAGAATGATTTTTTTTTTTTTTTTTTGTGTGCAGCTTTGTTATACATATATTTCTTTTTTTAATTTGTATACTTTTATTTCAGAATAAATGAGCCAGTTACAGTACATTCCAGTTTATTGATGTAGTAATGCCTTGCCATGTGTATATATTTTTATTTGTAACTAGCAATCAGTATTGTTTGTATTTCTCTTTAAAGGCAAATAAAATGTACTCACGTTTTTTAAATTGATTTACCCAATTTATTGTTCCTTTTCTCAGGTTTTCGTACTAATTAAGTATGAAACGTGGTTTAATTAAGTGTAATTTTTCCTAAAGGTTTGGGTAGCAGGATTTTTGTTTATAGCTTATTTAGTTTTAGTTTCATTTATTAAGAATCAACAATAATTCTAGTGGTTCGTTAAAAATGTTCACTTTTGTGACTATATAATGAAAGTTGAGAGACACTTTTTTTTTAAAGCTAAAATCTATTATAAACCCGATTTACTAAATTGTTAAATATAGTAAAAGTGCATTGTTTATAAACAATGTAGTATACACAATAATCAAGAAAAATGAAAACAAGACAATAAATTTGTTTTCATAATGCTGTAACGTAAATGTATTGAATGTATTTTCATAATTATCGTTTGCCCATAAAAAAATATAAAGCTAAATGCAATGAAATAATTTACCTTAAATAGTTTTCAAAAGTTTCTTTCTTTGATTTTATATTCTTGGGTTCACAATCTTTGCAACAAACCCTGTCGTATATCCAGGCTGAAAATCTATCTGCCGAGTTGTCAAATGTGCTGTCAGTGGTCTCTTTCTGAAACAAGTTATCTAGATCATGTGTACCCATAAAGAATATTTCAAAATCTTAGTTAATTGGAAAATTCTTTCATGGGATTTCGCTTTTTATAAAAAAGAAACAAAAATTGTAAAATTACCTTAAATGTAGGCGGGTGTCCTTTGTAGTTATTTTTATCGGTTTCTCTTTTCAATCTCTGCCCTTCAGAGGTTGTTGTAGATGTAGTCGTAGTTGTCATCATTATCGTTATCGGAACTTGGTTTAGCATTTGATCTCTTAAACAGCTCTTTCAGAGTGTTCTGCGTTATTATAAAAATGTATGATATATAAGTAAAATATGTTTCTTCTTACTTGGAGTATATTGAGAAAAAACAAGAAAGCAAGCAGGGTGAGCGCAGAAAGTGCTGATTGAGTGCTGCCCTTATGGCCACCTCCTTTCCTATAAGATCAATGTTTCTAGTTAAAAGTTATATATGTGTGTGTGGGAGATAGCAAATAGGTTGTGTTATTTTATACTTATTCTTATTTCTTTAGTTCATTTAGTTTTATGGCTATGAATCAATTAAAATATTACTTTTTGAACACATTGACAATATAAAATTCATCAATCAAATTCTAAAGCTATTTTTTAAAACAAGGCTGCTGTAAATGGTCTGGGAAGAATTTAACAATGAACCTTCTTCCCCCTCTTCCCTAATACTAAGAAAATCGTTAAAGAATTAAATATTTTTGAATAACTGGGTGTATGAGTATACAAAAGAGGAAGAATATACATTAATTATGTCATCTAACATTTTATAAAAATAATTTAAACATAGTTTCTGTCTTTTCTCCGAAAACTGACGCGTAATAACTTAAATCTTTAATAACTTTAATAATTAATAAATTATTATAGAGCGAACAGACTATAAATAGTTCATCGGGTCGCAAAACAAGCGGCCATTTTCTGAAGTATCAACTTTTTCATTAATCAATCCTTGCGGTAGACGCTAGTGGAATTGAAGGTGGAATCTTTTACTACTTAACTAAGATTGACTGAATTCCAACTAATAATTTTACTATTCTATCATTAAAATGGAGAATTCGACAACAAGAAACAATAGACGCGTCAGACGGTGAAAATTTGTCGGTCATTTCTGCTACACCACGTGAATTTACTTATTATAATCCAACTTATTTTAAATACACTTACTTAACCTTGACTTAAACATAAAAATACCTAACTACAGTACATAAACCAGTACAAGAAACCGAGGGGGCGTCGGTGGCCGCAAGGTTTCGTCGTTTACACGGCGCTCATCACTATAAGGTAAAGGTCCCGGGTTCGAATCCAGCGGCTCTGTAATCGAACCCGACATATGTACTTACAAATGGGCTTTTTTTCAAAAACACCGGCACCCTGAGGTTTATATGACCTCTGCTGTTGCGAACCCTCGTAAAAAAGAAAAATCAAAACTGAGACGCGTCCGATAGGCATAACCAGCGAAGATAGAAAGGCGAAATGATCGAACTATACAAATTCATTTACCCGCAGATGTGGTTTTCAAAATAGATTTCGGCTAATTGAACAAAATTTTTTAAAAATAGTATTAAACAATAACGTCTATACTCTAACGTATATTAATTTATATGTAATTTGGACAATACCGCCTACTTATTTATTTTTTTAACGGACAGAAATACAAATCCGGGAATTGTTCAGAGTTGACTACATGTTTAGTAAGAAGCGCTTAATCCAAAACAGAGCTTACACTGATATAAAGTCACATACCAGTGAGGGTTGTACGAAATATGTTCACCTCCACGTTCATTAGTCGGGGAATGTATTGCAATATGATCGTTGTCGAAAAACGATGACAGTGTCATGATTTGTACCGAATTCGATCAAGCTCTGGTGCGGAGGAGATGTTGGACCCGAACTGGTTTGTCAACGGAAAATCACTGTCACACATCGTGGACACGTAAAAGTCTTCATCATTAAGACAGTCACCGTCCCAAAAGATTTTTTCCTTATAACGTTTTGATAACTGCTTTTCTAACTGTAATATTTAAACCGTTTTGTCGGTTCTATATGAAGATGTGGTAAGGGGGAAATAGTATTGTACGAAACAATTAACCGAAAACGGGAAACGAAAATCTGGCAAGGTAAAGATCCAAAGCTCAAACTTAGAGACTCAAAACTTAAACATGCGGAAGCAGAAATCTTTTAATAGTTTTTGACAAGACCGACTAAAGATTTAGATATAGCAGAAAAAAACCCAGAAAGAACAGGGAAAAACTTTTTACGATTTATCAGACGAGGATGCTAGGAAGAACAGAGATTAAATCGCAAGACGAAAACTGCCAGTCTGTCACTGCCATTTATGCAAATAATGTTAAATAGAGACACCGGTATTAGAAAATTGGTGAAAAAATGGTCTTTAAGGCCAATGGGCCAATACACAAAAAATACACTATAAAAAACATAAGAACTACTTTTGCAAATGTGACTATCCTCGCTGGTTTAGTCTTTAGACATCTTCAGTGGTGTATTTGCGTATGTCATCAACGTTTTTGTATATAAACGGATGGATTGTTTGTTCTTTGATACGTCGAAAAATGCATCACACATGTACGCGTATGCTGTGTTCAGTCACAATCTCAGAGAAGTCTTTTACCAAAGTTTTGTGGTGCATTTTTCGAAGTAGGTACCGTGATACAAACAAAGCACCACATGATTAAATGGAATCTGGTGAAATTTTCTAATTAAAACTAATTTCTTGGTGAACACTAAAAGAATTGATTTTATATATAATGTAAACTTAATAAATTAATTACATTAATAATTTGCAGTACAATTTATTTATAACCAACGTTTTTGGTCTGCCATCCACGCTTGGTGGTCTGGCAAGTGCGTTTCGTTATTTTCAGTGTGTCTGTGTGATTCTTTTTATAAACCAGAATAATCGGTAAAGGCTCAGTTCATCACACCTCAGTTACAGGTTCATCACCCCGCAGACCCCAAGAAAAAATCTCGCATTATTTCGGAAAAATTTAAACAAGATAACCTCGAGCGGCCAGCACCACACCAGCATTCATTATGTGATTGATTAACAACTTTGAATCTTGTGGGAATGTAAAATTTGTTCGTAGAGGAAGTTGGGAAGAGAGCATATTTGACTTTTTTCTGTGAGGCCACATTATGTTCAAAATTTACACCAACCCTTCGGCTTTCATAACACAAAACCAATTATAGCATGCTATACAAACATATGTGTGATGATATGCCAGAACACAAGATTCTGTATTCCACTGAAATGTAAGTAGACTAAAGGACAAGATGACCGTCAGCAGTTTGATCGTTTTTATGTTGGGTATGTCATAAAAACTGGGGTGAATGTAAATTCGGCCAATTTAATGTTTGCTTATGCTTTGACCTAACTTTGCTACATAAATTGGCCAACGGTGGGCTATGGGAATTGTCAATTGGGCCAACTTAACAAACAGTTAGATATAGATAGGTAGCCAGAGCTCTATTTGGCACAATTTATTAATTGTGTTAATTAATTTATTAATATTAACATCTTCCTGAATAGGGTTGGGTTAATAAGAAAAAGTATATATAAGTATAAGTGGCCGGATCAGCAGAGAAGCTCTTGCGCATCATGAGTACTGTCGATAGGTAGCCCTCGGAGACCTGACGAGATTAAGGACACACGGACACTCTTGAGCCAAAGCCCGCATATGTGCCCCACCTAATTGATTGGTGCAACTCCTTGGCTCCATGTTTAAAGCGCGTAGGAATGCCACCCAATATGAGAATCGTGCTTGAGCATGGCATCAGAGGGTCTTCCGTTCCAATGGTAGCATTGGAAGCAAAAGGAGGGAAAATTCGAAAGGTAAGTTGAGATGGGGAGTTGGTGTCCGAGTGGATCGAAGTCACGATAGCTCAAGTGGTTAGAGCAGCGGCGTATTGAGCCGAAGGTCGTGGGTTCGAATCCCGCTCGTGACACTTTTTCATTTCAACCAATACCTTACATAAATATTAATTAATTGAAATTGTTTTTAGTGTTGATAGTTTTGTGTCCCTAGCGTGTGTGGAGAGTTGGCGTAAATGTTTAGTGAGAGAGAGATGGCGGAATATTGAGTACCCCATCGATCTTCAATTAGATTAGTTATGTTATATGCATGGAGGATAATGGAGGAATATTAAAAACTTCACCATCCTAACTGAGTGAATGATGTGTAAATAGGAAAGAACGTATTAAATTTAAGAGTGAGAGGGTTTGATTTAGAGACTGATTGCTTTGGGGGCTGAAATGACCTAGCTGGTTGATAGCTCCCAGCCTTGAGCCCAACCTCGGCGGTGAGTATTTGTGTCCTCTGTTCCGACTTAGAGGAAACAGGTTTTTTTTATTGTACGTAGTACTCTTAATTTTATGTTCTTAGTGTGTGTTGAGACTGAATGTATTTATTGGAGTGAATGTAGTGTGAGAAGACCGAGATCGAATATCAAGTATTCCATTGAGTGAATAGATTGGAAATAATCTGCTTTTTGAGTGTGAGTGTGAATGACTGCATTGGGGGCTGAAATGACTTAGCTGCTGATAGCCCCTCGAGCTCAACCTCGGCGGTTGGAAGTATAAGACCAAGGTCTGACTCCAGACTGTCAACTCCCGTGGTGGGTGATTCTCGAGACCTGCCGGTAATTTATTGTAAATTACAAAAGCTGGAATTGCCGGTGGACTGCAAGAAGTGATAGGCTCAACTCTGTACACGTGTGTATGTTTGTACTTGCTGTGCAGATATGAGTTTGATAAAACAGTAATAATTAAGGTAAACCAAGTTATATTTCTTACCCATTTGGCCCAGTTTACTAGTGTGCATCTTCTGAAGGATTGGTTTAATACGAAAAAGTAAAGGATTGACTGAGTTACTATTGCACCATCTAATGAAGACAATAATTACTACACTGAGTATCTTGAATTTTTCAAAAGAAAGAATGACATCTCAGATATTAACAAATTATACATAAAGTTTTTTTGTTAACGCTTAAATTTTTAAGTAGGAATGTATTTTTTAATAAAGTTTCTTTAAAAAAAAAAAAGTTAATTTGTTTAAAAAAGCTTGATTTGTGGCTCTGAAGTATGAAGTGTCGCTGGTGCTGCTTCCTTAAACTATAACCGTATATTTCTACCAAATTCCAACGAAACGCTAACCACAAAATTTTATACCTATCCATTAACAACAACAGGAAAATTTTTTAACTTTAGCCCAACAGACAAGAAGAAAGGGCGAAATAATTCTAGTGTAAAAATTGATTCAAGGTGAAAGCTCTCGTGGCCTCCCTTCTCGTGTGTCCAGTGAGAGTGTAGCCTCCCTTCGACGTTTTTACCCGTTTTTTAACATATTGTTCGGTCAATAAACAAGGTAAATTGTTATAAATTACGCTTTTAGCTTTGTAAGTGCATCTTCGGACTTCTCAACTGGTTTGATACGAGTTGAAAAGTTTCATCACATGCATCAGATTGGCCATGATAAGTCCTCAGCATATGGAATTTTCAACTCTCGCTCAGCAGTGACTTCTAATCGGAATCAAATCGTATCAAATGATGGCATTTTATCGCTTTATCGCGGTGCATTTTAGCTCAGAATGCAATTATTTACGTTTTAGTGGCTAAAGAAAGTAAGCTATAAACATAAACAAGTGCTTTTCTCATTAAAGCCATCAGATTTCATAACCATGTAGCCTGCTGATGGGATCAGTAAAAGTTTGGTAGCTAACAAAAGACATGAGTTTAACACTTTCAGAAAAAAAACTAACCTTAAACAATTTAACCCCATTTTTTAAAAGAAAATTGTATCCCTGAAGTTGTAAAACGGGAGGGTCAGTTTTTCAATATTACCATTTTCTAGCTTACTTCACTTAGAAATCAATGTCAAAACTATTAAGTCCAAAACGTTTTATATAACCAGGAAAAGAAAATGAAGTAGTAAATAGATAGGCCTATTTCAAATAATTATATTACTTGTGTGGTGATTAGTGACAATTAGTCGATGATTATTCGGAAATCGTGAGATGCGGTCTGGTATGATGTAGGTCCCTCAGGGAACTCTCAACACAACATGCAAGAATTGCACAATTACGCAGAAAACAAACACTTTGAGTCATGAAGATGATCTCAATAAAGATAGAAACGTTGGCACGACAAAGAAAGTGTTTTTCTGATACCTACATCACACCAGATCGCATCTCATGATTATATTACTTTTGCCAGCTATTTACCTTAAACCGTGTTACACTAAAATTAAATTGTATACTGTGTAAATTCAAAGAAAACCACAGGATATGAATCTTTATCGAAGATGATTAATTTATACATTCTAAGTAGTTTTATCGATTTACTGATTACTGATTTATATAAGTCTAACGGATCACATCAATGTACATATGTGTAGAGTTTTGCCTATCACTTCTCACAGTCCGCTGGCAATTCCAACTTTTGCAATTTACAATAAATTTTGGCAGGTCTCGAGAATGTCCCATCCTAGTTGGCAGTCTATTTGTCATACCTCTGTCTTATTCCAGCCACCACCGAGGTTGGGCTTCATGGGCTATTAACAGCCAGGTCATTTCAGCCACCAAAGCAATCAGTCTCTAAATCCAAACTCTTTCACTCTTAAATGCACTTTTTTATTTACTTACCATGCATGAACACATGCTGCGAACACAAAACAAACAGGGGACCCATTTGCTGCCATGCTCAAGCACAATTCTCATATTCGATGGCGTTCTTACATGCTAACATCCTTCAATCAAGTGGAATAAGTCAAGTAACCTTTCTTTACTTGTGCAAAAACAAGTGTCGTGTAAATCTCGACATGCCCAGAAAAGGATGATACCATTTCTACCATTCAGATCCTCTGAGGACTACCTAACAACCTACTCATGATACATAGAAACTTCTCTGCCGACCTTGCCCATTGAATTTTTAAACCTAGAATCACTCCACACTCATTCATTCTTCTTATTTACGTATCATTCACTCAGTTAGAGTGGTGGAGTACTTGATTTTCCTCATCACCCTCCACGCATATAAACATAATCAAATTGGGGGTCGATGGGTACACAATATATGTTATATCGTATATATAATTATGTTTTTCTGAAACAAATGTTATAAGTTGTTAATTTTTTTTCTTTATGCTTTCAGAAAAATGCCGAGGGGTAAGGGTGGTGATGAGTCCGATAAGTTAACGAGGATAGCTATTGTAAATACTGACAAGTGCAAGCCTAAAAGATGTCATCAGGAGTGCAAAAGGTCTTGTCCTGTTGTGAGGACTGGAAAATTATGTATTGAAGTTAGCATAAATGACAAATTGGCAGCTATATCAGAGGAGCTTTGTATAGGTTGTGGTATATGTGTTAAGGTACTTATAAAAGATACAGTTTTTATTTCAATTTTACGTCATTAATTATATTATTTGAAATTTTTTTTAGAAATGTCCATTTGAAGCAATTACTATCATCAATCTTCCAAGTAATTTAGAGCGAGACACAACGCATCGTTATTCTCAGAATTCGTTTAAACTTCATAGACTTCCGATTCCTAGGCCAGGTGAAGTGCTCGGGTTAGTCGGTACTAATGGAATTGGGAAGTCGACAGCTCTTAAGATTTTGGCTGGGAAACAGAAGCCTAATTTAGGCAGATACACTTCACCTCCTGATTGGACAGAAATATTGAATCACTTTCGAGGGTCAGAATTGCAAAACTACTTCACCAAAATTTTAGAAGATGATCTTAAGGCTCTCATCAAACCGCAGTATGTTGACCAAATTCCAAAAGCTGTCAAGGGAACTGTACAACATCTCCTTGACCGAAAGGATGAAAGGAAAAATCAGAATGAAATCTGTGATTTACTCGGTATTGTCCTATTTATTGTGTTCTCCTTGATTGCAGTTCTATTTTATAATTTGTCTCATTGCCAGATTTGGACAAGATTAGAGATCGGTCCATTGAAGACTTGTCAGGAGGTGAATTGCAACGCTTTGCCTGTGCTATGGTCTGCATACAGGATGGGGATATATTCATGTTTGATGAACCTTCTAGTTATCTGGATGTAAAGCAGCGTCTAAATGCTGCCTACACGATACGACATCTTATACGACCTGACAAGTAATTTTTTTAAAGAGAAAATAATGACAGTTTACAAATTAAAACAATTTTTTGTTAGATTTATTATTGTTGTTGAGCACGATTTATCAGTTTTGGATTATCTCTCAGACTTCATCTGCTGTTTGTACGGTGTCCCTGGGGCTTATGGTGTAGTCACTATGCCATTTTCAGTTCGAGAAGGTACATTTTAATTACTTTAATCAATTCCAGTTTATTTAATTGATTATTGTCTACTATAACATTAATTTTTAATACAATAATTCATTTTAGGGATTAATATCTTTCTTGATGGGTTTGTTCCAACTGAAAACCTCCGGTTCAGAGAAGAATCTTTAATATTTAAAGTAGCCGAAAGTGCAACTGAAGAAGAAGTTAAAAGGATGCAGCATTACGAATACCCTACCATGACGAAAACTATGGGAAATTTCCAGTTGCGTATTGAGCAAGGACAGTTCACTGATTCTGAAATTGTTGTATTACTCGGAGAAAATGGGACGGGAAAGACGACTTTTATTCGAATGCTGGCTGGGAATCTCGCTCCTGATGATGGCTCAGGAGACCTGCCCCAGTTGAATATCAGCTACAAGCCTCAGAAAATTAGCCCCAAATCTACAGGAATTGTAAGGCAGTTGTTACACGATAAAATCAGAGATGCCTATATCCATCCACAGTTTGTAACGGATGTAATGAAACCGATGAAGATCGATGATATAATGGATCAGGAAATCCAAAACTTGTCAGGAGGTGAACTTCAGAGAGTAGCAATGGCTCTTTGTTTGGGAAAACCAGCTGATGTTTACCTTATTGATGAGCCATCGGCTTATTTAGATTCCGAGCAACGTCTTGTCGCTGCCAAAGTTATTAAAAGGTAAATTTTTTAAAAACAAATTACAAACCAACGTTAAAAATATTTTTCTCTTTACAGGTTTATACTTCACGCAAAGAAAACCGGTTTCGTTGTCGAGCACGATTTTATAATGGCTACATACCTGGCTGACCGTGTTATTGTATTCGAGGGAGTCCCTTCCGTCAAGACTGTGGCCAACACTCCTCAGAATCTTCTTGCAGGGATGAATCGGTTCTTGGAACTTTTGGGAATCACTTTCAGAAGGGACCCTAATAATTTCCGACCCAGAATAAACAAGAACAATTCTGTCAAAGTAAGATGGTTTATTTTTGTCATCTTAAGTTTTATTCACTCACGTGCTATTTTTGATTTCAGGATGTTGAACAGAAACGGGCTGGGCAATATTTCTTTTTGGAAGATTAATTTTTGTAAAAATATTTATATTTTTTATAGGAGATAATCTTCTTGTTTCTGTTAAAATAAAATAATGGGAATAAGATACCTTATGTATTAATATTTTCCCTCCATAATTTTTATTTTGAATAATATGTGTTGGTATCAGGAATTCCTAGTAAAGCTGGGCATAAATAGAATTAATTTTCAAAGTCAAGCTGATTGGTTAAATTAATACAACATGACTGTTTTACAGTTAAATCATTTTTGTACTGAGTAAATGTTCAAAATATAATTTATATAATAATAAATAAATGGAATCAAAATAAACTGGCCAATACTTCCAAACCAAATTATTACACGTAAGTAGATAAATTCTGTAAATATTAATCTATAATTGTAGTTTTTATATTTACTATGTACTATACACAACGATTCCAATGACAGAATTTTATATTTTATACTAAAATGTGATAAATTTTCATAAATTCTGAGTCTTACATCAGTTTGTTAATCCAATGAATTATAGATTTTTTACAATTTGACATTTCTACACATGGCTTTGAAGTCCCATTGTCAATGTGAGGAATTGATAAATCAAAATTGCAGTTTAAAAGATAAAATGAAAAGTTTTGTGCAATGATGGCCACAGTTGATATAATGTCCAAATAAGTAAACTATATTAATCCATGTATGTTCAATGGATATAATTATTGTACAGTCATGGTTCGAATCCCGCTTGTGACACTAACTTTTTCATCATTACCAAGACCTTAGATAAAAAGAATAATTAATTGAAATAACTTCATTCCACATAATATTCAAATTTTTAATTTATGATAATTTATATTAAGTTAATAGCAAATTTAGGAAATGGATCTACATTGAGTATCCTGATGGTAAATTAATTTAAAAAAATTAATCTTTCAATTTCTGATATAAAGTTTTAAAAAAAATTGCTGGTAGTTCTTACGTTTTTCTTTGACCATAAAAATTTGTAAAGCCAAAACGTGAAGGCTGTTGATCAAGAGATTAACAGAAATCATTGCAAAGGAAAATTGCTTAACAAAGAGAAATAACTGCTTGTTACTCCCACAATTTGGAAAATTGTATAGAAATTATTTTGACATTTTATTGGGTTACTGATTACTTATATATGTAAGCTCAAATCTGCACACATGTACAAAATGTTTTGAATTATTGTGGCAAGATGTGAGAATCACCTAATATGGTTTTTGGCAGACTGGGATCAGACCTTGGTATATCTGTCGCACTGCCGAAGTTAGGCTCAGGGGCAGTAAAAAGCCAGGCCGATTCAGCCCCCAATGCATGAGTTTTTAAGTCTAGATGACCCACATTCTTATTTACAAATCACTCATTCCGCTAGAGTGGTGGCTTACTCGAAATGTCTTCATCACCGTTTAGACACATTAATAACTGATGTAATGAGGGTCGATGAGAATGGGTTTCACTGGTCCTCTCACACTACACATTCATGTTAATAAATTCAATTAAACATTCTATCTTCACATATAGATAAAAATTAAATGAAAAATACGAATACTTGGTACAATCCACTTTCCTCCAAAAATATAAACAGGGCATTCAAATACTCATTGCCTTGCTCAAGTACAATTTTCATATCGAGTGGCATTTCTTCATGCTGACATCTTTCAATTAAGGTGAACATTTCAAAGACACATGCTGGACAAATAAGCGGCCTTTGGCCCAAAAATAAGTGGCCATATGTCAACATCACATGGCCAATTCTTAATCGGGTGAGGATTACCTCTTTCCTACAATTCAGATCCTCCGAGGACCACCTAGAAACTTCTCTGCTGACCTGGCTTACAAACACAATTTTTAAACTTAAATACATACTCATTCTGAAAAACATTCTTTCTTATTTACATACCATCACCCTTTATTGAATAACTAATTTAATTGAAGGTTGATGTAGTACTATTTATAGCGGAATTATTTAAGGAGGAAAAACTAAAAAGGTGGGGTTGAGATAGGAAGTTGACGTCCGAGTGGATGGAGGTCACGATAGCTCAAGTGGTAGAGCAGCGGCGTATCTAGCTGAAGATTGTGGGTTCGAATCCCGCTCGTGCCATTCACTTTTTTATCGAAACTAAAAACCTTAATTAATTGTAACTATTTATAGCATTTTTTATTGGGGGTAATATTCCAATGTGGGCCCTCACACTACACATTCACGCTAATAAATACATTCAATCTCACTATACTCAAAAGGAAATACAAAACGAGATATTTATTTGTATTGTATAGACTATAGCAGCCCTGTACTCAAAAAAATTGGAACACAAGACCCTATTTAATATATCTATTCCTTCATTTATTAATTGAAATATGTTGCGGCTGAAATAGGGAACAATGCACACCCGCAGTGCAGTTGAGTGTTGTGGGCAAAACTAAAGGATGTATTAAATTCAAAGTTGTGACCTTCCAGATAAACTTGATTACTTTTTTATTAAATATAAAATTAATTGTAATTTTTGTTTTACAGGAAAACAACAATAATAAATTGAACAATATGCTAACCTTTTTAAACAACAATAATAAATCGGTGAATGATATCTCATTTTTAAAACATTGTCAATAATGAAAGATTCTAAAATAAGTAATGTTTAAACTGATATTTAATGAATTTTGTTAACCTATGTGGGGAGAAGTTATTTAGATGTTCCTGGTTCATCTGCTTTTTTTTTTTTAATATTTCTTAAGTATTTCATATTTTACTTTTAAAAAAAAATCAATCATCTAATTTATTTTCTTGAAAAGGGAGGTGGTATTCCATGTCAGGGTGGAATACTTAATACTCCTACATTCTTCCTACACTTCCTTTACACATATTATCAAACTAATCTCATTGAGGGTCGATGGATTACTCAATATTCAACCATGACCCTCCCAATTTACACATTCACTCTTATAAATACATTCACTCTCAAACACAAAACAAAGTACTGTCAAGTACTATATACAGTAAAATAATCGTTTCCTTCAAAAATCGAACAGCGGACCCAAAATATTCACTGGTGCTCAAGCACAATTTTCATATCTGGTGGTGGTCCTTCACTCTCTTTATGAGGAACCAAGACACCCTATTTACTCCAAAATCTCCAAAACCTGGGAAAACACAACAACCTGATGATATCTTGGGTGCCAGGGCACAGGGGAAATCTGGGTAACGAAGAAGCAGACAAACTGGCCAGAGGAGGATCTGCAAGACCATACATAGGCCCCGAACATATCCTTGGGATAACAAAAACAAACATAGAATCCTCCATCGCAGAATGGATCCAAACAAAACTAAGAGAGAAGTGGATAAACTTGAGCGTGCTAGACATAGTAAACTTATGATGAAACAACCCTCACCAAAATTGGCAAAAACACTGCTACAATTGGAGAGGGCAAAACTCAGAGGAGTGGTGGGACTACTAACCGGTCACTGGTTTCTGAGAAAACGTCCACACAACATGGGTATATACAATGATGATTCCATTTGCATATTATGTAATGAGGAGGAGGAAACAGCCACTCATATTATCTTCGAATGCGAAGCAACAGCTCAATGGAGGTTTAACCTAACGTACGAAAAAGACTCAGGGAACCAAATTGCAGCAATAACAGTCAATGACCTGATACTTCTGAGAAGAAGGATTGAGTCTATTGACTAAACTAGGCAACTGGGAAGGTACAATAAGCCAGAAGGCTGCAGTGCCTTGGGAATACGAGCCCCGCTTCCCAGTATCCTTTCCACCATACCATACCAAGACACCCTTCAATTAAGTCGAACACATCAAGCAACCATAGGCCGGGCATATACGCGGGCTTTGGCTCAGTAGTAAGTGTCCTTGTGTAAACACCACATGGCCTATTCTTAATCGTGTAAGAATGATTCCTCTTCTACGAGTAAGATACTCCAACCAATCGACGAGCTTCTCTGCTGACCCAATCGACTGACGCTGCCATTTCCTTTTGATCATATTTTTTATAGCATTTTTAGCCCCGGTGAATAGTTTAGGTGGTTTGGAGCCGCTTCGTCTTCCTGTCATTACTTTTGTGTATCGGCGACCCAGACAACCGCCACCGCTTTGCGGAAACGTTCCAGTTCAGAGTATCTCTCTAACAAGAGTACAACGAGAGGTCGACGGAGGACCTGTCATGGACAACCGCGATCTTAGTGCAAATAAGACAGGCAGAGTCCAAGTCGTATACAAACCGCCGTGTAAACGCTATTTTGAGTTTTCTGAACTGCTAAGGTTGACTGAAAGAATGGCAGGCCATTTCCTCTTGGAGTAGCAGCAAGTGAAGACTGCACAGTTCGGCTCAGCATCGCCCGGATACAAAAGAACCTCATTATCTTTTAAATAAATAATTATTTGTAATTTGGTCTTTCTATGATATCCGTCTCCTGTCAGACCAAAGTGATCATAACGTCCTAATTGCAGGTACGAATAAATCTCAGAAATAAATATTTGTAAAAATACTTAGGCCAAGGAAAAACATAGAAACTAGCAGGCGCCAGCTAAACAAGCAGCAATTTGGCGATTAGAAAAAGACAATTTTTTCACTGTAAAATTTATTATATATCGTGAAGAGGAGAGACGCCAGGGGTTTGGTCCAAGCTGTTAAACCACAAGAACTCCGAGCATTTAGTTGACCTCATATATTTTCAAAGCTCCCACTTTTTTCTTCTCGGAACTATTACAAGGAGAACGACTATTTAAAAAAAATAAATTTCTTGTACAATTAATATCAGTAATTTACGTAATAAGTTTTTAAATATATGGTAATTACTGTTCACGTTTTAATGCGCGGGAGCAAAACACTGAATATTTTGCAAGAGAAGATTAATGTAACGTTTTACTCTTACATCTTACTACCTAGTTATCAAATACAGAAGACTATATATTGAAAGAACTAAAAAACATATAAATCATAAAATATGAAGTTCTTGAGCAACCGTGTGATCAAGTGTGTTTTCAGAAGTTTTTTCACCGTTCTGCTAGTTCAATAAAAATGGGTGTACTGTTCACCTCACTAAATGCAACCTATCCGATAATATAACTCTTTATGCTGAATTTATGCCAAATCATGATATTTCTTGATAAATTTGTAGTTCGGTCGTTTTTAGGACCATACTGGTTCTATCCTCTCACACTTTATTCTACATTAGTACGTATAAAAACGAAAAAAAAACACAGACCGACTAATGCAGATGGTGAAACGGTAAGGTGCCATTTGATAAACAAAGGACTGAATAAAATAAAAGTATACATAATATTTTCGGTTACAGCATCCCATGAAACACAATGTGATTTATAATCTACAAGTGTACATTTTATAAAACTCTTATCAAAATCTCAGGTTAAGAAAAAAAAGGGAAAATATGAGGGCAAAGGTCCACGACCATTATTAGAATGCTCCTTAGAACTAGGCCGAGCCCGGGGAACGGTGGACATGGTGAAATTTGTAACAAAATCCGGAGATCGCAATAAATCTGTAGGGACATTGAGACATCAGGGGAGGGCGTTGGTCAACACGTAACACAACACACCTCACTTTAATTTGATTTGTAGCCGGCCGATATTAAGTACCAGCGCTCGTTTGGGATTCGCCACCGTTCTGGGCGCAATGTAAATTGCCGAACCCTTATGCTATTGTGCTTTCTTATGTTAACCGACACATGCTGTCCAAGGGGATTCAGAAAAGTTTCAACCTGGAAGGATCACCTTAAAAAAAAAAAAATTATTTCTGAGCCGATCTTCTCGTACACTATCTTACACTATCGGGTGGGCTGAATCGTTCAGAAACAGGTTTCTTAATAAACTACAGTTTGAGGAACTCAACATAAGCGAGCTCGTTGTAGGAATTGAAGTAACACGGCTTGTTCGCAAGTTAACCGGGATAAAACTTTTTGTAAGATATCAAAGTAGATTGATTTTTTCTCAAATATATCAGCTTTTGATTAAATCTTCAGTTTATTAACCTAAGTCATCTTAAAATTGATAAAAGTATTTATTAACTAAATAAATCAAACTATCAATTTGTCACATTGAACCAATTAAAATAAACACGTATTTAATATATTTCATTACATTTGAATATATTAATTAAAGTTAGTTAAATGATTATTTGGAGATCGTGAGATGCGGTCTGATGTGACGTAGGTTTTAGAAAAACATTTTCTTTATCGTGCCAACGTTTCGATCTTTATTGAGATCAACTTCAGGGCCTGGGATTTATAAACTTGTTTAAATTGTACAATGTTTATAAAAACCAGGCCCTGAACATGATCTCAATAAAGATCGAAATGTTGGCAGGATAAAAATAATGATTATTCGGTAATCGTGAGATGCGGTCTGGCGTGACGAAGGTTTCAGAAAAACATTTTCTTTATCTTGCCAACGTTTCGATCTTTACTGAGATCATCTTCAGGGCCTGGGATTTATAAACATTGTTTAAATTATAAAATGTTTATAAATCCCAGGCCCTGAAGATGATCTTAATAAAGAACGAAATGTTGGCAGGATAAAAATAATGATTATTCGGAAATCGTGAGATGCGGTCTGGCGTGACGTAGGTTTCAGAAAAACATTTTCTTTATCTTGCCAACGTTTCGATCTTTAGTGAGATCATCTTCAGAGCTCAAAGTGTTCGACTAACGGTCAGTAATCACCACATACACGACAAAGGTAATGTTTTTTTAAACCTATGTTACATCAGAGCGCATCTCACGATCTCCAAGTGATTAATTAACGGTTACTAAACACCACACGCACGTTAGTTAAATGCTTTTTTTTAATGCATAATTAAATATGTTGATATACAATATTCTTTTTGTTAAATTTATAGCAAATCTATTTCAATTCCAATACGTACAAGGGGGTTTAAATGAAAGTTGTTTTTGTGATACTAGCTCAAAATATTATATATTATGCAGCGTGGGCGACCAAGACCCGAGGGGTTAAATACCGGGGTAGACTCGTACCCCGTCCCTAAAAGGTCCGGGACTTGGTCGGCCCATGTGTCCTGCATAAATCTCTTGGAGTTGTTCACAAACCCCAAGATTTTGAACCATTTTATCTCGGGGAGTGATTTGGTGATGTCCGCTCCTTCAAAGATTTCAAATCTAGACCTAGCATACCTATCACTCTGCGAGGTAGTGCCTTGCCGTTTCTTCTTTTATTTTGCAAAAACGGCAAAAGGGATTTGGTAGAATACCCATTACGTAGAGTTATCTTCTCAGTGGGCAGTGGCCCGTCAGAATACCTATCACTCTTCCTTCCTTGACTCAGAATATATTGTGAATATATACTCGTGACTGAGTGTTGTCAATGGGTCTTAGGTGCTAAGGAAAATATTTTAAGTAATTTAGATAATTTTTGTAAAATATTTCAAACTTATTGTAGTTGTTATAACTCAAAGACAAAAAGAACCGGTCACTTGTATTTATTTGTTTATTTTCCATGATAACTAGGTATAAAGGTTAATAGTTGACTTAAAAGCTAAGTTCAACATTAACAGCTTGTTGTTTACTTTTATAATACTAAGGCACATTGAGGAAGTTCTTCTGGTGCTGTGGTCCCATTCGCTCCATTTATTGGAGAGAGCTTGTGAGAGATAGTGCTCGACCGCATGTAGCTCCAGTTGTCACCCATAACTTGGAGGATATAGGAATTACTATAATGAATCGGCCAGCACGTTCTCCTGACACGAATCTTACAGAGCAATTATGGGATATGATAAATGATAAAAAATAGAAATCGTTGCTGAAGAATGGGATTCTATTTCACAAGACGAAATCGGATCGCTTATTTGTTCTATACCCTTAAGCCCTCCGCGAGGTCAGAGGATGATATAAGGAACTATTAAATAATAAATTATAATAAAATCAAATAAAAAATAAAGTAAATATAAAGTAAAACCATATAATAAATGGTTAGTTAAATTTTAATCTATCACTAGATGGTTTTCCGATGTTTTAGTGAATTTTCTTTCAAACCATTTTTTAAACAATGGATTCCAGGAACTGGAGGAGTTCCCTCCTGAGCACTGCAGCTGTTCAGCTTATTGTAATTTATCCCTGGCTCCATTTTTGGGGGCTCACAACATGAGTGTGAATTTGAGCCCCCGGTGTGTTGGTGTTCTTCCATCGAAGAAACTCATGTTTGAAGTGAGTTGGGACCAAAATTCAGGGTCGCTGAGATCTGATCCCGCTACTTCCATTGATGAGTGCAGTGTCAATTTATTTCAATTGCGGCCACCGGTCCCCTTAGGCGTCAGAAAAAATCCAGAGGCGACGGTGGGGATCGAACCCACGACCGCGGGATCTACTAGCCGAGAGTCTGACGCCTTAACCACTCGGCTACCGCCCCCTCTTTCAAACCAGTAAAATTAAATAGTTTTTATTAAATTTATTAAAATCGTGAATTTCTGATCTCGTTTAATTTGTTTTATATTAAAATAAGTTTGTTGTAATAAACATAACGGTAAAAGTACACATAAACAATACATACTTGTGATCTATCCTGCTAGAAAAAAGACGACGATGAAATTTATCGTGAAGTCCTGAAGAGTCGGTACGAAAAAATAACGTGAGGTGGTGGTGGTAGGCTTACAATTAAAAACCCTAAATGTTGGGTTTTACAAAAAACAAAATTACCTAATAAACCTATTTTATTCGGGCCTTAAAAGCTGCTACCTTACTGCTGGCTTTAGTTGCCTCCTTTGCTACCGTTCTTTCTTCTTTTTATTCTGGTGTCAGTCTGTTCTTCAGCTAAGAATTCGAAGGAATCCATTACAGTTCGTGGTCCGATTGACCAATTAACATTTTTCAATTAATTCGATCCGTTCGGACACTAACTTCCCATCTCAACCTCACCTCTAGAATTTTCTCTCCTTTTTGCCATTTTTCACGAAATCACGATAGTTCAAGTGGCGTATTTAGCCGTATTTAAGCAGCGGCGTATTTAGCCGAAGATCGTGGGTTCGAATCCCGCTCGTGACACTGACTTTTTTTACCAAATTTTATTTTTATTGGTCAATCGGACCAAGAACTGAAATGGATTTAATAATTAAACCGAAGTATATCTTCACGAAAGCTCTCCAATTCATTTGTCGACGAGAATCAAATAGATTACACGGCATTTGAAAAATGGCAAAAAGGAGGGAAAATTCGAGAGGTTAGGCTACGTGCTAGCACACCGTCAAAAAAGGTTAAACATAATACAATTAATTAAGGTTTTTGGTTGAGATAAAAAAGTCAATGGCTCGAGCGGGAAAATGGCAAAAAGGAGGGAAAATTCAAAAGGTGGGTTGAGATGGGAAGTTGGTGTCCGAGCGGATCGAAGTCACGATAGCTCAAGTGGTAGAGCAGCAGCGTATTTAGCCGAAGATCATGGGTTCGAATCCCGCGTTCGAATCCCGCTCGTGACACTGACTTTTTTATCAAATTTTATTTTTATTTTTATTGGTCAATCGGACCAAGAACTGAAATGGATTTAATAATTAAACCGAAGTATATCTTCACGAAAGCTCTTATAAAGTATATCTTCATTTGTCGAAGATCGTGGGTTCGAATCCCGCTCGTGACACTGACTTTTTTTATCTCGACCAATACCTTTCATAAATATTCGAAGGAATGTTTGAATTGAACCCTTTAGAATACATAATAGGGGTATTGAATCAGACAGAAAAATGAATAAAGTTGTTCGATAAGAAGGAAAACAAAGTAAGTTGACTTCTTGTTTAAATAACTATAAAATGATAATAATAAAAAATAAAGTATTAAATTATCGCTGTGTAATCTGCCAGCGCATACAGTTTTCAAATATTTCGTTTTGTGGTTTCTTCATTCTTCACCGCCCAAAAGTGCATTGCCACATTTCAACGCGAATTTACAACTGCATTCAAGCGAATTTTGCAACAGTTTTGAAATATTGTGAGATTTCTTTTGCACAAAACAGCAAAGATAGGCAGACCAAAATAATAAAATTAAAATGCAGAAAAACGAAAAGAAAAACAGTCCGCTTTTTATAAACCGTAGAAAGTAATAATATAGTAAATGAACAAGCCGTTATAAAAATCGCGACCACTTGGCTACATATTTCTCCCCATTTTGGATAGTGGGAGTACTTAATTAACGGNGTGAGAGAGAGAGAGAGAGAGAGAGAGAGAGAGAGAGAGAGAGAGTGAGAGAGTGCGGGATGATAAAGAAAAGCGAGAAAGAGAGAATTAATGAAGTAAGAGGAGAATGAAAGTGAAAGATTGTGACAAATTAACTCAATGAGCACACACTCACACATGTTGTGCGGCAATTTTTAGAATAAGTCAGAATTAGCCATTAGAATTCGGCCGGGATATTGCTTCATCGGTGGCAACTTTGTCCAAACGGGTGATAATGCTCGTTTGTGTCCAAGGCCTTTATTGGGAAATTGGGGCAGGCTTGGACTTAGCACCTATCGGTCGCGTTTTAATAATTTAGGAAAAGAAGGTGTGAAAAGTTCGGATAACTGGTTTGTCAAGGCGGTTGATTAAATTTGAACAAAACGATAGTTTCTGTCGTCTATTTCTACATTTACGATTATCTCTTTTTTTCTCCCATTTTCAATCCGGTGTCTGAACCGTTGCGTGAAACTGAAACCACTCTGGCCAGATTAAACAATTTTTCAATTAACACTTACGCAAAAATAGAATGTTTTATTTCTTTTTTGTATTTCATTTCAATGTATGATCTAACTAGCAAGTAGCTTCACAAAGGAAGAGAAGTCTGTTTTACTAATTGTTTAAATATTTTTATTAATACATTTATTTATTAAAATTGGTTAAATGATACCATATATTAATTTTACAATGACTATTTTAGTAATAAACAAATAATAAATACATATAGATTGTAATATGTGATTATAAGTCTTATTTTATTTTGTCCATTCGAGTTCGAGGTCCGATCCACCAAATAACTACTTTCAATTAATTTATCTTTATGTAAGGTATTGGTTGAGATGTACCTTATGTACCTTTTGAATTTTTGAAAAATGGCAAAAAGGAGGGAAAATTCGAGAGGTGAGGTTAAGATGGGAAGTTTGGGTCCGAGTGGATCGAGGTCACGATAGCTCAAGTGGTAGAGCAGCGGCGTATTTAGCCGAAGGTCGTGGGTTCGAATCCCGCTCGTGACACTGGCTTTTTATCTCAACCAATACCTTACATAAAGATTAATTAATTGAAAGATTTTATTTTGTATTGACGTTATTTGAAATCAGGTTTTTTTCTTTTCTTTTTGATATGTGTATTCCAATTTAATTTTTGCTTATTGTGATGATTAAATATTTCCCTGATTTTTCTGGGAAGGGACCACTTTGCCACCGAAGTTTGAGTACTAACTTTCTATTTATGAATTTATATGTATGGGTTTCAGGTCATTTATTTTGACCAACCTGATAGATACTGCTGAATGCCATTGGCAGTCGGATCGTGGATCTATGGATACATTTTTCGACTGTGAGGGAAGCGTAAGTTGCCACAGTTATTTTTCATCAGAGGTAGGTTAGTTGTACACTCGGCCTAGGATGCTACCGTGTGGTACCCCAGCCTTTATTTCAAACAACTCAGAGTATTCGTCTTGTGGTTAAACTTGGAACAATCTTTCCAAAAAATAGGAGGGCAAAAGTTATATAATATCAGTGATTCTATGTATCTGTGTAGGTTGAGTACTTGGCTCTGAATCCAAACTGGTGATTTGATATAATGTCTATTTTTTCAGGTTCTATTTAGCAAAACTTTTTTGAAAGCATTGAGATATAGGCGTAGGATGATACTTCCTGTTATTTAGTAAAGAAGCATTAAACAAATATGACACGAAGTTGGTATATCTTGATTAGACATTCAATGTATCGCGTGTAAGATTAAAATAATATATGGGTTATAAAATCCGTTTAATCTGAAATGGTTTTGTAACGAATCGAAAATGCATTGCAGCCGAGCAAGCGAACAGACTTTATTTCCATATAAAATTTTTTTGAACAGATTTTTTAAAGACATATTAACATTTTTTATAATATGCTGATACAGTATAAAACAATTCGGATCTGCAACTCCACCCGATCCTTGAACTAATTACCAAAAACAGAACTGATAATTTGATTCACGAAGCACCTACGCGACCACCCGGTAAGGCATAATTAATTTTGCTAATGTTCGCCTTCTGGATTTTCATCTGAACGACAAAAACTAGATTGATTAGATACATATCTTTTATAAATACGATTCATGGCTCAAGAAGTAAAAGGAATCTTGAAAAGTAGGTACATCAGAATGGAAGAGGTACGAAGTTGTACTTTCAATATCAATTGTTAATACAAGGCAAGGCTACGAATTGTGAAAAAAACACGAAAAACTTCAATTCAAATCAATCAATCGGGCGAGCAAATTCTAGCTCTATTGAAATAGAATAATAATAATTTTATGACTGAAGAATGTAGCAAAGTAGGCTAAAGTATTTTTTGTTCAAAAAATATAGAATAAATTTTTTTGGTAAAGGGCAAAAATGATAATATTTCTGCTCCAGTAACCTCACAAGGCGATAGTTCTAATTGCAATTATTTATAATACTGTCCTTTGTACCATCCACTTCCCTACCTTATAATAATTCTTTTCCCCATGATCCACAAATGACCTCTGCCCCTTCCACCATTGTCTCCATACTTCAATCCCATTGAGCACATGTGGGATGCGTTGGACAGAAGGCTTTTCGATCACCAACCCGCAGACTGTTGACCTGTAACAACTGAATGCAGAGTTGCAATATCTATGGAGTGAAATTCCTTATGGAATTAGTGACAACCATATTAACAATGTGTGGTGATTAGTGACCGTTAATCGATATTTATTTAGAAATCGTGAGATGCGGTCTGGTGTGATGTAGCTTTCAGAAAAACATTTTCTTTATCGTGCCAACGTTTCCAGAGTGCCCTACGACACGCAAGAATGGCACAATTACACAGAAAACAAACACTTTGAGCCCTGAAGATGATCTGAATAAAGATTGAAACGTTGGCACGATAAAGAAAATGTTTTCCTGAAACCTACATCACACCAGACCGCATCTCACGATTTCTAAATACATATTAACAATATTCCTAACAGGTGAAAAGCGATTTGATGTTTGTTGATCGACCTGCATATAATCTATGTGGAGTTTCAATCTTCATGGAGGTCATTAGACAGGTGAAGAAAGGAAAAGACTAATCGTTGGTTCACCAAGCTTTCGGCAACTTATATTGCCATCATCAGGGCTTTCCCAAGAGTGCAGAAAACGGTTACCATAAAAAACTATTGTAACAGCGTTTCGGGTTTAAGGTTAGGAAGCACATGGCCAGCATATTACATTTTACATGGTGAAAATAGACATCTCGCTAATAAAAAATCCATATGACTAAAGATCCAACAATTTTGTTCTGACTAGCAATTTCTTACAGCTAACATTTATGATCTTGATACTTGACTAGAATTAAAGCTATTTATAAAGATTATATTAACTACACAGGATTAACATTAATGAGAGAGAGAGAGAGAGAGAGAGCGACAAACACTGTCATAATATAATGCTATAATTCTAGTCAAAATACTCTGTGATCATAGATGTTACCTACAAGAAATTGCTAGACAGAACAAAATTGTTGAACCACAATCTTATGGATTTTTATTAGCGAGATGACTGGTTTTCACTATGTTTAATGTAATTTGCTGGCCATGTGTTTCATAACCTTAAACTCAGGACGTTTTTACAATAGTTTTACCATGTTAATCGTTTTCTGCACTCTTGGGAAAGCCCTGATGATGGCAATATAAGTTGCCGAAAACTTGGTGAACCCAACGATTATTCTTTTCCTTTCTTCACCTGTCTAATGACCTCCATGAAGATTGAAACTCCACATAGGTGAACAGAGGTTTTAGCTAAAGGACGACATTATACACGGTATTAACTGTTTAAAAAATTATTGTATAATTATAACTGTTTACAATTATTGTACAATTAATATACAACAAACAAAATTATGAAATTGAAACCTTTTAATAAATCATAATAATTTCTTGCAATTTATAATAAAAATAAAATAAAAATACTAGGAAAAGTAAATACTACAAAATTGGCAATATCCCTATTCATCTTTGAGCAGTTTATAATAACCTTGATATATGCGCAATAAAGGCAGAAAACCATATTTTTAATAAATTATGTAAATTACTTAAAATATATTTTTTTTCTCGGTTCCCAAGGCTCATTGGAAAAAGAGTCGACACGAGTCATATATTTTCCGAACTAGTATCGCTAAAATTTTTGAAATTAAAATCAGTGACTCCATGTNTCTCGACTAATACCTTTCATAAATATTCGAAGGAATGTTTGAATTGAACCCTTTAGAATATATAATAGGGGTATTGAATCAGACAGAAAAATGAAGAAAGTTGTTCGATAAGAAGGAAAACAAAGTAAGTTGACTTCTTGTTTAAATAACTATAAAATGATAATAATAAAAAATAAAGTATTAAATTATCGCTGTGTAATCTGCCAGAGGATACAGTTTTCAAATATTTCGTTTTGTGGTTTCTTCATTCTTCACCGCCCAAAAGTGCATTGCCACATTTCAACGCGAATTTACAACTGCATTCAAGCGAATTTTGCAACAGTTTTGAAATATTGTGAGATTTCTTTTGCACAAACCAGCAAAGATAGGCAGACCAAAATAATAAAATTAAAATGCAGAAAAACGAAAAGAAAAACAGTCCGCTTTTTATAAACCGTAGAAAGTAATAAAATAGTAAATGAACAAGCCGTTATAAAAATCGCGACCACTTGGCTACATATTTCTCCCCATTTTGGATAGTGGGAGTACTTAATTAACGGGAGAAGGTATGACGGCGCCGTTTCTGATGTCCTACAACTATATTACCGAGGCATTGAACTTGCATGCCGAGATGCAAGCCGTTTTCCTTGACTCTATATGGTTCTATATTTATCTTCAGGGGCGAGGTTTGAACGGTTTAAAATCACTGCTGTAAGTTATCTGAAAGCTTTATCCTTTTACACGAAGCAGTTGAACAAATTCAAAGCTACTATGTTAACGTATTTTTACACGATAATCTACTTCATTATTAGTACGCTTTTTTAATTTTTAGGACATTACAAAAGAAGTAACGTGGCTCATTTTGTTTTTGAGTAGAGAGTGAATGGAGGAATGAGTGAAACTCGAGAGTGTGAGAAGAGAAGAGAGGAGAGAGAGATTTTTTCATATACAGAGGATAAATCATCCTCGATAAATTGGCATAAATAATTCATTCAATAAGAATTACCACATGTTAAGACAAGTTAAGATAAAATCATAAAAAAAAGAATTGATGAAAACAATGACAACAGAAAAAACTCACTAAAGCACTATTTTATAAACAGGCAGACAGAGGCAAAGAGAGGCAATGAAAGAGAAATGCAGAGAGAGAGAGAGAGAGAGAGAGAGAGAACATTTTGAAAATCGCTATCTACATAGCAAACAACAAATTATAAATCTTTAGGAATGTGCAGTATGATTTTTTTTTTCAAATACAGAGGATAAACCATCCTCGATAAATTGGCATAAATAATTTATTCAATAAGAATTACCACATAATAAGACATGTTAAGATGAAATCATAAGAAAAATAATTGATGAAAACAGTGACAACAGAAAAAACTCACTAAAGCACTATTTTACAGACAGGCAGACAGAGGCAAAGAGAGACAATGAAAAAGAAATGCAGAGAGAGAGAGAGAGAGAGAAGTAATTAGCGAGCCAAAAATGGAAAACGAAAAAGATTTTATATTCCCCTATATCCAGATCCTGAACCGCTTTCGGCAGCTGTTCGAACTTGCACACTCTCCGAATATTATCCCTGATTTGCATATTCGCATGCCCTGCAAGCGTGAAATATACGCCTGTATAAGTGAAACTCCTCTGAGTATTATATAACGATACTTATTATTTGAAGAAAATGTGGTTCGAAGGTCGGGTTACGAGCTTCCTAGTTCGGCTTATAACAGATATGCTTATAGTAATTTGCCGATTGACCACGTTCTTCCCGTCTCCCTATATTCCTTGGAAGTGGTTGGTACTTTTACATAACGAAATATTGATAGAATTATATTCTTGATTTTATTTGGTTCAGAGTGAAAAACGTGGAAAACTTATAAGATTTTTAATTAAATCAGTTACTTTTAATATTAACCTAATAAGATCAGAAAGTTTAAGATGCCTCAACTTCTTTTTATATGGATAAGAATTGGTAAGAATGGTTTCTCGTTACTAATCAATTCAATTCAACCCAAAAACGCGTTTTATATTTACATTTTCAACAATGTTTTTGTCTTATATACCTCAATGGTAGCATACGATCCAATGTCCATACCTGTCCATATAGCCATCCAATATCACGTTACAATACTCCAATGTACTGTTCTTTTCATTTACCTACCTTACCAGTAAGAAATTAAATGTATATACTAACTAGAAGGACGTCCGACCCTAGTCATATTTTTCTTAGTTAACACAATCTTGAGCAAGTCTTGTTCACTTAAATTACAAATATTACAAAACGGTCAAAACTAACCTTGCACCGCCCCATCCTGTCTCTGCTAAGATATTCTCTGCCTTTAGAATTGAAGTCTGATACCTTATAGAATATAGAGCTTTTCTTTTTCAATGTATCTTTTCATACCATTATTTTTGCAATGTATACCTAAGGCTGGGTCCCATGTTATACAGGACAGATGATAGACTAGTCAGAGTCGAGTCCTCAGTACCACTAGTAGTACAAGCACTCTTCTGTAAAATTCGACACTACAAAACAGTATAAAACAGCAATTACCGAATAGATCATGTAATATAACGGTCATAGAATTCAGCAAAATATTTTATGATTATTCAGAAATCGTGAGATACGGTCTGGTGTGATGTAGGTTTCAGAAAAACATTTTCTTTATCGTGGCAACGTTTCGATCTTTATTGAGATCATCTTCAGGGCCTAGGATTTACAAACATTGTTTAAATTTAACAAATACATGTAGGATGGGGAAAAAAGTGAATTTATACAATGCAAAAAATATTCTTTTAATATTCAATCAAAGTATTTCTATTCATTCAAAGTGTTTGTTTTCTGCGTTTATAAATACCAGGCCCTGAAAATGATCTCAATGAAGATCGAAACGTTGGCACGATAAAGAAATTGTTGTTTTGAAACCTACATTGCACCAGACCGCATCTCACGATTTCTGAACAATCATCGACTAACGGTCACTAATCACCACACAAAATTATTTTATTAAAGAAAGTCTTGTCAGTACTTGCTTCAGACTTGTATGTTCAAAGCGGAAAAAAATTGAGGATCATTACAGGTTCAAGTTATTACTTTCAGACCGTTTCAAGTCGTTGTGTTCTTTCGCACCTCCTGCTTTGCAAGTTCCGTTGTAAATATTCAATTAGTCTTAAACTCAATTAGCTCCTGGGCCGCTGAATATGGGTTTAACCCGAATGTAGAAACGTCGTTGAACTGCCTTTTTTCCATTAACAATCACCCTATTTTTCTCTGACCCATCGTCAAGAACCTTGAGTTTGTTTTTGATCATACCTTGCACTGGTAGCCTCGTATGTTCCAGAATTCCACCCTTTATCAGTCCCTTCCAGCCATTTTCTCCCCTTTGCTATGCGTAGACTCGTAGTTTCCTCGCTTATTCTCCCCCAGATTACAGATATGTTGTATGTGGGGAGCCTCACTGGGGAGCTTGAGGTTATCTTCAATTTAAAGCTTTTATCAATGCTAAAATTGAAATTAATTGTCTTTGGCTTTCCAGGGTGGTTGATTTCTATTAGATATCCCGTTTTATGTTCCCTTTTGTATATATTAAGAGTAAACGTATTTATTAGCGTGAATATCAAGTTTGAGAGGGCCGATGGTGGAATATTGAGTATGCACATTGGGTATCATAAAGCGTAGGAAGGAATGCATTTAAGAGTGAGTGGGGTTTAGAATTAAAAAGCAATCCGTTGGGTGCTGAAATGACCTAATTGTTGACAGCTTCTAGAACCTAACTTCGCGGAACAAATTTACATTATTATTTTTGAATCTTACTACTTCCAGTCAATATATTGATATAAATAATATAATAATTATTATAATATAAATATAAAACAATAATGTAAAATCGTTTGAAATCATGTCATTATGATGCTGTATATAGTTCGAACTTTTCATTAGACGATAACGGCATCCATATGGCTAACGGATTTGATTAAGAAAAACAATTCGAGACTAAAAATGGACTCCTATCCCTATTGTACACCGTACTGCGACCGGTTTTTCTACGGCCTTATTTGGGTCGTGAATTGTAAGAACGTATCGGTGTAGTTGAAGGTGTAGTAGCAGGGATAAGATGCAAGGAATGCTAGCCGATATGAATAGAATAAAGCGGAGGTAAAAGGTGGAATTCACCCATGGCAGTGTGACCCAGATGCTGCTTGGACCCAATCCCTCGCGGGCGGCCATTAAATCCGGCAAACCCACGATATGTCACCAAAGCCGTTGACGCAGCATAAATAAAGATAATGAAGGACAGCTGCTCTCGACGGAAACCCAAACATTTCGCAATTCCCAGTTTAGTCGTCCATTTTCAACGATCTCATGAATTATCAGGGTAGACAACGCCGCCGCTAAAACTTACACTCTAACAAGACAACTTACTACTAATCAGCTAATGACGCCGCCTTGCCTAACTGACTTGTTTTACACGGCAAACGAACGATATGTTTCAATTTATTAAACCTCAATATTTACAAGATCTTTTAAAAAGCTTACAATCAAACCAACCCTCAACATTTCTAATATATACACCAGTTACCAATTAAATTACATAAATTTGTGTCAGCTTAATATCGCTGGTTTGGTTTCTTTTATTCATTAGCAAATTTAAAGTTTCAATTTGAAAAAGTCCGATGTAGGGTTTGATCAATATTGGCAATTCGCCTATTCTTTGTATAAAAAAACTGAACTAATAGAAAAACGTTTAAAGGTCTGCTGGATGATGGACGTCGTCTCCGATCATCGCGACTTGCCTAGTCTCCCTGGTTTTGTCTATTGAAAGCATTAAAAATTGTCTAAAAAAAATAGGACATAATGGCACAGTCAAATGCTAAATTATTGGATCAGAGACATTTTTACGAACTATGAATAATAAATAACTCAGTGTGTGAGCAATGTGAGGGTGCGACCAGCTTTTCCCATCATATTTAATTATGATATGTGAATTACCAAATTTACTTATTGTAACTAAACTAACTAAAGTTGCAGGTTTAAATAATAATTTAAAAAAATACATAAGAACATAGTTGTTGGACTTATTCTTTGAATCTGCAAGATGATGAAATTGCAGTGTTGTCGTTTCCGGTTATTTTGGTCTGCTTTCTTCGTGTTTTAGTGCTGGGATGGCAAAATGGCCGCCTGTCAGCCCAAACCAGGAATGTAGATCAAAATTGTCGGAAACGATACAACTATAAAAACATCTATGTACATATTCAGGGGAATTGGTATTTTACGCCCATAGAGCGCTATCTGTAGTTGCACCGGTGAGTCCCATTCGTCAAGAAATTTGATTAGGCATGGCCTTAATGACTGTATTTCTTTTACGGTTACGTTTTACGTTCCAAAGCAATTTTTCCCCAGTATCCATCTCTAAAATATGGCACTTATTATTATTAGGTACGTTGGGTTTCTTCTGCATTTTCGAAGAATCTGCATATACCGTACGGATTTTGCGAATGTTTCTCAAATGTTCATTCTGTCACTTTGCCCCGTCAAGTACCCTGTTAGGAAGTTATTTACGATCTGCGAGTGATTCACATCTCTCCCCATGTCTTATTTCATAAAGTACTCCTTGATAGGATTCTTATAGTACAGGAGTTATTCAGATATCGTGAGATGCGGTCGGGTGTGATGTAGGTTTCAGAAAAACATTTTCTTTATCGTGCCAACGTTTCGAACTTTATTGAGATCATCTTCAGGGCTCATAGTGTTTGTCTTCTGTGTATTTGTCCATTCTTGCTGGTCGTGTTGAGAGTGCAATAAAAATAAATGTAATGACTTATTTCAGGTTTCAGAAACTACTTACTGTATAGAAGCCCCTTTCCTTGCAAGGACATCAACATCTTTGTTTCCCTCTTCTCCTGCATGTCTTGGGGTTTCTGTTTTGAACGTAACCTGTTTGATTTTTCTATTCAGCGCTATGATGATGTCTGCCTTGTTATAAGACATGACCTAGTCTTTGCATGTGTAATTAAATACATCTTTCAATTGAGTAAATTTTGGCTTGAAAGATACTGGTTCCATGGGCTCTGAGTTCTTTGTTTTGGACCCTGCCCTAGATCCATAAATGTACTAGCAGATTTTCCTTGATTGAGGGGTAGAACTACTAGAAGAAGATTCGCGATCTTTTGGGAACTGCACATTTAATATGATCAAATCCTTTTCCTCACAAATTCCCAAAACTATCTGCCTATTTTGTTTGTATGTTTATCTTTAGAACAACATGATATACAGAATTTTCCCTTTAACGGAACCGCCGCTGAAAGCTGTTACATCTTAACGAAATATTGACAAAGTTTTTGATGCCTTAAAGAGAACCTCCGATAGCTCGGCCAAACTTAGAAGCTCTTTCGGCAGAAGACCAATTTAAATCTTATTCTCCAAAACGTTCACTGTGAAAATTACATGAATCTGGTATTAAGAACGTTTCCAACATTATTAAACAATTTCATAGCTCTCAAAAAATTTAAGAATGAAAAATTATGTACTTTGGCACCCAACCCGTTAATGTTTAAAAAAATGCTATTAGAAAATAAAGAAAGATGCTATTAGAAAATATTTTATCTTTAATTGGCTTACTATGTTTTAGATTGGAATAAACAAAGTGAAATTTTTTCTTTGTATTTGAGCTTTCGCGACAGACGGAATCGGATCTTACATTTTTCGCAGTCGATACAACCTTCATTTTTTCTGACAATAAGTTACTTATAAACTTTGTGACAGTTTTAAAATTTCTTTATGCTTCGGACGTCATGTTATTGTAAACCAATTTTTAAATGCATGATTCTGCAGGCTTAAGCTGTTCGCAAACATTGAAACTGGGCCGGCGGCCCTTACACGGAGAATCTCCCTTCTTATAGCTTAGTAACTTTCCTCTGACTAAACTACTCAGTCAGGAGAGCCCGGTTTTTAACAATATAACTACTCTCACAGAAAAAGTTCAAACCTGCAAGTACTGGAATAAAAAAAAGACCCCCACATTAGTTTCGGCCTTTCTACATTCAATCCCGTACATATACTCACTACATAAAAGCTTTGCTGACCCTTTATACCAGCTAGATTATAGGACTTTGACAAATAACATTGACACAGTGTTTTTAAAAGACTACTCGAAGTCCTCTCAACACTTAGTACAGAAGGAATTTATAGCAGACATGGCTGAAAACTATCCAGACCACCGGCAAATTTTTACGGATGGATCGCTCTTGGATGGCAGGGCAGGTTGCGCTATTTTCGATTACAAAAGTGAACATAAAGAACAGTATGCTCTACCAAACTCAATCATTATCTACACTGCGGAATTAACCGCCATAGCTAAAGCGCTTGAATACATAAAAAAAAGGAATGAAACTAAATTCTGCATATTAACGGACTGTCGAAGCGCTGTAGATAGTGTAAGTAATGTAACCCCAAGCTGCAAAGTTAATAATTATATCATAGCGGATGTTTACCGAAAGATCTTTGAGCTAAAAAAAGATGGAAAAACTGTGATAATATGCTGGATTAAAGGTCATGCGGGTATTCTTCATAACAAAACAGTGGATGCGTTGGCGAAGGAGGCCTCTGTATGTGGTGTACCCCATCAGTTGAAAATTCCTAATACAGACGGAAAATTTTTTTTCAACAAATTGTGTTCCAATCTATGGGATAAAGAATACAGCTCAGCAACAGCTGGCGATTACTATCGAGCTTTATTCCCAAAGCTTAAAGCATAGCCGTGGTTTTCGGAAGGAGGCAGGCAAAAGGAATTCTACTCTACTATTTTCAGAATCAAAACTAACCATGGCCTGTGGGGGAGTTATATATAGGCATAGAATTGGAATAAGCACTTCCCCTAACTGTCCAACATGCGACAGTCCATCAAATCCCAGTAATCTAATACTAGAATGCCCAGAGTACGATAACCAGAGGAAACAATTATTAGATGATCTGTATAGGGACCCCAGTATAATGGGCCCAATAAATCTTGAAACGCTGTTGGCAAGTAACAACATGAAGGTCTTGGATTTAATTTATAAATTTCTTAAATCAATCACCATTTCCTTTTAACGTCCGGGAGAAGGAAAAAAATTAAATAAATGAATAAATATTATATGGCAATATTTCCAAAGGAAAAAGCAAAAAAAAAAAAACTTTCCTCTGATTTCCTCACGCATGTCGGTTGAGATGGGAGTTGGTGTCCGAGTGGATCGAAGTCACGGTACTCAAGTGGTTAGAGCAGCGGCGTGGTTCGAATCCCGCTCGTGACACTTGCTTTTTCATGTCAACCAAGACCTTACATACAAAGAATAATTAATTGAAAGAAGTAATTTGGTCAATCAAATAAATATAATGTAATAAAATTAATATTGAACAGAACCAACCGTAATCACGGTAAATCAGTGAAACGAAAGTGTAATACATCCAATTCAGATGGGATCCTTTGTTTGAATTATTTAGGGGGTAGATACCGAGAATAGAAAAAATGTTTCCCCTGGTAAAATTATATATTAAAATTGAGTAATAACGGCTATTGACAAGGAGATAAGTATTTTAATGTTAATTGTGAAATAGCGCCTACGCCTCGGCGTTTCCTACTTACATTATCTTTCGTATATTAAATAGCAGTTTTCGGAACGACACATAATATATTAGTGATTTGAAAGGTCGTTATTTCCATGGATATTCATACCATAATTCTTCATTATTTATATGCCAGTTGAGAGGACTTCACAGCCGGGTATGAATAAGTGAACGAAGTGAAAAAATCAATTATAAATAGCGAATAAATTATATATATTTTATGATTTAATTATCATGCAAATATTTCTAGGAATGTTATCAGATGGATTGATACTTAATATGAGTTCGAATAGACGTTTTATTTGAATTACCGTCACGTTTACTTTATATTGTATTAAAAAATTGAACTTGATATCCACAATTTTCCTCAAAAAAAAAAAAAAAGATAAAAATTTAAGATACAAATTGGAGAACGAAGATCTAAAAGGCGTCTGGCACCAAATTTGGATCAAAATTTTTTCAAGTCAAACACCGGCCCCCTGAGGGTTTATATGACCTCTGCTGTTGTGAACCCTCGTTAAAAAAATAAATAAATAAAAATAAAATAAATAAGAACTTAATTCCTATAGTAAAGTGTACTGTTTCACTTGGTATAAATGAATGCAATGAACATAATAACAAGAAGTTTAAAAATCATTCAAGTAAAGCAAATCTGAAAATTTAAAATGAATAACACAAGCAATTATATTTTTCTTAGTCGACACAATTTACATATAAAAAGTTAACCTTAGTTTTCTTATATTTATTCATTTAGAAAAAAGGTATCTTACTTCCATCGCCAGAGTTAAAGATTTATACTTTTTGTATGAGTTTTATTTAATAGCTTTACAATCGTATTAGATATTAGCGTAATAGGAATTGCTTTATAAAGCAATTATATAATGATAAAAATGAAGGTTTGTTTAGGCTTTACTTTTTAGATACTACAAATTTACCGGAATCTCATATGTAGAATATCAATCGACTGTTTATAAGGACGTTATCTTTGATCCATTTTAGGCTTAAATAAGTATGTAAATAAGGTATGTAAATGTAATCTCAACCAATACCTTACATGACTTCGATCCACTCGGACAAAAAAGGAGAGAAAATTCGAAACGTGGGTCGAGATGGGAAGTTGGTGTCCGAGTGGATCGAAATCACGATAGCTCAAGTGGTAGAACAGCGGCGTATTTAGCCGAAGGTCGTGGGTTCGAATCCCGCTCGTGACTGACTTTTTTATCTCAACCAATACCTTACATAAAGATTAATTAATTGAAAGAAGTTATTTGGTCAATCGGACCACGAACTCTAATGGATTAATATATAAATAAGTTTGTCCTGTTGACACGGCGCTCACTATAAGGAAGAGGTCCCGTGTTCGAACGCAGGGCTGCTGGATTCGAACCCAGGACCTTTACCTCTAGGCTTCATATAACCTCGTAGTTGAAATACCCTCGTAAACACACGACATAAAAAATTAAGTTTGTAAGATGAATATGTCGCTTGGTGCAGTTGTGAATCATGAAACATAGAAGTAATTTATAAAACAATATTGTAATAAATAAATAATATATAAACGATTTTTAGTAATATAAACGTTTATTTTCGTTGATATTTATTGCACCTTTTGTCATTAATTAAGTGCCTACAAAATATTTCCGTAAAATAAATAAATTTTATTAGGTTTCGTGGTCCGCTTGACCTAAATAAATTCTTTTCTATTAATTAAGGTTTTGGTTGAGATAAAAAAACCGTGTCACAAGCGGGATTCGAACACAAAACCTTAATTAATTACTAATCTAATAAGTATACTTAATAGTATACTTCACTAAAGATCTCCTTGGNACCTCTAGGCTTCATATAACCTCGTAGTTGAAATACCCTCGTAAACACACGACATAAAAAATTAAGTTTGTAAGATGAATATGTCGCTTGGTGCAGTTGTGAATCATGAAACATAGAAGTAATTTATAAAACAATATTGTAATAAATAATATATAAACGATTTTTAGTAATATAAACGTTTATTTTCGTTGATATTTATTGCACCTTTTGTCATTAATTAAGTGCCTACAAAATATTTCCGTAAAATAAATAAATTTTATTAGGTTTCGTGGTCCGCTTGACCTAAATAAATTCTTTTCTATTAATTAAGGTTTTGGTTGAGATAAAAAAACCGTGTCACAAGCGGGATTCGAACACAAAACCTTAATTAATTACTAATCTAATAAGTATACTTAATAGTATACTTCACTAAAGATCTCCTTGGCCATTTCATTTGTCACTGAGAATCAAATAGATTACACGAATTTGAAAATTAGCAAAAAGGAGGGAAAATTCGAGAGGTGAGGCTAAGATGGGAAGTTAGTGTCCGAGTGGATCGAAGTCACGGTAGCTCAAGTGGCAGAGCAGCGGCGTATTTAGCCGAAGGTCGTGGGTTCGAATCCCGCTTGTGACACTGACTTTATTATCTCAACCAAAACCTTAATTAATGGAAAAAATAAATAAATTTATTCAATAGATTACATTAGAGACAACACTTTTTTTCTTTCGACGAATCCTTTCAGAACTCAATGAAACAATGTATGTAGTCGTGGATTTGCGGCCGTTTTAAAGACGGCGCATTGAGATTGTTATTATTACGAATTGTCGATGGAATGTAGTGATGGTGGAGGTGTGGCCACCCACATTCTGGCGCCACGGTCTCCCCAATAAATGATGCTTTAGCAACATCACCTAAAGCCACAATTCCGAATTCGATCTATAAATAATTACCCTCTTTTCTTCGAATGCTCACCGTATAATTAACCAGCACTATAAGTTATAGCGCTTTCAAAAAAAATATTACATGTACTTTTGGAATCGTTGTAGTATCCTTAGTAGACTTAATTACACATTAGCACAGTAATGAATAAAAGTGATTTTGCACTTTTCAATAACTTTAAGTCATGATTTCTTTGTATGCAATGTTTTTTTGCCTTTGTTCAAATTCGAAATGAATAATGTAACTATTATGCGATAATTTTTTTCAGCGTCAACATGTTACATGTTGAGATCGTTAACTAAATTCTACTAAATTAAAAAGAAGAAAAGGCTACTTAACAGTTAATTCGTCACTACATTCACCGCAGGCGGACAGATATCAAAAAATTTGAGTATAAAGGGAGAAAAAATAAGAGATTTTGCCCTTACTTCAGTACTCCTGATTAAATTATATATTAGTATATTTTGATGTGCACCATATAAACCAAATTAAATAAAATTTCCAAAAAAAATGTTATATTACAATTTAATATTTAATATCTAGCGGTATATTCACAAAAAGGAACATTCAGAAAATAAAAAACCTGCATTTATAATTTTGCCGTTACTACAAACGATTCTAGTGGAAATACCCTAATCCACATGATTTCCTAAAACCTCATAAGCTTCCATCATTCAATGCTTCCGTACAATTATTTTATCGTTTATAATGGAAAAATCAAGAAAACCTATGCTTAAGCACATTCTCTCTTTCCTTCACTTCTGACCATCAGTTTGGGACTTTTTGGGATTTTTTTTTTCTGTTCGCAACGGCAGAGGCCATATAAACCCCCGGGGTGCCGGTGCCCATTTGTAAATATGTCGGGTACGAATGCAGGGCCGCTGGATTCGAACCCGGAACCTTTACCTTACAGTGATGAGCGCCGTGTCAACGCCTAAATCGTTGCGGCCACCGACGCCCCATTCATTATTCAACAGTGTTGTAGGCATCATCACTAGAGTTTTAAGCGAAAGGTGTGCAGCTCGGGTGTTTTCATAGATATAAAAAAAAGCCTGTACATACTACTGACCTCATTAATATGTTATGCAATGAGGAGGAAAAAACTGACACCTACAGAGACGTAGCCTAAGCCACCAAGATGACAGGGACAAGAATTGAAGCAATGACAGTGCCAACGTTTCGATCTTTATTTAGATCATCTTCAGGACTCAGTGTTGGCACACAACATGACAGACAAGAATGACACATCTACACGGAAAAAACACTTTAAGCCCTGAAGATGATCTCATTCATCGAAACGTTGGCACAACAAAGAAAATGTCTTTCTAAAATCTATGTCACACCAGACCGGATCTCACCATCTCCAAATAAACTGAAGTGTGTTGATTGCGATATAAAAAACAAAGCTCATTAAAAAAATTAGACAATAAAAAAAAATTGTACGAAAAAGCGACCAACGGAATGCATATTTTCTCAGCCTTTGACCTGCTCTAGGTCTCAATTTTATAAAATTTTGCGCTGAACAAGATGCTTTTTTAAAAGGTTTTCCTAGCTTCTTTTTTTATGTTCAATCAAAGTATTTCTACTCACTCAAAGTGTTTGTTTTCTGCGTAGGCCCTGAAGATGATCTCAATAAAGATCGAAACGTTGTCACGATAAAGAAAATGTTTTCTAAAACCTATGTCACACCAGACCGCATTTCTCAATCTCCAAATAATCATAAATTGGTGTGTTTAGTAAAAAACCCCAACATTCTAAATTTAAAATATTTTTGCCACTAAAATAGTTAAAATTATTTTAAAAAATTGAATTAAAAAACATAATTTTTTTTTCGTTTATTTTTCATGTATTTCAAGGTTATTATATATAAAAAAGGTAGATTGATTAAATGAGAGTAAATACATAAAACGTTTCAGTGAGTAGTCTAACAAAATGGGTTTATTATTGTTTTTTTATTTTATTATTTTTACTATTATTTATAATTATGTTCTAGAAAAAATTGTAGGATGTGATTTCTATAGCGTTGGCCTATTCTGATTAGGCTATCTCAAATTTAATGTTTTACTTTTTCCAAGTTTACAATTTTTAATCGCCATAATAATTGATTAGCAATAATAATATTGTGCGTCAATAATGATAAGACGTGATAATTATTATTATGAAAGGAGTCTGATGTGGCTGCTGATTAATTGTCCGCCTGTCATGGTGATTCTAGCTCTTACACATCATCGGAGTTAACAACACTTATTTATCCGCCTTATCAATTTTATCCGTCTTCGAAAAAGCGCACCTTTATTTATGCCCCTGGAATTCCGCGTTGATGGGCGGAACCAATGTTTTTTTTTCACACTTTGTGCTTAACCTGTCGAACCTGCACATTATCTAACTTGCATTAAATCAAAAATGTCCTCTCCTGTTATACACACTCTCCACGTTCGGCATACTATAAATGCTGCTAAATTATGACATTTCAAATCAGAATAATTTAAAGTTTTAATGAATAATTTTATGAAAATGCTTCTGGTTGTTATGTTCTCGTCGCCAAAAGCGTTATGCACGGACTGACGTTTCTGTGGCGACTGACGACTTTGTGACGACTGACGACTATGACGATCTCCTGACTCCCTTGAGATTCGAGCGACTTCTTGATTGGAATGGCCTAAAATCTCCGTGTTTTTGTCCATAGATTCCAACATAAAAAGTATCTCCGTTGCTACCGAGAATATTATCCTTCTTGCACTGTTACCCTTCGGGCAGTTGCTCTGGGAATGTTAAGCACCTGGCCACATAAAATTGACTTCTTCCACCTTCCACCAATCCTATTATTCTAGCCAAATCTGTTTCACTTAAAACCATCACTCAAACAAATGTGTAACTTAAAAATGGTACAACTCTAAAAGACAAAACCACTGGAACGTTAGAAAGAAGGTAACGGAGGTAAAAAGAAAAACCCACGAAGAAGAGATTGACTTTTCAAAGATTTATTTACAAAATTCGATTGTAACGCTTGTTTTATTTATCTACAATATTAAATGGACCAAATATATGATAATCAATGAAGGATTGGCTACGAGATAATTAAAAATATTACGGGTGGACACTTTTTTTTGCCTCGCATTGTTGAAAACGCAGTTTTACTTCTTATCAACAATATCCAACGTTCAATTCTACAAATCTCAAACCCCCAAAAAAGGCATTTACTACGCATACAAGTTGTTCCAAACTATCCCCAAAATGTGGTAGCATAGTTACATATTCTAGCATGCATCCTTCAAACCTAATACTAACAGAACAATATTAATTAATGTGTGGTGATTAGTGACCGTTCATCGATAATTATTCAGGAATAGTGATATGCTGTCTGGTGTGATGTAGGTTTCAGAAAAACATTTTCTTTATCGTGCCAACGTTTCGATCTTTATATTGATCATCTTCAGGGCCTGGGATTTACAAACATTGTTTACATTTAACAAAAAACGTTGGCACGATAAAGAAAATGTTTTTCTGAAACCTACATCACACCAGACCGCATCTCACGATTCCTGAATAACTATTAATTTATTTTTCGTAACCTTAATTGGTTTCTTCATCATGTCTGTTATGTGACATGAATGTGTTAAATAACCTATTCTCTGTTCACTCCCCAGGACTTTTCAGTTCAAGTACAAATCCTTAATCTAGAAAAACATCCCTTCTACAGGACTCAAATTACTGAAAACTATAAGACTGCCAATGATATAGAATAAGGAGTTTTACTTCTTACCTACAATATCCGATGTTATGCAATCCTCATCTCGTTCTAAAACGCATTATTTCCGACCTACAAAAGTTCTTCTAGAATATACTTTTCCATCTTAACGACTACATACCAAGCTAGACGATGTTGACAGCAATCTCATACGACAGGGGAACTTTCAAGTTGCACGTCACTGTAAAAATTCCCTGAATCCTTTACCATTCAAGTTATCTCCATATGGTTCCCTACCTATATCATTTTATTTAAATATCATCATTATTCATCCCCCTTCTGATTATTTAATGAGTGCTGGGTCGGTCTGGAGCGACGAAGACAAGTCCAACCTTTTCCCAACCCATTTTGTAAACATCAATGAGACCGATCAAAGTTCAGTTGATTATCATGATGTGCTAATGGAGAAAAATGGTCCTTACGATTATTAAAAAATTATTAGTAGTTTGCACTTAACTGGGCAATAGTTTTTCTTGTGTCAACTTTAAACCACCGTTAACCACAAATCGGATTACAAATTACGCCCTTCCGGTTACAAAACATGCTCTTGTGAAACGCGAATACGTCAAGAATTTTCCTCTTTCCCGAGGTTGCCTTCCGGCTGGAAATAAATCCAAACATCCGCCTCCTACTAGACGATGGACTTTCCACACTTGATTCGGTCGGACTTTATCTGCAAAGACAGTTTAATTACAGGGCTAGGTTTAATTACCGATTACCGAAGACAAGGGGCATAAATTACTCATAAAATTGATCTATATAATTTATAGATACCTGTGAGATATTTATCGGCATGCCATTTTTTTTTCTGTTTTGGAGCATAACTCTCATAACACGAATGGTGTGACGGAACAAATGAATCAAAATTAATCATAAACTACGGTGCTTTTACACACCTGTAATTTTAGCCACCAATTATAAAAGAACGCAGCCTGTACGTTATTTAGTAGAATTATTATTATATTAATGGTTGTAGATAGTTCATAATTTCTTTTTATTCATAAAATCCTAATTAAATTTAATATTTCAGAGTTTAAAAATTTCGATTTGCATAATTATAATGTGCTTTTTCCGTCTTCATGGTTACGAACCAGAAAATCAAACATTTTCCTCAATTTGCATTAAAAAAAAACTTTATGTAAAAATGAAAATCTCGGTTGAGCTAAATCAACTAGAGAGATTTTTAAATTATTTTTATACGCAACAAAAGTTGGTAATATCTAACTTGCTTAACATCAAAATCACAGCAATTAAAACTTTTTCTTTTTAAATAATAATCTAGTTTAAAAAAACTTGAACTTTCCATTTATGAAAACACATATATACAATAAAACAACAAAACAATATATAATATATATGTTAAATTGTGATTCGCCTCGATGTAGTCAAAGTCTTATAACCAAGTTATGGGTTATTTATCGAAAATCCTACATATATTTTGCCAAGTTCAAGTATGATCAATAACATTCAATTAATTAAGGTTTAAGTAGAGATAAAAAAGCCAGTGTCACGAGCGGGATTCGAACCCACGACCTTCGGCTTGATACGCCGCTACTCTACCACTTATGATCAATAAATTGTTTTTTCGCGGCGATGCCAAATTTGTGATTTTCTTTTTCTTCGTTTATTGTTGCAGTAAAAATCCAAATTTTTGTTAATTGTTTAAAATTTTCTTGTTTTTTGTTTTGTTTTAATTAGACATAAATATTTATCTAATGTAGAAAAGGCTGAGACGAGAAATTATTGTCAAGAGCGGGCGACTCCGGATAGTACCGGTAATTAAATTTTCCCTCTTTTCTCCCCTACATTGATAATTTCCCCGTTAGCTAATTGATTACGTAATTGAGCAGATATATGATGCTATGTTTGAAAATTGACGTAAAAAGAGGGCACATTTAAATATTAGTACATTGAGATAAGGAGTTCTTCTAGGACGGAAGTCACGATAGATCAAGTGGTAGAAGCGTCGGGGTACTGATCCGGAGGTCGTCGGTTCGAGTCCCGCTCTGGGTACAAATTTTTCATCTTAGCATTCTCTACATTATATTAAAAACTAGTTTAAATAATAAGAATAATTATTTATATATTATAGTGAAATTTGTTGATAGTTAGACCTAAAATCAATCATCATTTCATAAAAACGGTTAAAGAATTATTATTATTTGATACACCTGCAACTTTAGTTGTCTTTAATTAAAACTAAATTTGGAATTTCATGTCATGACATGATAAAATTAAACATGATGGGAGAAGCCACCCCTTGGTGACACACCTTCACACTGCACATCACTGAAGCAAATCCCTAGGCCATTCCCTTCCTAAGAAGTGGATTTACAGGTACGGCTAGGGGGGAAAATTAAAGGACGAAGAGGTTTGGGTTAAATAAAGTGTATTTTGGAATTCGTGATAACTAATTGTTCTTTCAACGTCGTGAAAGAATGGAATATGGAGTTCAGGGCGAATGGTTTTATTGGAAACGTAGAAGGGAACAAACGATTTTTCTTAGCATTGTGGATAGACTTGATATGGGATGAATTGGAATGCTTAGTTAAGCAAAACCCTTCCACTCAAGAGGTCCATATCGGACGAATGGGAGTTTTGTAAAGGGTAAGTTAACTTTAGGTGAGATCGTTGGTCGAGTATGGTGTGGTATGGTTTGGTGAAAAAGGATACTAGGAAGCGGGGTTTGCACTCCCCAGGCACTGCAGCCTTCTGGCTTATTGTACCTTCCTAGTTCCTTAGTTCAGTGCAATAGACTCAATCCTTCTCCTTAGAAGGATCAGGTCATTGACTGTCGCTGTTGCAATTTGATTCCCTAAGTTTTTTCCGTACGTTAGGTTAAATCTCCATTGAGCTGATGCTTCGCATTCGAAGATGACCTGAGTGGCTGTTTCCTCCTCCTCATTGCATAATCTGCAAATGGGATCATCGTTGTATATACCCATGTTGTGTAGATGTTTTCTAGTGACCGGTTAGTAGTCCTACCACTTCTCTGAGTTTTGCCTTGTCCAATTGTCACATTGCTTTTGCCAGTCTTGGTGAGGGTTGTTTCATTATAAGTTTACTATGTTACACCGCTAGAGTTTATCCACTTCTCCTTTTATTTTGTTTGGATCCATTCTGCGATGGAGGATTCTATATTTGCTTTCGTTATCCCAACTGAAGGTTCGGGGCCTATGTATGCTCTTGCAGATCCTCCTCTGACCAGACTGTCTGCTTTCTCGTTACGCAAAATTTCCCTGTGCCCTGGCACCCAAGATGTCATCAGGTTGGTCGAGTAGTTTCAGCAAGACATTTTAACGGCGGTTCATGTCTAGTCGTTTCCGGAGGATTCTATGTCAATCTTTTATCAATGTACAATCCTAAGTATTGTATTATGTCAACAATGTCAACATTCAGTCGTAATTGAGGGCACGGTAACTTTCTTAGTGCGGAAGTGAGTTGAGCACATTTGCTTTCGTTCATTTTTAATCTCCATTTGGGGTACCATTCTTCTAATAGGGTTAGGTGATTTTGCAGGTAGGACCATACAACGGACGGGTGGATTCATAACCACCTCATGAAGAGAGCCGTGTCGTCGGCAAACGTGAAGATGTTTGTGTTTGGGGATGAAGGAATGTCACCATTGTAGATTGTAAAAATGATCGGGCCAAGGATATTTCTTTGGAAGACTCCAGATTTTATTGGAATATGGCAAAGGGTTGTACCTTGACAGACACGGCAATACTAGTCTGCGCGGTAGGATCGGAGGATAAGGTAAAAGGTGAAATACGTTATAACAGTGTCGAGGCATCAATAAAACATTTATGAAAGGAAAATAACATGATTATACGATTCATCGTTGCGGAATGTCCAAATTCGCAGTACAGAACGTTTCAATTTATGGTTTATTTTTCATAGTGAAAAGTCACAACGGGTGTTTTTGACGGTTTGTCCACCCGAACTGAATTTAATGAAAAATGAAGTTTGAAAGAACCAATTATAACGTCTGTTGTTGCAAATGCCAAGAGAAAGTTATGAAATGGAAAAGAATTCTGATTTCACGGCGATGTAATTCGTATGTAAAGCGTTCGCGGAAAAAAAATCATGTCCAGCAAATGTGCAAATACGATCGAGGTTAAATTACAAAATGTTTTCCTATAATTTTAATCATCTAACAGCTTACGTGGTGAAACAGCTTCATGGAGAAAGCAGGCAAATGAGTACTTTTGTGTCGGGGGCGGCCAATTGTAACGGTATTTAACCAAAGGCTAGATGAGAATGTGTAGATTTTGTCCATGGCCTCTGGTGAAGTAAGTGTGCATGACTTTACTGTCATATCGTACACGCCCACAATACGGCAAGGTCTTGAAGCAAGGCTCCAATATATAGGCCGTTATCGGGTCCTTAACATTTCCACATTATTTCAATTCGTTACCTTATATATTTTAAAAAATAAAATGTTCCTTCGATAAAGCTATATCGAGGCGGTTCGACACCCGAGGCTCAACCATTTGAATTTCTGTTTTTAAGTACAGCTCTCAACTCTCACGTTTTATTTTTTAATCTCTGCCCATTCTCACGTGGTATACGTGCAAAAATATTTAATTTTAGCAGATTGAAATTTATGGGTAAAATACTGTCATTTTTTTGTACTTGATTGTAAAAACCGATTTTCGACAACAAAACATAAAGCGCCAATAGATTTAGTAATCATAGCTAAACGCAAGTGATTTGACTTTGTAAAATACACAAATCGACCTTTGTACCTTGACAGTTATAACTATTATTTTATTTTTCAATATGAAAGGATGGCAGAACTTTGATGTTACAATAAAAAAAATCCATAATACGGAAGTTTAAAATATAAAACGATATAAGATGAGCGATAAAGTCACAATATACATTTAATTTTATTCACTGAGCAAACTTTAGAATGACTAGTTTCCTAAGGGCATTAAAACAAGAATACATAAATATTAATTAAAAAATAAATAAAACGTCAAATTTAAACAAGACAAGAAAATCTTTCAGGGAATGTCAACATGAAATCTTCATCCTAAAGAACTTTTAAGTGCAGGCCGTGTCAGATTAAAGTCCTCGTTTGAAAGTCCGGATTTGGACGGAGGTGAAACTCGGTCGTGACAAGTCGCGGTTGTAAAAAATAGGGCAATGGAAAAGCTCAAAGGTGCGTGCAAAAGCGTTTGAAAAGTTCTAATTAGACTCAGAAATTCCAATCGGGTGTTGCGTAATGGAACGTTTGCGTCCTGCCTCGTAGGATGAGAATTTGAAAAATTTAATCCTCTTTTAATTAATACCCTTCCAAGCAAGTTCTTTCAATTATTTTAAGTTAATTGGCAAAATTTCAGGTTGTTTAATATTTAAATTACTCCATCCTAACTGGTAGGGTTGGGATTTTCTGGATAGGATTTAAAAGTGTAAAATTTCGTGGCTTATCATACAATTAAATGAGAGAGAATAAGTTTAAGTGTGTGGTGATTAGTGACCGTTAGTCGATGATTATTCAGAAATCGTGANTCTGAATTATAAGTTTAACTGAAAATCGCATATTCATAACTATGGTTGAGAACATTTTTTTTTGAAGTGTGGTATTTTCTTATGACCTACGATAAACATTTTGGTGAATTTCTATTTATCATTTTAATATGGAGCCAAACGGCTTCTTTGATAAAACAGCCAAACCAAAAATTTAAAAATTACATTTCACTGTAAAGTAATTTCGATATTTAGAAAAAATATATATTTTTCAACAGTAGTAATGATTTTTATTGTAAAGTTTTGAAAACAGGGTCTTAGTTGATAAAATAAATAAAATTTGGGTTCTTAAGACCGTTGTTAATTGTGCAAGATTATTCAGCGATAGCGCTTTTTTGAACCTATCACGAAGGACCATAAATGCCCCTATGTTACCGAACTCTACCTAAATAATTCCTCACCTTAGTAAATATATATATATATATATATGCTACTTTTCATTTTTCCTAACCTTAAGCGTCCCTAACCCTAACCTTAACCCTATATCAATGTTAACCTAACCTCTAACTTAACTATAACCTACCTCTACCTAACTTTAACTTACCCCTACCCAACCTTAACTTAACCCTACCTACATAACCATTCATACCTAAAAACATATCCAAGTAAAATTATTACTAAATAATAAATTAATTTTAACTTAACTCTAATCCTTCCTACTTAACCATTGCTAGTCTTACCTAATACAAACCATGTGCTCTCCGGTATGGGGTCTCCCTTTGGTAAGGCGGAGAGGTGGATGGGTAAAAAAAAACTATATGCTCTCCCTGGAAACGCGAAATTGATGACGTGAAATGGATTCGCAAAAATAAATTTTGTAACCGGCCTAAAACATATCCAAGTAAAATTATAATTAAATAATAAATTAATTTTAAAAGTAAAAGTTATATAACAGAATATAAATGTATTTTTGGCACTCTAATAAAAATTCATTATTGGTTTTGTAGGATTTTATCGGTCTGCGAGTCGATGAACGGATATTGAACTGATCGTCACTTATCTCTGGGTCCGTCTAATCTCGCTGGAAGAAAACCATTTGCCAAGAATCATGGCTGAGAATGTAATGCCACATATATTTTGATACGAAGATATATTTTACTTGTCCTATAAGATATCGGCGGTGGTGAACAAGTATTTAAAAAAACACTCTCCACAGAAATGTAACGTCCAACGTAAAGACTTGATCAACTTGAGCTAACAACGGACAGCAACATGGATAAGCAGTTAAACCACTACAATGGTTATGAAACTTGGAGATTCTCTCCTCCTTCTTATGCTCTAGCTTCTCAACTATTTACTCTGTGTTATAACACGCAGGATTTCTTACCTCTCTTCTTTCATCAAGTTACGTTGGGACATATTAAAATTTGCGGAGCTTAATTACGTTATTTGTTTTTGAAAATCCCTTCAGGATCTTCGCAATAGTCACTCAGTTTAAGTAAGGTCTCTTCATCATGTGGCTTAAGTAAGCGTTGTTGCTATGATACCATATAATCGGATTTTTAAAATATCTATGTACCTTGAATTTATTACTCAAGTATTCACTGTAAAATAATTACTACCAAAAAAGTAATTGTTAACAAAATAAATGCTGCATTCTGTCTCTACTAAACAACGAAAATCGTACCACGACATCACATGTCATCACAAACTTTGTGGATCAAATGGCTACAGAAGATACACCATCCATCAAATATTAAGATATAAACAAGGAAATACAACAAAAGAAAACAAACACACTAACAAGAATAGAAGAACTCGGTAAAGTGATCATTGTCGATCAGTTCGGCAAGTTGCTGTTATTGCTTACCTTTATTATTTCTGTGGTTGCAGTGAAAAGTGGGTTAAGTGGAAAATCGTAACTCTCGGGAAATCGCTTACATTTAGCGGTTATGTTATTAATTCCATGTATTCTGCAACCACAGATTTTAATGTAAAATGTTGCCACAAATGCGATTGCCACACAAGGAAATTAAGTTAGTCCTACCCAAACAACTACTAGTTCTAGTTTCAGCCAGCTATCGGGATTCCTACTCAACATCGGGCAGAAGATGATACATAGTTTCCTCCTAGAGTTGAAACTCTGTAACACTGCTGTATTTCAATTGAAATTGTGTTTTTGTTTTGTTTTGACTTAGATAGTAAATTGTAATTTGAAATCAGTGTGGCAACGTCGCGGACGCACGGAAAGACGCGAGCGGACGAAGTTTTATTCGCCGAGTTATGACATTTTTGGAACATTCCTAATGGCTAGAATGGTACGAAATTACTCGAGTGAAATTTCACACATTATAACGGATTCAAATATTGATTTGTACATAACTAATCGGCTCTTGTATGTTGAGCCCCATGTAGCTCCGCTAATCGACTTAATCCGACAGTAGTTCGAGATGGCTTTTTGGCAGTTACCCTTCACGTGCTTTCCTACGGTCATATACCTCCCGAGAGTTACTCCCAAGTATTTTGCCTCTTCTTTGGACTTGATTGTTTGATTTCCTAGCTTAATTACTGGGGGACTTCTCGGGTTCAGTATTCCCTTTAGCATTAAGAGGACCGTTTTTTCTTTGGCTATCTCTAGCTTTACTGAATTACTCCAAGATTGGATGATGTTTACTATCTGTTTGCCCTTTTTATCTATTTCTGGCTTTGTGTTGGCTTCTATTAAAACCGCTAGGTCGTCTACAACCATCCCCAAACTGGGTACTACCATAGAAGGCTCGGTTCTGGACGCCCTAGGGTAACAGAACCACAGGATGACCATTGTTTGACTTTGATAATTTTGCGAAACCGGCACCTTTGTTGTTTAAGCGATTCATCAGTTCCAGGAATACGAGATGTCCAAATTTCTGGACGCATTGCTAGAAGAAGATTAAATCACTAAGGACTGATGGCTTTTCGCCACGTAAGAGGTCGAGAATTGACCAGAACACACTGAGTTGCACGGCTCGCATTTGCTCGAGAACATAGCCATTGGTCTTTGGACAATTGATCTGCTGTACTTTTTATAAAAGAGTGTACATTTGCTCTACGATCTTCAGATGGGCATGAAAGAGTATGGAGAAGGCGAAATGAGAGTTACAAAGCCTGTAATTTTTCCCAGAGCCAATCTTTTAAACGTAGCTCAGTGATGGTGTGGGCGGGATTTAAATGGAGGGTCGCACAGAGTTGGTTGTTGTTCGTGGAGGGTCTTTGACAGCCACTCGCTATATGGATGAAATTTTGGAAAATCATGCGTTGCCTATGCTCGATGAAATAAGCGACAATCGTATTCTAATGAACGATAATGACCGTCCACATGTCGTTCGCACAGTACAAACGTACCTTCAACAGCATAACATCAGGGTCTTAGTCTGGCCAGCCCGTTCTCTAGACTCGAACTCCATCGAAAATTTATGGGATAACCTCAAAAGACGAATAAGAGCACGACCATCAATCACTTCCTGATACACTCCACGATCTTGAAAGGACTCTTCATAAAGAATGGTCTAACCTCCAGCAAAGAGACATTTCCAGACTGGTAGAAAGTATTCCGTGGCGTTTTTGAGATGCAATTAAAGCAAGAGGAGGAAATACGAGATATTGAAATGCTAATTAAAAATCTTATTAAAACAAATTTTATCTGTCCGTCTTTTTTAAAATTTTATTTTGTTTATTTTTCATTTTCCTTAGAAATTTACTTTTTTTTGCTTTTTAGGCAAATACTTCATCTAATCATTAAAAAACTTGAAACTTTGATTAATATATAATAATATATACAAATCAAGTTATATTACAAGTGGGTGGAATTTTTTGCCTGTCAGTATATGTATTTCTAAGGTTTTGTAAATTTTCTCAATTCCACCAGCGATAATAGAATTTTAGTTACATTTTAAATAATGGTCAGATTGGGTGCGTGATTATCTCACGGTGTATCACGGTCATTGCGTACGAAAACAAGTCCTGGAGGAACGAGGGCCATTCGCAATGATCTCCGACGCCAGCCCGGCCGCTATTTCGCCATTTACGAATTCCTGGATCACGCCTTCTTTTCCAGTCTGTGGAAGGCGTAGTCGAGATGATCAGGAAGAACACGGACGGGGTCAGGCGATAGAACGTTTTGAAACCAAAGATTGTCCATTGTATCGGAAGGGATGTACTAATACTTATGAATCCTAATTTACACCACCCGATGCAAACACTAAGTTTGTAGCATATATTAGAACGGAATACTTGGAAGAGAAACGGTCTTTCAATTTTATCCGATAGCTTAATTCTCGATAACTGTTGCAAAAGGGCTCATAAATCATAACGTTGAACCTCCATGCGGGCTGGCCGGTGCTCCTTAACTCGAAATGTCGATCTGCGAACCTTTCCTCAAACACTTTGGGTTCGAAAGTCGAGAGCCAGATGTTAAATGAACAGTTGGCCCACCTCAATGCGAACAGACCTAAATCACAGACGCATCTTTCCTATTATGTTGTGTCAATAGGCGTTCATTTCACTAATGCCGTCGAAAGGCGCGGTTCTAAAGCGAATTCAAAGTTTGACAAAGGTCATTGTTTGCCCTTTCGGTGATATATTTTGCATTACATGGCAACCGAACACTTTTCGGATTTGACCCAATAAACAAGCGAAACAATTGGGTCGCCACTGAACTTCGGACTACTTCACAATCAACAGTATTTTATAAAACGAGAGTAAAATGTTCAAACCGAAGCCTGGTTATTATTTATTGCTTCTAATGTAGTGCTATTAATTTTAATAATAATATCCCTCAATTCGGGTGAGGAATTCAAATGCCACTGTGTGTAACACCGAAGGATTTTATTTAAATTTAAATTTATTCTCTAAATAATTGGTCTTGATTCTCCTTAATTTTCTTAATTATAATCTGGAAGGAGAGTGCTTCCTTCACACATCACACATGTGTTTTATAGTATGTACATACATTTAAGAAAATAATTAAACAGCCGTGTAATGATAAGTTAAGCATGGAATATATTGTTGTACATAATTATGAAAAATAGTACTAATTAGTTCAATTTTAGTCATAGACCACATAATAAAAAAAAAAAAAACCCTCTCCAATTTGTGTTGAACATGTAACAGTAAAGAATTTGGTAATGCATTTTATAGCAGTATGCCCCGTGATTGGTGAATTTAGAATAATGTAATTAGGAAAAAGAAAAAAACTGAGTCTTCCTCATACATTTTCTTAGCGAAAAGGAATGGCCAGTGTGTGTAATTATATATGTCAAAGTAGAAGCAAGGTGTATATTTTTGTAGTTTCAGAATTTAATTATTAAAATCATTGAATGCATACTGTACCCTTTTTCATTTATATATCTAACCATTTGCATATATGAATAGAATAGAGTACAAAATACTTTATTATTTACAAAATTTTTGTTTACGCTAGGGGATCTTATTTACATCCAAAGTATATATGACACGGTTTACAACCGTCTGTCGTCTAAGTATTTGCATGTATATATATTTTTATTTGTTCTACTTTCTGTCTTTATTTCAACAAATACCCATGAAACATATTTGTTTTTAATTTTATGTTTACTTTTGAAAAAAAAAAAAAAAAAACGGGAACACTCAAGTCAGCTAAACGGCCAAACTATGTTCCGTTATTTTATTATTTATGGTGTACTTTTTATTTACAAATAAAGCTTTTTATCTTTTTTCAAATCTTTCAACATGTTTTTTTCAACACGTCGGTCTTTTTATCAATATTCGTAGGGCTTATTGTTTTCACTTAATTGAAATAGTTTAAAATGGATTTTTTTTTATTGGATGCTTGAATATTTTTGTAAATTGATTTTACCGGAGAAAAATTAGGTTAGGCTGGGTAGTGTTGTGTTAGCTTAGGAATAGCAAAGTAGGGTTAGGTTAGGTTTAGGTTTGGTTGTTAAGGTTATGTTATGGTTGGGGCCGAGTTAGGTTTGGCTATGAATGGTTAGGTAGGGTTAGGTTGGGTTGGGGCTATTGTCATGGGAGGAAGAATTGGGTTAAGTTAGAAATATTTATGTAATTAAAGAGACTATGGTTAAAGTATTAAATTTAGTTTAGGAATGGTAGATAGGGTTATGGTTAGATAAGGAATGATTATGTAGGTAGGATAAGGTTAGAGTTAACGTTAGGGACGAATTAGATTAGGTTAGGAATTTGCTTATCGAGGTAGAGTTAGGTTAGGCTAGGAATGGTTATGTTGGTTGGTTTAGGGTTAGATTATGGTTAAAGTAAACAGTTGGAAGTTTTGAAGCTGCATACACTATATGCTGATAATTTTTACATCATTGATTTTATGTTACTGAAGAGGGTATTTAGGGTATTTGTTTCGATAATTTGACAATATTAAGGGAACGAGTTAGATTAGGTTAGGAATAGTTGTGTAGGTAGGGTTAAGAACGGGTTAGGTTATGTTATGTTTCAGTCTCTTTGTTTACGTTGATTTTGTCTGTGATAATAATTTGTAATAAGTGCCATTTATTTATTGAAAACATTGTACTTAGTATAAAATATGACAAAAAGAGTGAAAAATTCTTTACCTGTTGAAAAGAAAAAACAATTTTAACCACTGACAGAGAATCTAGCCATGAGGGAGGTGAAATAAAACAACGAAAGCTTGACGTAGTTTCAACACCAGAACATTCTTTGGACCACATCCCCGATCCTACCAAATATATTGGTGAATAACAGCTGGTCGATCACTTTTACATCATTGAAGTGGGCACGTTGTGTTAGGTTAGTAGGGGTAAGGTAGAGTAAGGCGGGTTAGGTTAGATGGAGATGAGTGTTATTATATTCATTTATTTTTTCGAGAAGCGGTGGAAATATGTGAATGCCAAGCGCGAGTTTTCTCTAGTTAAGGGATTTGGAAAAAATAAATTTATTACACCTTTGTAACATACCAATCATAGAGATGGCCCAAGTCGTTGGCAGTCGGATTCACGTTTTTACCCATACTTGTCCTGCATTCGATTTGATAATTTGACAGTAGTAAGGTGACGAGTTATATTAGGTTAGGAATGGTTATGTAGGTATGGTTAAGGACGGGTTAGGTTATATGTTTCAATATTTTTCCGTGAAGTGTCGAAAATATGCGAATGAGAATCGATTAAAAAAAAAATTATAAAGACCTTAGCGCCATACAGTCGAGGTCGTAAGCAGTCAGATTCGCGATATGTCCCGTAATTGTCCCGTGTATGATTTAATTCATAAATGAATAGTGGGTAAATTAAGAAAATTCTGAAAACTGGTATGACCCCTCGTACACAACACTTAATGGTGGACTATGTTATTTGCATGTACTTTATTCAATTAGGTCTTACTTACTTAAAAGCAATGTCATAACACTGGTTTGAAAAAAAGCTCTAAATATAGACTTTTTTACTGTTAAAAGAAATTTGTCAGTCATCGATTCTGATGACTGATGACTTGATGCAAGTCCGATAGTAGTGGTGATAGAACGGAATTTCTATTGCTTCGAAAATTTTCAAAATAATTGATTACATTGTCTCTAAAAGAAATAGAAAAATAGACGAACAGTTGAATATGGCATACGACAATGATCTATAGATTTAATAGACAGTAAGGAAATCCCAAGGCTCAAAGAACTCAGGATAACACATTGGAAGGGGGAGTGGGTGGCCAGTTGCGAAACACACCCGACACACTTTTCCTTTCCCTTTGCTTCAATTTTGGTTTTTAATTAATTAAACACCAAGCTGCAGGCGCGCAGAAAATAGTTCAGAGGTGCATTCCGTATTTGGAGTTATTCGCCGACACCTTGACTCTGTAAAATGCGAGGGTCAAGGTAGATCACGACAAGTAGGTGAGATATATCACGCACGGGTCAACGGCGAACAATACCCTGGCACATTCAAGAAGACGTCAACATTAACAATGTTTTATAAAGAAATGGGAATGAACTCATTTTATACTTCATACTTCTTAAAATAATATACTCATTTTGCTACATTGTCAAGCTGTATACTTTGTTTTTAATTAATCAGATAGTGGAAACTGGAACTACCTGTTTACTCTAAGTACAAGGTATTTAATGAAGTGTGCCGTTCTATTTTATGTTATGCAGACCAGATGTGGGGGTTCCAGCATTATGAACTGATAGAAAGAGTACAACTTTTTTTATTAGGAAGATCTTCTCATTGCCTAATTCTACTCCAAACTGTATGCTTTATACGGAGACGTCAGTGGATACAATTTTCCTTTTTACGCTTTCCTTGAATTTCTCATTTGTTTTAAGGGTACTTAAGGGCCCTGTTACCCGAATCTTCAAAATTACTGCTCTCGAGGTTATTAAATCTAATGGTTCTTGGTTTCGGCAATGGATTACATTAGTTTCTCAATATGGTTGCAGTTTTTCGTTTTTTTAGAAAACCTCTCGAGTTGGCCCAATTATACCGTGGTACTTTTCTGCAGACTACGTGATCAACATCGTGTGAGTTGTGAGCATCGAGCTCAGGTCTCAAACAGGTATCTTCTTTTTAAGGTCTTAGACCACTCTAAGGCAACCTTTAACCTAACGTTCAAGCTAGTGGTTCTATGAAACATCCGACTCTTCGATGGCTTCTTAAACTCAGATGCGAGTGTTCCTCAATTCTGTGCCAAGGAAGGAAGACGACGGAAATTTTTTGTGCGCGCTCTGTAACCTAAGAGCTAGGGAAGATATCTTTCATTTTGTTGCCCAGTGTCCCATACTGTCAGAGCTCTAGGGTATAAATCACTTTCCAGGTCTCTGCTGATTGATCTGTTAAATGTCGTGCATATTGAGAGGTCGAAAGGTCTAGCACACTATGCACGTCATGCCTGGCAATATAGGTACGATTATAATACCGAGTTATAATTGTTTAACTTGTTGTATCCACGCACGCATGAAAAAGAACAGCCAACTTCCGGCAGACGGATCAGCATCCATGCTGTAAAATGCTTTTAATATTGCATATTATGTAATGCTTCTCTTTAATGTAAATAAAGCATGTTATCTATCTATCTAGTGGAAACTGAAATTTCAACTTCAAGCGTTTAACCCTAACCCTCAAGCGCTCTCTACTTGTCATTATGTAAGAATAATTATTTTTTGTTTTTGTTTAACACCTCTGTTATTGGAAAATATATTTTAACCTGTATCAAAAGATTAAATTCCGATCTGAAAGGTTACTTACATGTTATATAAGATCCAATTGAAACACTAAAGGTTATTGCAAACCGAATCAAGTATAACAATTTCTCAAGGAATGATGAAGCAACTAAGCGTTCGTTAGCATAATATATTCTTCTCGTACGCCCTTATTCATCGCGAAACCTGGTGATGTGTCAATTCCTATCTACAAGCAGGGTCAGTAATTTCGATTAATTATAGATTAGAATAAGACAGAAACTGGTTTTGATTGAAATCCATTTCTTAAAAAGTATTCTGGAATGGATTTTCATAAGATTGTTTACTAAAATTCTATCAGGTTCAAGTGATTTAGATCCTTAAAGTCATTTTTTTTAAATATTTAAATAATCGAAATTTGTTTGTTGTATTTTAAACTAGGAGAGTTTTGTTGATTGTTTGTGTATTGTATAACTTTAGGCAATTGGTGTATTGGCAATCGCTTGTCGACAAGAGAGATAACAAAGAACCCAGTTTCAAATATAAATAAACCTATCATGTTTTGCTTCCGAACTGCATTAACTGGTAGGGAAGTCCCGTATTCATTTTTTAACAACTATCGGTATCACCACTCTACAAAAGGAAGAGTGCTTTAAGCATTGATTCGTCTCGCAAACTGTCCAAACGGAAGTAAAATTAAAAATTCTCTTTATTGACGGAAGAAGCTTTTGATGTCTCAATTACACAAACGTTTTGATGTGTTCCCACCCACTTGAGTCATGATCCTGCTCTCAAGAGAGAACTAAGCCCACGATCTTAGCCCGAGGTGGCGTCGCCCATTTACAATGGAAATTGGCACACCATTTGTTATTTTAATTCAAAAACACTTAACAACAGTTGTGGGTAATAATTTTTCAGAAGAGTGATGGAAAATAAAATTATGTAAGGATTTTCAATCATTGGCTCCTAACAGGCCGTAATGAACATTTTGTAGAGATTTTTAGTTGAGATAAAAAAGTCAGTGTCACGAGCGGGATTCGAACCCACGACCTTCGGCTAAAACGGTTGCTCTACCACCGTTGCTGAGTCACGATAGCTCAAGTGGTAGCGGCGTATCAAACCGAAGGTCGTAGGTTCGAATCCCGCTCGTGACACTGACTTTTTTTATCTCAATTAAAAACCTTAATTAATTGAATGATATTAATTGGCCAAGCGGACTCCGAAAACTAGTGAATTTTGTAGATATTTGATGAATTTTACCGATTGGAGGTTGTCAAAAAATGTTTTCTTCATTTTAAACCTGTGTATTACATCCGTTTTTTTGCGTAGATAATTTAAAAATTAAACAAAAATGTGATCATTCTATTTTACTTTAACATACCTAATTATTTACAATAAAAAACTAGATATGAATCAGTATCACTACACTTTCTGACATATTAATTTAAGCCAAACTATTTTGCAATCTTAAACACACAAAAATGACTGCAATTCCTTATTTGGCTCTCCTTTTATCGTAGGAATGGAGATTATGAACATTTTAAATTGTGAAACTGCCCTGGTTGAGGGTTCGACTGTCCAGGATCGCCTGTTTTCCCTTTTGTTTAGAGCCAGAAGCGATTTAGATCAACTCCATCGGTTTTATTCTACATTGAGAGTACTGAAAATCAAATCTAGAATCCTACATTTTTTGTTTTGCCATTTTAGCATCCGCCACGCCAATCAAAAAGGCACGTGATTTTTATTTTACTAATTCATTACACAGGAATATGTCACTTTTGTCATCCCTATAATGGCATCTGGCAGATCCAAATTGGTCCTTCTTTTTTGCACAAGATTCGTTTTTGTAGACAGTGACACCCCATGCTCGAACACCACCTCGAACAATTTCCTTCTTCCTCGTGAAGTGGCAGGACTTATTAGGAAAATGTGGTCGGCATGAGTTCCTGTTTACACGATGGCAGATGTTGTGGTAGGCAAACCGATTTGAAAAATTAGTTAATTCTCAAGCCACCAATTACTTAGATACCTAAGGATCAAGGTAATGTTACTATTCTTTTCTAAAGCCTTTGATAGAATAAAACATTCTCTTCTTTGTACACTGTTCTACTTCCTCCTTCAGTGCTCTTCGTTTCAATCCTTCCTCTCACCCTAGTATTGTGTCTTAAATTTGTATAAAATTGTTTTAATGAAGTAATTTATTATTTTAAAGATAAGATATTGTTTTGCATTGAGTGTAAGTGGGTTTAGGAAATTCTCTTTGCGGTTATTAGAATTTAACATAATTTTTAAATTTTTAATTAATTATTCTTTAAGTAAAGTATTGGTTCAGATAAAAAAGTCAGCGTCACGAGCGGGATTCGAACCCACGACCTTCGGTTAAATACGCCGCTGCTCTGCCACTTGAGCTATCGTGACTTCCATCCACTTGGACACCAACTTCCCATCTCAACTTCACCTTTTGAATTTTCCCTCCTTTTTGCGGGATCCCGCTCGTGTCGCTGACTTTTTTATCTCAACCAATACCTTACTTAAAGATTATTAATTGAAAAGAATTTATTTGGTCAATCGGACCACGAAATCGATTTAATAAGCAAAATGAAGTATACTTCATTTGTCACCGAGAATAAAATAGATTTCACGCCATTTGAAAAATGGCAAAAAGGAGAGAAAATTCGAAAGGTGGGGTTGAGATGGGAAGTTAGTGTCCGAGTGGATCGAACCCACGATAGCTCAAGTGGTAGAGCAGGGGCGTATTTAGCCGAAAGCCGTGAGTTCGAATCCCGCTCGTGACGCTGGCATTTTTATCTCAACCAGTACCTTACTTAAAGATTAATTAATTGAAAATAATTTATTTGCTCAATCGGACCATAAAACCTAATCGATTATTTTTAAAGTACGTTTTTGCAGATAATTAATTACTAAATTACTTCTTGTGTCTCCAATTTACCACCGAGGATGGTTAATTTTCTGTTGTTTTAATTTCATTACCCCTTTCTTTTTAATTTAGTATGTTTGTTTAATTTATTTTTATGCTATTCATTTAAATCTTTATTTATATATTCATTACGACACAAATTTTGTCATATTTTGTACTTTTTGATATTCAACAGGTTCCAGAATATTTTTTTCTTATTATTACTATTATTATTATTAAATATTAAGACACAGTTCAACGAATTTCATTTAAGATCAATTGAATGGACGTAGCTACTGCCCGTTTGTTTAACTCACCTATTAAACATATATTCTATTTCCTATCAGAAGTGAATATCCTCATATATATTAGCTTTGGCGTTTCCTTAGTTTTAAGGGCGATGCATTAAAAAATTTAATTTCATTCGTAAATTTTTCGAAAAAAAAAATAGGTTATTACCTGTCGGAATGTAAAATAAGAGACGAACGCTTTCCCGTGCTACTGATTGTTGAAATGAATTATATAAATAAATAACGGCGTGAGATTCTGCGATATGGCGGACTAATTGTCGTGTTGGCCATCCCACGCCCTGCCCACAATCCACACACTAACTCACTAACGTTAATTACACTATTGATTTATGATTGCCAGCTTGAACTGGCTCCTTTTCCCATTGTTTATTTCCGACGATAATAGTCTCGGACGTGGTCGACTTCGTCTTGGCGCACGAGTCGATCCGTCTAGGGACATTTGCATACTGCAAGTAGCTTCTAATTCTTCACCAGCGAATTATATTGATCTTGATTCTCGTTCTGTTATGTTTATACGTTATTTAATTACCTATTATTTAAGAGCTTGGCCTGCACAGCACATTGCTGATTATTAAGTTATCAATGACTTGCCGTTCCTGCAACGGTCGGTTGTTTTTTTAGTATTGACTGGATTTATTCTGACTTCTTTAAAATTACACCGAAACATATGGGTACTAGAACAGAATGCTATTGGGTTGTCCGGAAAATAATGCAGGATTTTGGTATTAAACAAAAAAAAAAAANTTGACATTCATACAAATGAGTAATCCTGTAAACGTAAACAGAATATTTTATATAGATTTTTTTTAATGAAAACTTAAAATCCTGCATTATTTTCCGGACAACCCGATATATCTTAGCGTTATCATCTCAGAAAAGTAATTGAGGGTTATTTTGCTTCTATAATTACCGAAATCGAAAAAAATTTTGTACTCCAAATTCAAAATTTTCACTCTCATTTTGAATTTCAGACCTTTCTGAACAAATTATCTGTGGTCAGTTTGTTGAAGCCGGCGAAACTCCAAACCATTAGACCAATTTTTATAAAATTTTCGGGGATAGATAGGATAGTGTTGGTTGGTCTCGAGATGGTCCCCTATGAATTTCATCCCTACATACAAAGATAGTAGAATGGGTACTATGTCTTTAATAGACTCTAATACTCAACTTTGGTCCTTCATGTTCCCAGGGTGATCTCCCACAAAGAGGTGAGATACCCCACAATGGTCTAATAAGTAAAAAAGTTCTTAATTGAATAAATGTTCTAGTTTAAGGAACCCAGGATTCCAAACGGTGTACGAATAGGTACTATACGTCTTTAATGGCCTCTAATACTAGCTTCGACTTTCCACCTCCACGAGGCTTATGCGGGTGTACCCTGTTAAACAGACGGAGTAAGGGGTATGGAGGAACAGAAGTTGGTCCTGTCACCTCCTAAACCGTATACCTCACACCTTACCCTTCTTTTCCTAACCCTAATCCTAATTTCACAATCCAGCCCCAATTTAAGGTGTTATGCGACGCGTGCCGATGGATAGATGGTATATTGTACTAATAACGGAGCTTCAAGGATACCAAATGACCCCTTGAGTAATTGAAATCTTACACCGGGAAGAAGGGTTTTCTGGACCTTTAGAACCCTCATACTAATAATATGATCGCATGAATACAACACTGGGGGAACCTGTAAAGGAAGTCCCCCAAAAACCAACTCATGGAGATAGAAAACGGCTTGAAACCAAGAATTGGAAGATAATCTCTCATGTCATCTTCTGCAGATGTGGGGGTCATCGCGAAGTTAGAAATATCGAACCAGAAGACGAAACGACTCAAATGGAGGTGACGGAGAAGATTAAAAAAATACATCTGAAACCCAGAAAATCTTAGGGGCACAAAGGCGTAAAAGGCGAACGAACGCGCCAAACAAAAATGGGAGCCAAGACTGAAACAAATAAGGAAAGGAAGCAAAGCCGTAAAGTTAATTTCTGAACGGTGGCACCGAGGCCGACCACTGAATGAGTTGATCCCAAAAAATAGGGTCAACGCTGACCAAAAGTGGTAAAACGAACAGTCATTGGGTAGCACCTATTCACAAAGTGGTTTCTAACACACGTCTCGAAAAAAAGGAAAATTGAGGGAAGGGATGTGGATCAAACTGTCCCGAAAAAAGCAACATTGAGGAAAGCGACGTGGAGTGAACCATCCCTCCTCCCATAGTTGGTGGAGAAAGCAATGAGACATGTCAACAAGCCCTCAAACTACTAAAATTGGCCGTGGCGTTGGATAGCTACCCGGACAAAGTACTAACAGCCGATCAGGGCAGGGCCGATCAGCTAGCCATTCTGGCTGAGGTTTGGAGATGCACAACCTCCAGGAATGTGTTGAAAAGGAGGCTCCTGATAACTTGCGTAAACTAGAGTGCCAAAGCATGGCTGTTGAAAATGATACCCAACACATGTGGGAATGGGCATACCTCAGAATATGCCCCTACAGAGAATTCATAAAAACCACTAAGGTGGCCTTGTGGGTGTCGAATCCTGACCTTCTGGACACTGATGGAATCCCATCCCGTGGATGTAGTAGATGTTGCATCTTTGGGGCTCTAAGCTTGAACTTAAAACTTCATGTTCGGTGCAACCCATCCCATGGAAGAACGAAAAGGCGTCAAAGGTAGGGGACCGTCCTCATCCCAAATCAAAACAACAATCTTTGCGCTGAACAATGGTTCTGAATTCACCAACGATTATTTATCATTTATTGAATTCGGGAATGCACTGCAGACTCAATAGCGAGACAAAACGTAAGTGCCTTGCAGCCTTTCTGTCCTGGGGATTTACTTGAAGCACCTTCAGCATCAGTCTTTACTGATTTTTTGCTGACCCTTACGGATATCATCCCAATGCCAGGTTTTAAGTTCAAGCTTAGATCCCCAAAGAATGCATCATCTTCTACGTCCAGAAGTGTTGGAACTTCACTTTCCACTATCTTTCTACGATTCGTCCAACGTTTGACGTCCTTTTCGTTTTTAACCTGGATTACCATTGTTGGTTTACTATTTGAGGGTTGATCCTGCAAATCTTTGGGGCGGGGCTTTCATTGACAGAGTTTCATCTGATGCTTTTTCACTTTGGTTGCGATAGGTAGTCTACCTTTAGACATTTAATTCTTTGTATCATCTTAAGTGTGTTTGGAAATTAAATTCTTATAGCAGGATAAAATATGCTAATTATTATCTAAGGTCGCCTGGCATCAGAGATGACGAGGTTTTCGGCATAGCACTTTTAATTTGGAGCAAATGCTGTTTATTGTCTGATATAACACTCAAAATGTTGGTAAGGGATGCTGGAGTAATATAGAGAGGAATATCAAGTGTGTTTTCATTACACAATGCCATTCTTGCAGAACAGGTTAAACATATGAGGTTGAATCGATCTGTATCTGTTGAAAAAAAAAATCTTCGTTTATAAATCGCATAAAAACACAGTTGTTAAAGGTTATTTTCAACAGATACAGAGATATAAAAATAATGCATTAATGAAAAACGTTATATAATCGATTTTAGAAACCGTTTGCTTAATATACACAAATAATATCGGTGCAAAATTAATGCAGGTTTTGAAAATTTGTTTTATTTGCAGGTGCTTGTCCTGTAAACAAAGCTAAATCCACAAATGTAATTTATGAATTACCATAAATACTATTAACTGTTATATTTTATACAAAACATTTTGGTTGATATAGAATTTTATAAGAACGAAGATCTGCGAAATTAAGTACGTACAAACAAGATTTTCGTCAAATTTATTTTTACCAATTAAAACATTAGCGAAGTGCAGCTCAACCCGCACGTAACATTAATACAGTTTGTAGGGAAGGAACATTAGCGACAGATAGAGAGCTAGATAGATAGAGATAGGTAGTGTGAGATAGCGAGAGAGAAAGAGAAAGAGAGAGAGAGAAAGAGAGGGAGTGGAAGAGAGAGAAAGAGACAGAGAGAGAGAAAAGAGAGGGAGTGGAGAGACAAACTAAGAAAGAAATTGAATAGTAAAATAAATCCTCGTAAATAAACGATCGTTATATTATTTGGTTGACCTTGTCGGATCGAAAATCACACCCTTGGAAAATGCTTGAGGGAAAAGAATACCATGTCAATAATCATATGTCGAAGACAATAGAACGAACAATTAACCATATCCGACTAAAAAGAAGGCCAAGCGACAATGCATGACAATTAAGCGGCGTAAGTATGTATACAAGAATGTGAAAAAAAAACACATTATGATTTTATATACAACACGAAAATATTTATTTCACAATTTTTTGGTCAGACAATGAATTAATATCGCTTGGCCGAATAAATTACGTCTACCCGAAAGACCACACAGTACGAAGGATAATGAAATAAGTTATGAAAGACAGCCATAAATTGAATGAAAAGAAAAGCAATTGTAATAATTCTAATAACATTTGGACTAGTAGCATGTTCTCGCTTGTTGTGAATAATTTTACATGCACAACTGTATAACCCGGCCCTCATAATTATATCGAGTACGCTGAAAGTCATTGCAAGGAACAAATTTCATGCGCTTTCCGATTTTGGATTTTCTTTTCGTACAATATTGTAAATTTGGGAGTCAAATGGGTTAATGTTAATTTAATATGTTGTGGGGGACGTATTTTAATTTGTGATTTTCATACTTCTGTCGCTTAGTTCAAAACATTCCAAGCCATAATTTAGCACGATCCGAAGCAACGCTGACAGGACGTTCTCCCTTGTCAAAACGGTTATAATTTAGGGGTCTTTCTTAACTTTTAGCTCTTGTTGTAGGCCGGTTTTCAGAGATTCTGCCTACACGTCCAGAATATAAAAAATATGGTTAAGAGATTTATACTTCTCCGAAAAGAGTTAACTATTAATCATTGAAAAATAACATAAAATAATTATATTAGAAAGCACGGAATTGAAAGAATTCATCTGATGTCCGTCATAATGAAGAACGAATAAAGTTTTTTTAATAGATAGATAGATATACTTTATTTACAAAATGAAAGAAATTTAGAGTTAAAAATAAAAAACACAGTATTATTTTGGCATGGTATTAAGACCGTCAGCCAGCGTTCGGAGTGCATTACTATTCAAAGAATATGCATAATTATGTAATTATAAGAAAAGGAGAATTTACAATATCAACTTCAGAGGTTACAATTATTTACAGGATTTTCAAATTACAAGATTGAAATGCGATAAACTTTGAAAATAATGTGTGGTGATTAGTGACCGTTAATCGATATTTATTTAGAAATCGTGAGATGCTGTCTGGTGTGATGTAGGCTTCAGAAAAACATTTTCTTTATCGTGCCAACGTTTCGATCTTTATTGAGATCATCTTCAGGGCTAAAAGTGTTTGTCTTCTCTGTAATTGTGCCATTCTTGCGTGTCATGTCGAGAGTGCCCACTCGCCCAGGGCTATATTCGTCCCTAACCTTAACACTAGATCTGCTTAGCAGAACCTAACCCATCTTTAAAACTTAAACCTTAACTTTTTACCTATACCAACATAAACTTAACCTCATTAAATTCATTAATTTCGTGTCCGCTTGACCAATTAATATATTATAATTAATTAAGGTTTTTAGTTGAGATAAAAAAGTCAATGGCCGAGCGGGATTCGAACCCACGATCTTCGGCTTGACACGCCACTGCTCTACCACTTGAGCTATCGTGACCTCGATCCACTCGGACACCAACTTCCCATCTCAATTTTGAATTGAAAAATGACAAAAAGGGAGGGAAACCCTAACTCATCCCTGGGCCAATCTCTGAAAATTTAAATTTTTTATAAAAACGACATTCCAACTGAGATTTGTTGAGCTGATCACGTGAATTAACGATAAATTGATTGTATACGAAACGGCCAGTTCGACTGTAATACAAAAAGGCTAACCATTACTTTATTTTTATTAACATAGTTGTTTGTATATACGTAAGTATATTAATACATGGATTTGCTACTTCATTCCATAATAAAAAGGTCGGAACTACCAAACAATAATTTCCAAATAGCAAGGTTGGAAAGAGATAAATAACGTTGCGCGGCTTGGTGAGTTCACGGTTCATCGACGGTACATAGCCTCGAGCTTATTACGGCCTTCTGATTTACGTTTTTACGCCAGCATAAAAGAAGTATGCTGAAGTCGGCAACTGAGACAGCCCCCTTTTTTTTTGGTTGCCAGAAAAGGGCAGACGACAATTAGGCGGATTCCGATGTTCGAAAGCAGTAACGCAAACAAAAATTTCCAATTTGACGCAATTCTTTCTTGCTCCTCAAAGATTTTAATCGCCAAACTGTTACCAATTTGTAACTGAAGAAAACAATCTATATTTATTGCTGTATTACCAAACCGGTTTGCGTAATCAGCTCGCTTACAACGTTAAAAAGAATTGTACTGCAACGATACATTTTACATAAGGTTAAAAAAAATACCCAAAAAGTAAAAAAAAATGAAAATAAAAAATAAAAAACATTTTTGTGCGGTTTTAGACCAACTTGATATTCTATGAAAACTAGCTGTGTACTGAAATTGTTATAAGATTAAGATATTCCTTTTATAAATTAATTAACCATTGAATGGTTAGTTATATCTTTTATTTTAGGACAGGGCTTCCCAAAAATTGTAGCCAGCGGACCCCTTTTCAAAACAAAATCCAGGGAGGACCACTTTTATTCAAGTATTTAACATTAGGTACTTATATAGTAAATTAAAGTTTTATAAATTAGCCAGTCCATTCCTAATTATGTGATGGAGTGGAACATCTCTATGAAAACAAAATTTTGATTGACGTTCTTGGCTTTATTTACAAAATCCAGAACACAAAAATCAAATTAGACAGAACGGAATCATTAGTTAAGTAAAACTTGAGCCCAATTCAAAATTAATAATTTGAATGTTAATGTTTAATGATTTAATGGAAAGAGTGAAGTTGTTTTAACCTGGACGATTTGGATATGTCGGGTTTAATTGTTGATAGAAGGAGATGGATGTTGGGTTGAGCGTGCAGACAGCTTTGGTATTTAGTTTTGGTGGCTGCATAGATAAAAAACCCGTATTTGCATGGATAAGTTGTGGCAAATGGAAGAAGAACACGTTTTGCTTTTTTGTTTTCCATTCGGAGTCAAAAATGGGGGTAAGTATCGAGCTTGAAAGTAGATTTCAAGGTGGAGTAGCAGTAATATCTATCAAACATTCGTATTGACTTGAAGGTAGACTGGTTGGCTTTGTAGAAACTCAAAACGTTTTGACCACCCATTCATGGTCTTGCGCATTCTGTCTCGAGTTGTTGGAAAGTCAAAGGGCATCTACAAACTCCGAAGGTGTTCACATTTTTCATCAATCAATCGCTAAATCGCAAAAAAATTGAAAAACAAAAAATCGCAAGCTCCAGTTTGTTTGCTTTAAAAAAATATTTAACACAGGAAAACCCTCAACCTCTTCCTTCTCAACAGATTAAACCCAAAATTGGATTTTTCTTTTGATGGCGCTATCTTTGTCACTCTTAAAAGAAGCTGCATTTGTTTCATAGCTAAAGCATGTCTCCGAAAAACACAATAACTGCTGGTGCAGAAAAGAAATTATTGTTTTCAGTACTCATTCTTTTTACATTCTACGACTATTTTTGTAAATATTTATTTTTCTCAAAGTTCGTCGGGACCCCCAAGTCAGGGTAGGCGGAACCCAAGGGGACCGCATTTTGGGAAGCCCTAACCATTGAGGTTTGTCTTTCGATGTTTCTCTACATTGATTTTTTTCGGCATAGATTCTTAATGTTACTTCAGCAGTGATGTTGTAATTTGATCCTTATCAATTTCTAGGTTTGCCCTCGCTGGGTTGGTATGCCAGACGCTTTTTTACAATTCGTCGTCTTCACTGTCTCCCGGTCATTCTACGATCCAGCAAGGTTTCAGAATTGTTGATACTCCTACCTCCGCTCTAGAGAACCAAGATGATTGCTTGGGTGCATACTTGGATAAATAGTCTGGCATCAAAGCATCCTCTTAACTTAACTTAACTCTTAAACTTAAACGCTTCCTACTCACTCCTTAATATGAGATATGCCTGCGTCCCACATGGTTTATTGCACACCATTTATACTGATGACTTTCTCTTTTCTTTACATAGACTAATACCATCATTACCACCTAAGGGGATGAAACCGCAATTTTGTATTCTAACCTGAATCCTATCTTAGCACATGTGCAATAACATCAAATTATCAAAGACTATTATGTATTGGAGGACAAGACTGATTGATGAAAAATTACACTGTTTACATTTTTTTTGTGGGAAAAAACAGTCTTCCCCTACATTTTACTTAAACAAGAAGGTGTTGCCGATTTCCATTCAATCAGATACTTAGGAATGTACGTAGACTTCAGAGGCAACTTAAGAAAAGACTTGGTCACTTTGGTCGTCAAAACTCAACCAACTATACATAGCACATTACTACGATCAATTTGGAATGGTAATGTGCGGTCCCGTTCATTCCATAAGCCATGCAATATTAATGCATATAGTCCTTTAATTTAAAAACCATCGGACCAATTGTCATCATTCTTAGCTCTTTACATACAGCTAGGAGCTCAACCATTATTTTGTCACACTGACATGTCGATCCAAGCATCTAGTTTTTTATACTTTTCCATGCCGAAAACCCGCCATGTTACCTTAAACGACGATTATCTCGAGACGTCCTCACCTCCTCTAAATCCTTCATACTGAGTGGCAACGTTGGGTAGTTTCTCTTAGCTTGTATCCTACGGGTGCAGCGCAACCAGGAGAAAAAACTTATTACGCACATATGTACCGGTAGAAAATAAATTATAAAAACAGAATGATTAAAAAAAGCACATGTCTTAAGCCATTTCTGCCGCCCACCACCTCCTGGGAATTGTAGCTCTTCGACGACATCCTTTTTTGTCCTCTTACGGTAAATAAACTCCTTAATCTCACCTCTCTCAAAAGGTTATAGCATCAAAGTGTATTTTCACAATATTTTAATTTTTATGTGAAATGTGTTGATATCTGCCAAGTGCCAAACGCGTTTGAGCTTTCAGTAGTTTTTCTAATGAGAAATTTCAAGTAAGAGTTCAACGAAGGTTCGCAACAGCAGAGATTTGAAAAAAAGAAACAAAAGCCCATTTGTAGGTATTTCGGGTTGGAATGCAGGGCCGGTGGATTCGAACCCGGAACCTTCACCTTACAGTGATGAGCGCCTTGTCAACGCCTAAACCGTTGCAGCCACCGACGCCCCTGGTAATCTGTTGTTGACAGATGAACAGTTGCTGAACAACCGGAACAATCATGAACCGTTCGTTCCCTTTACATATTTTTTAAATAGTTTTCGCAAAATAATTAGTAGGTTTAGGTCAGAATTCCATAACGGGAAGTGTTTATGGAGAGGTTATAAGTCATTTTAACGATATTGTACAATTTAGTTAGCAGTTTATACTGGAGTTTAAGAACAGTTAGATTTGGACGGTAAAAAGGTCCAGCCTACATAACTAGGAAAAAGTAGATAACGGATGTCATTAGAGTGGCTGATCGACGTGCAAGCGTTTCTTCTGCTCTCAAATGATAATGAGCCGCATGCATTGGCTGTAGACGTCCGAATAACTGCCAAGCCGATGTTTCCTTGCAAGGACATTTTTCGTGACATAACGCAAACTCCTGATCTCGTTTTGCCTCAAACAGTTGCGTCAGCCTCAGTCCACTCCAAATTATCCACGGACATTCCAAACACCTTTCGCCAAATAAGATACGGACTTTTCGGTTTTTGTTCTCGCCTCATTACTCGTAAATTGTCATATTTTCGTTGTATAATTGTAGATTTGTCGACTTCCTGATTACACGGTTCTACGCGCATATGTAAAGAAACGCAAAAATCAGGAGTTGCACCTTAAAGTGTATACTTTTAGGCTGTTGATGTGGTAATTGGTAACGTTCAGTGGACAATCAAAACTTTTTATGGTCCTGAGCGGAGTACGATAACGGGCGCTGTAAAATATCTACGCTTACGAACAAGATTTTTTTTTCATTTTAACCCATTCAACTCTGATCGTAAAACCATTTAACGGGGGGTCCTTGTGCACATATAAACTTATTTTTAAAGACCTTTTGCAAATAACTTTGAACCTCCATTTGCGTTTTATTCCTTGGATCGAAACATCGCCTAAGAAAACCAACACGAGTACAGATAAGAGCCGTGATTAAAACTCTCCACAAATGATTAGACTTTAAAAAAATTTCAACCACAGTTGTCGAAAAGACTGAAGAACGGTGAAATCGTAGCTGAAGAAAAGAAACGGGACTAATTTTTTGTATAGAAGACAATTCTTCATACCTATTATTTACAAATGCTAACAATGCTTTGTTAATTGTTTACAGTTATAATTTACGTAAATAATAATACAGCAATGTCTACAAAGAAAAAATGGAGATAGAAGAGAACTTCAAGACCTCTTTCTTCTTGAGCGAAAAGATGCCCCTCTACTTTTGTAAGAGCTTACTAGTCAGCGCTAATAATTTCGTAACTATGCTAGTGGTTCTTTTATGTGAGAGACTGCTTGCGGTTTTCCTCGCCTACGGACAGAAATCTACGCCATGATAGACCCTCACAGTAACATAGAATGAGAATATTCCATTTCTTGGCAAAATCTATGGTTTTTCTGCCACAACTTTATTATCCTAACCACATAATCAGCAGTATCCAACCAGGCTCCGAGATTAGATTTCCAGTAACTTTTGTTGTTGTGGGAATTGCATGTGGTCTCTTTATGAAAAGGGTTCGTTGAATCGACAAAAAGACAAAAGCCTCTCCTCATTTTTCGCCTTTAGATTGAATGTGTCACATTAAAAAAATAATTACACTTAATACTATCTATGCTAGTCAATTTCAACCAAAATTATGACGACAAATAGTCTTCCTCATTTTTTACCCTTTAGAAAGCAAAAATCATGTAAAATGAATATTGTTTCTTACAAGGCTCATTTGCTCACTTCTAGTCTTTAGAAATCAAATACCCTCTAAAAAAAAATTATTTAATGTTACACTCAGACTAGCCATTTTTAATCCAAAGTATCAAGAAAAAGCCTCTTTCCTTCACTTGTTGAATTTACGATGCAAATATCACCTAAAAAGAATAATTTTACTTAAAACAGCCATACTAGTAAAAACGAATAATATGACGACAAATAGCCTCTAGTCCTCATTTTTCGATTTTAGAAAGGAAATATCATCTGAAAAAATTTACCTAATAATATCTAACAACCACTATCATTTTTGTACAGGATCATCTTTGTCATAGATTATCACAAAATTAGGTTAAATTAGTAAATAAAATAAATGAAATAAAAAAACGACCTGAGATAAAATCAGGTTTGTATATTTTTCACCTCTTTACCATCTATCCCAAAATAGTGCAAGTTTTGACTAAGAAGATGTACCCAAATTATGTTTTTTTTAATTTTTACAGTTTTTACACGGTTTCGCCATGTTCAAAATGGCTTCAATGGGTTTTTAAAATAGTAACGTGTAAACATTTGTGTATAAATGAGAGAATAAAGAAAGTTAGTCCTTTTTTTAATCTCAAGTAAAAAGTGTGGAACTCTTTCTACACCGATCTACTAAGTACTTATTTCTAGTGCTAATTATTATTAATTTTTTTAATCTTTACGCCTATATTTTTATTTTTCATTTTCCAAGTTTGGTGAATTTTTGACAGTTTAAAAAGAGCATTAGTATTAGTATTTTTTATATTAACAAAGCACGGGGGGCGTCGGTGGCCGAAACGGTTTAGGCGTTGACACGGCGCTCATCACTGTAAGGTAAAGGCCCCGGGTTCGAATCCAGCGGCTTCGAACCCACCCGGAGGGTTGATGTAACCTCTGCTGTTGCGAACTCTCGTAAAAAAATCGCATGTTTTTTTCCGATTCACAGCAAAACTTTCAATAATAGATATGTAAACCTAACACTAAATTCACTAGTTTTCGTGGTCCGCTTGACCAATTGATATCATACAATTAATTAAGGTTTTTAGTTAAGATAAAAAGTCAGTGTCACGAGCGGGATTCGAACCCACGACCTTCGGCTAAATACGCCGCTTCTCTACCACTTTTGCTATCGTGACTTCGATCCACTCGGACACTAACCTCCCATCTCAACCCCACCTTTTGAATTTTCTCTTCTTTTTGCCATTTTTTCACACAACACTAAACCTTCTAACCTACCCTCTCTGAAACTACCTAACCTAACCATTATTATACTAAACCCAACCCATGCGCACTCCCAAGTAAGATGAATATGATCATACATATAAAATAATTTTTTGTCAGTTCAAAAACATACACTTGTTAAAATAATATCTTTGTGTTGGTCATATGTGTCCATCTATCTGTATAGTGAGGTGTTAGAAATATAGAATGACGAAGAAATATTTCCTCTTGTTTATAGTTTCAAGCTTCCAACGTTTTAATTGTTTATTGTCATAATCCAAGCATGTTTAGCAATTTTTCTTTGTTGAGAATGGAATATAAATTTGAAATAATTGAACATTTAACGTAACTTAATCAATTATTAAACAATATTATAAAAGTAGACAATTTATAGTTATAAGTAATGTTCACTTATAAAAATGTCGGAAACGGGTTCTGAAAAATTCCTTACTTTCCCATAATCGGAAATCTCTTTCTGCAATAATAAATGCTAACTTCTTGCTAAGGGAAATCCATTTAATAGATATTGTTCGCGAGATGTGTAGAACTAGTTGGGCATGAATAATTAAACGGTGTAAAAATCTGGGGCAAACGGGACATAAGATATGACCAAATCGGTTGTAGAGGAAAGCATCCGTTATATAAGGCTTTAAATTGTGATAAGAAACGAATAAATTAAAATTGAGGTTGCCCCGGATCGGCGAGGCGTAAGCTTACTCCGCAAATCATACTTGTCCGATGCCCGGCGTTACTTCACTTTAAAAAAATCGACTTGAAACCAGGAACGTATGTAATTATTAGATCTGATTTACGCAACGAGTAATAGAACATACAAGAACAAAAAAAAGTTATAAAACCTTTTGCTTTATAAATTCGAATATAATTTAGATTAATGACGACGATCATACATAACGCGTACATAATATTGAACATAAGAGGCAACAAATAATATCTAGTAAATTTAATAAGTAGACGGAAAGACTTTTCACTTAGAAAATTATTTCTATATGTGCTAAATTTTACTTGATTGAATTTTTTTCTCTTCTTTATTTATTTACATCTGCAACAATTGTTGCGCTTAAGTAAATTTTTTTTATTTTTTTTATATATGCTTATTATTTCTACGAATATATCAATGATTATTAGCAAAGCATAGTACAGGCATGGATCACAATAAAAAAGTCAATGGCCCGAGCGGGAAAATGGCAAAAAGGAGGGAAAATTCAAAAGGTGGGGTTGAGATGGGAAGTTAGTGTCCGAGTGGATCGAGGTCATGATAGCTCAACTGGTAGAGCAGCGGCGTATCATGCCGAAGGTTGTGGGTTCGAATCCATCGCTCGTGCCATTGACTTTTTATCTCAAAACCTTAATTAATTGAATGTTATTAATTGGTCAAGCGGACCACGAAAAATTGTGAATTTAATGAATTAAAAAGAAGTATACTCCTCTAAAGCTCTCCGTGGCCAATTCATTTGTCGCTGAGAATCCAATCCGATTACACGACATTTGAAAAATGGCAAAAAGGAGGGAAAATTCAAAAGGTGGGGTTGAGATGGGAAGTTAGTGTCCGAGTGGATCGAGTTCACGATAGCTCAAGTGGTAGAGCAGCGGCGTATCAAGCCGAAGATCGTGGGTTCGAATCCCGCTCGTGCCATTGCCTTTTTTATCTCAACCAAAAACCTTAATTAATTGTAATATATTAATTGGTCAAGCGGAAATTAGTGAACTTAAACATAATAGTGAAACTATTTGTAATAGAAAACAACAGAGGGGAAAAGTCTTAATGGTAAAGGGACAAAAAAATCGGATATAATAGTCATATAATATATAAAGGAAATTGAGTGAATGAATTGGAGGGGTCAAAAATTCAATTCCATAATTAGGTCTAACCTATATTTCCAGGCGGGGCGGACGTACTGCGTGAGCGCCCGTGGATCTGGGCAATCCAACAGATTTAACAGAGTAGAGGGTAAAATGCCAAGTGCAACAACCTGATCTCGCCCAATATTGTACATTCAGCCATAAAATGCAGTTGTTTTCACAGATTGAAATTGCAAAGGGCACATAACCCCTCCTTGCCTCTCAACCAAAGTGCATAGTTCAAAAGGGCCTCGCAACGGGTTTTTAGTAGCCATCTTAAGTTTGAAAGACTAAGGGAATTAAGGTTCTGTGGGGGTGAGGCAAGTCTTTGAATAAGATAAAAAAGCCAGTGTCACGAGCGGGATTCGAACCCACGACCTTCGGCTTGATACGCCACTACTCTACCACTTGAGCTGTCACTTCGTGAAGTCACGACAGCTCAAGTGGTAGAGTAGCGGCGTATCAAGCCGAAGGTCGTGGGTTCGAATCCCGCTCGTGACACTGGCTTTTTTATCTCCACTTAAAACCTTAATTAATTGAATGATATTAATTGGTCAAGCGGACCACGAAAAATAGTGAATTCTTAAGCGAAGACTGAGCTCTGAGTAAGCAATCGTCCCGATGCCGTTCCTTGAATCTAGATTAAGTGAATTTAATAGCATTTCACAGCGTAAAACAAAACAAAGATGAACACATGAAATAACAGTACATTCACTGTCATTTAAGATATCGCGAGGCCATTGACTCTTCATCCGTCGAGGAAGATTATTTGGAAGGGTACTGGATGAAGAATATAAAATTGTTTTATTTTAGTTTGGCATTTCTGGCTATGTCTCATGTTTAAATAGTTCAAAACGAGTTTTTAAAAAAAATTAATACTCATTTATAGTTCTTCCTGGGAGAGTCAGGAACCAATTGGCCGCGTAATAAATTAGCAGGTAGCGGAATGGCGCTAAAGGGTTTTCAAGTGTTTAGCCGGATTATCCGCTCCGGTGATTACGGTTCAACGCCTTTCCGGCTGGAATGGATTTCGTCCGTGCGGAACTTATGAACACGGGATCAAGATGTAAACGGTAAAAAGTCAATTTCTATTAAGATCGGGTCGACATCTAAACCGATTGAAGTTATTGTAGTTTCTTCCTGTTTTATGCTTAAAATCGGTCTTTTATTGCATGAAGGAACATTAACCCGCAATTAAAATATTTCACGGAGTTAAATCGGTTATCACATAACTTTGAAATCAATTTTTTTAAAACATTTTTTATATTTATAAAATTTTTATCACCACGAATACAGCTCAAACTTCATTTTGTAGGTCCATTTTTGTTTTAAAATTATAGTTCGGCATTGTCTTGAAAATTTGCTGCTTACCAGTTCGTCTTAAAAGAGGCGGCAGCGAATTTTTTTGGTTATACTAATCGAAAAATACTAGACTCGTGTCCCAGCTTTTTTGCCAAAGGAACCCAGAAACCAAGACAAAAATGTAAGCAATTTATTTTTAAGTATCTGGATTTCTCTGTGTGGCCTCCTCGGTGATAAACCTGTAATTTGGCCGTTACCGATCGCCCTGGTCCGCCTGTCCTCGCTGTTTTAGCCTGTCAGTCATGTTTCGGAATTTCGCCATCTTCAGACAGACAGACCCAACACTGAAGATGGCGTAACGTCGTTTTGAAATGTGAATACCTGGATGACTTTTTTATTGCCCCAATGACGGATTTGAAAGAAAGGCCAATCCTGACGAATAATCAACTCTCCGATATATCGGTCTCTCTTTCTCTCACAGACAAACACACACTCTCTCTCTCTCTCTCCCGCTTTTAATCTACGACATACAAGTTGCAAAAAAAAAATCATCAGTCAATGAATAAAAGTATTTCTACGTCAACTTTTTGAAGACAACACAATTATTCTACATAAAGCTTGGCTCATGGCACAACATTATTAATTTCCTAAATTTATAAGCACAGAGTTCTTGCTGTCCAAATGGTTTTAAAAAATTCTGTGTTCAAGTAAAGCGTTGTATTTCAATATATTAGTTCATTCTAAGTAAAGTTCATTACTTTTTAATATTTTATGTAAATTTTCTGAAAACTTGTACAATAAAAACAGGTTTTAATAGGCATTTCAGCTTGATATGCTTCTGTGTAAAACCACTGGTCAACGACAAGAATATTGGCCAGGAAATGGTATAAAACATGCATAACCGAATATGGATCAGTATGACCAAAATATGATGTGATATCTCGCCTTATATGTGCTAATAGTCAAAGATATGGAACTCAGTGAACTTAAAATGATCTTTCAATCCATTAAGCAGGAAATTAATACATAATCTCGCACGAATCATATCAATTATTAAAACACGTTTCTCGATTGACTTTGATTTAAACGTGTTTTCATTTCTTAAGGAGGGCGAGTTGTTTTAAATGCCAACATAAAGAATAAATCATGAGAGTCAAACATTGCAATAAAATTTCTTAAAATGGCAAATTGACTTGATTCGACGAAATTGCTCGGTCAAGCTAAAGCTGAGTAGAAATAAATAATCGAATTAGTCGAAGTATTGCACGATGAATCATGAGAAATCGGAGAATAAATTATTTATACCATAACTGATTTAAACAATGGCCGTATTTGGGTTTATTTAAGATTTAATGTGTCGGAATTATATGCAGAACAAATTAAAAACCGTAAGATTACTTTCTACTCTAATAGAATTTTTTATTTGACAAAATAAATTTGCACCGTGTAAATTTCGATTATATCCAAGAAAAAAAAGTACTTGGTAGCTATTCTCTTTGTACTTTTTTTACTTATTTATTTTAAAGGTACAAATAGGGCTTTCAGCTGCCTTACATATACATATCAATATAAATGAAATAAATTTAAGTTTTATGAACAAGTAAAATAATAATAATAAAACATGTAATAAAATATATGAAAAAATATTACAACTTAACGCGTTAATTAGTAACTTAATTACTGAACTTCCACCTAAACCCGGGTAAGACGTGCTAACAAATAAAACTGAAATCTAAACAACTGTATTCAAATATTACTAACTCAGGGAAATTTACAAAAATCCAGAACTTCTGCATTCTGCAGAGATTTTAAAAACATGCGTCTTTTAATTATTCAATAAAAACAATATAATAAATAATTCTGTATGTACATCCTACTTATGATGGGCTGCTATCGTCTTATAAGATTTTTCAAAATAGTTCAAAATTCAATGTTTACGTTTTGCAATAGTTAAACGACAGCGAAAACTAATGTTTTTTCTGAGTATATTGATTTGCCTAGCGCGTGACACGGATCGATCAATATCGGCGTGTCAATATTTGTCATATCATATCGACCTCCTTCCATGTAGTAAAGATGATTGATTAGCTTTAGCTCGATGTTTTATTTCTTTATTTTTATTCCTAATAATCTAACTGTAATTTAAACACTGATGATTACATTAAAGATATTAAGCGTTCATGTATAAAACAAGAGATTCTTTAGATAACCAGAAACATTGTTGCTGCAGGGATTAACGAGAATGTAATAGTGATTTTTTAAATTTATTTTGTGTTGTCTTTAGTGACAGTTACTTGATGGTTATTTGGAGGTCGTGAGATGCGGTCTGGTGTGACGTAAGTTTTAGAAAAATATTTTCTTTATCGTGCCAACGTTTCGATCTTTATTGAGATCATCTTCAGGGCTCAAAGTGTTTGTTTTCCTTGTAGATGTGTCACTCTTGTCTTTCGTGTTGAGAGTGCCAATGAAATATTGATATGATCTCACTGGCAATCTCAACACGACAGACAAGAGTGACACATCTACAACGAAAACAAACACTTTGAGGCCTGAAGATGATCTCAATAAAGATCGAAACATTGGCACTATAAAGACAATATTTTTGTAAAACCACTTTACACCAGACCGCATCTCACGACCGCCAAATAATTATTTCTATTGTTAACCTAATAATGCATTAATTGATTCATGAATCTAATTTCAATGAAGTTCAAAGAAGGTTAATCACTTCCAATTAATTAAGGTTTTTAGTTGAGATAAAAAAATCAGTGTCACGAGGGGGGTTCGAACCCACGATCTTCGGCTAGATACGCCGCTACTCAACCACTTGAGCGTCGTGACCTCGACCCACTCGGACACTAACTTTCCAGCTCAACCCTTTTGAATTCGAATCCCGCTCGTGACACTGACTTTTTTATCTTTACGAAAAATCTTAATTAATTGAAAGTTATTAATTGGTCAAGCGGACCACGAAACTAGTTAATCATTTCAATGAGGAACACACTGGCGTGGCGGATGCGTGTGTATGTTGAGAAGCAGTTGATCAATTACACGCTGAAAGATTAACATGTCACATATTTAACTTTAAAACGATGAATGGTAATTTTATGATAATTGTACCCAAGCTTATTATGCACTGTTATGGTGTAAATGACCGTCATAGTAATATATGTTTTTAAAACCCGAACTACAACTATGATCTTTCGTATTATTTTTCACTTAATTTTTTGCATCTCGTGACTCATGAATTTAAAACAAAGGATTGAATGTGTATATGAGAGAAAGAGAGAGAGAGAGAGAGAGAGAGAGAGAGAGAGAGAGAGAGAGAGAGTGAGAGAGAAGTAATTAGCGAGACCTTTTAATAAATCATAATAATTTCTAATAAATTTTAATGCAATTTATAATAAACATAAAATAAAAATACTAGGGAAGTAAATATTACAAAAATTGGCAATATCCCTATTCATTTTTGAGCAGTTTATAATAAACTTGATATGTGCACAATAAAGGCAGAAAACCATATTTTAAATAAATTATTTAAATTTCTTAAAATATATTTTTTCTCGTTGGAAGGCTCATTGGAAAAATGCTCAACACGAGTCAAATATTTTTCTACCTAGTATCACTAAAATTTTTGAAATTAAAATCAGTGACCACATGTCCATTGTCTCCCATTATCAGTAGTGTTGTAGAATTTGTAGAGTTAGGAAGTGAAGACAGAGAGAGAGAGGGAGAGNGAGAGAGAGAGAGAGAGAGAGAGAGAGAGAGAGAGAGAGAGAGAGAGAGGAAAAGAAAGAAAAAAGAGAAGCAGACAAAACAGACTGGCCACAATAGATTTTGTGTGTGTGTGTGTGTGTGTGTTATATCCTTATTAAGAAAAAGGGATTGATTCATCTATTTATATACCCATTTAGATCATATACCTATTTATGCACGCAGATACGAAGTCTATGAATATCTGTTAATTTAAACATTATTATCAAACATTAAACATTATCCCTTGTTAGTTTAACCTTCTATTAGTACATATAGAAGTGCTAGAACGCTTTTGACCTACAAAAATAGCAAGAACAAGCGGTCAGAAATTGAATTTTAATAATAAAATCAAAATTTAGTTATGATAATTTTCTTTTTTGCACTGTTATTAATTTTTTTTGTTATGGTTTATTTTTAATTTTAGAAAGTTTTCTTAGCTCTCGTCTTAAACAAATTTCTAAACATTGCCATGGACGGCCTTATATTTAAGTTGTCAGCTTGTAGAATGAAAATATGAGTAACGGATTTTTTTGAATCTTGGCTCAATACTTTCTGTCTATCTGGCTTTTAAACTACAATATTTCGTTGCTTGGGAATATAGAGCGATATTAACAATTTTTTATTTATTGCCCTGCGATGGGATGGGGGGGGGTTGCAAAAGCCGTGACAACGGCAGGATTGATAGCACGTGTTCGAATCCGATATATCTCTGTTGAAATATTCAAAACGTCCTCAGGCCGATGGTTGTTTTCTAAATCACTATTTCAAAGGTGGAATGAATTATATCCCGCTCCCGTAAGAAAGCGCATTATCTAAACTCACTTTACATTTTGTGAATCATCCCGGTCAGTGTGATCCAAATCATCAAAACATGCAATTGTCCAAAGGTAAACATTCCTGTTTCTATTTATTTTTAGTCTTTTTTATGGTACAATTTATGATAGATTGTTTCGTAGTAAATCGTTCGAAAAACTGATAAAATTAATTGAGATTCAAGACTCCAATGGCGCATTGGCAATATTGAAGGGTTAAGTCCTGTGAAACGTGTTCGCTCGGAGCGGGCAGACGACTTGGGATTAGTGGATCAAGTCATATAGGATAATTCAACAACGATCAAGGCTATCAACGTATTGCAAAAGTTATCTGCCTAGAAAGAGGTTAAGTAGAAATAAAAACGATTATTACCACGTCCGTTTATAATTCAACCCAAAATCGCATTTCTTTATTGCTACAGACGTTGAAATCACCCAATAAGAAATGACTTAATCTCAGGCACGATAAAAATATAAGTTATGCTTTTATGCACAAGAAAAATTATCGAAAGTTGATGAAAATAAATATTATTATATTGCAATATTCAATAGAATCTATGAATATTTACTTCCTTCTCACACTGTTAACAGACGAAAGTAACAAATTCATTCTCTTCTCAATTAGAAAAAAAAACAAAAAAAAAAACATATATTTCTAAATCACACTTGTTTATTAATTAAATTCACAATTTTTCGTGGTCCGCTTGACCAATTAATAACATTCAATTAATTAAGATTTTTAAGTTGAGATAAAAAAGTCAGTGTCACGAGCGGGATTCGAACCCACGACCTTCGGCTTGATACGCCCCTACTCTACACTCTACGCTAAATTCAAAAGGTGAGATGGGAAGTTAGTGTCCGAGTGGATCGAAGTCACGATAGCTCAGGTGGTAGAGCAGCGGGCGCCAAGAAGCGAACAACAATTGGAATGATGTTATGTTTACTGACGAGTAGCGTTTCTGTATAGAGATAGCAGACGCCGAAGAGTCTATCGAGAACAGGGGATACAATGCCCTAGTTGATGCTCACTTCAGTGAAGTTTGGTGGAGGCCGTGTAATGGTCTGGACTGGGATTTACACTGAAGGGCGAACTGGACTCCATATTCTTAAAGGCAACCTCACCGCAGTCCGATATGTTCAAGAAATTATCGAGGAATACATCCCTCAAACCAAGGCAGGGTTTTTCGATTGCTGAATGACAATGTCATTCCTCATAGAAGCAGAGTTGTTCATCAGTGTTTAGAAAACATGGAAATTTCCCCTTTGCCCCTTCACCCATTGCCTCCAGACTTCAATCCCATTGAGCACATGTGGGATACGCTGCAAAGTAGGCTTTTCGAGCACCATCCACCAGTTGACCTGCAACAACTGTGTACAAGGTTGCAACATCTATGGAATAAAGTTCTTTATGAAATTAGTGACAACCTTATTAACAATATGCCTAACAGGTGCAAAGAGGTTTTAGCTAACAGAGGACATAAACATTGATAGTTTAAAAAAAATTATTGTGTCCAATAAACAAAATTATAGAATTAAAATCTTTTATTTTGTTTTTGTTCAAATCCCATAATTAAATTTTCCTTCGGTAAAAAACATAATCTTGTCTAAGAAATGTTAATGCAATTTATAATAAAAATAAAATAAAAATGCTAGGAAAAGTAAATACTATAAAATTGGCAATATCCCTATTCATTTTTGACCAGTTTATGTCAACCAATACCTACTGAAAAAATGCAATTGTACCAATAAAACGGATATTAAATGGAGTACATTTTCTGAAATTTGCTGGTTTCTAGGTTTGGAAATTTAAAATCACCATAGAAGTTTTTCAACTTTGAAAAAAAAAAGTCGCTACTAAAACGCTTATTTCACGAACGTTTACAAGTTTAGATTAATTACAACTTACTGAAAATTTAGCGTAGTTTTCAATGGTATCAACAGATTTGTCCAAAACCGTTTAATTTTGGAGCATTTTAATCGTTATATTTAATACAACATACTTATTTTAAATTTTAAAAAAATTAAGTAAATCAAATTAAACGAGAAGTCAGTGTTCAACAGTTAAAAAGTCAGCGTCACGAGCGGGATTCGAACCCACGACCGTTAAATACGACGCTGCTCTTCCACTTGTGCTATCGTGACTTCGATCCACTTGGACACCAACTTCCCATCTCAACTCCACCTTTTGAAAGCTCTCCGTGGCATTTCTTTTGTCGCCGAGAATCAAATAGATCACACGACATTTGAAAAATGGCAAAAAGGAGGGAAAACTCAAAAAGGTGGGTTGAGGTGGGAAGTTGGTGTCCGAGTGGATAGAAGTCACGATAGCTCAAGTGGTAGAGGAGCTGCGTATCAAGCCGAAGGTCGTGTGTTCGAATCCCGCTCGTGGCGCTGACTTTTATATTTCAACTAAAATCCTTAATTAATTGAAAGATATTAATTGGTCACGCGGACCACGAAACTAGTGAATTTATTAAGTTTAAAATGAAATATATCTTCACTAAAGCTCTCCGTGGCCATTTCATTTGTCCCCGAGAATCAAATAGATTAAAGGACATTTGAAAAATGGCAAAAAGGAGGGAAAACTCAAAAAGGTGGGTTGAGGTGGGAAGTTGGTGTCCGAGTGGATAGAAGTAGATGTGGTAGAGGAGCTGCGTATCAAGCCGAAGGTCGTGTGTTCGAATCCCGCTGTGTCGCTGACTTTTTTATCTCTACCAATACCTTAATAAAGATTAATTAATTGACAACAGTTATTTGGTCAATCGGACGACGAAATCTAATGGATTTAATCATTTTAATATTTTTACAAGGTGTTCTCTCAATAGTTGATAGATAAAATCGTTAAGATAATCCTAAATGCGTAAAACTTACGTTCAATAAAAAAAGTTTTAATATTTGAAATAGCATTTTTGCTCCTGTTTGATTGTATGTTGGTATGATCCGTGTTGCTTTACGCAGTACATTATTTACATTTGATATTGACTGTCCGTACTGTTGTTGTCTTGTCTATGGGTTCGTGCTTTCCTGGTGATTTTTTAACGGTGTTGTGGCAAAAATTATTTATTGCCGGAACGGTAAATTTTGTTAGAGTTATCGCAGTGTTTTTCTATATTCTTATATATTCAACATTCTTTCTAGTAACTGTGTTTAGTTTTAGGCAAAAGGTGTCATAAATGATTTATTAATGACGGCCGTTATTGATTTGAGGAAACAGTTGGGAACACAACTATCCTAGCCGATAATATTTGGTTAGAAAGTATTACGATCTCATAACAACGGGTTAAAACAATTAAAGGCCGGAACGTAGTCATCCGTGTTACAATATGTTATTAGCTTATTAAAGATGCATTAAATTATAGTTAAAATTCGGTACTCTGTAATTAGGCTAAACTCGACCAAAGGAATCTATTTGAAAAACGATAAGGGCAAAATAACTGACCCAAATATATTTGGAGGATTTGCATTAGGTATTATATAAGTGGAGTTTTACGGGGTGAAATTCATTTGACACCCGTGGCGCCGCTTTTCGGCATTGCAACATTATTTGTTGGCATTGAGCGTGAATAACAACAATTCCGACCTAACGAATATATGAAATTGCTGCCGATTTCTCAACATTTTATCGTTTCCAAATGAGTTTTATTCATATTGAAAAACCAGCTTACAAATCTACACACAAATGTTAGTTTTTTTTGGTTGAATGATGTGAACGTGTCCGCCTAAGACGAATTTTTTTCCGCATGTATTTATTATACTTTCAAACATTCATTTGAACAGTACAATGGGATAAAGTGCAATAAGGGACCTGTAATTTATTACCAATATCTGCATCTTGTACATTTTTTAGAATATTCGAAGTAATAATTTTTTAAACACTTATAACATACCTGTAGCCAATACATGTTCTCTAGCTCACACCCACCCACACACACACACACACACACACACACACACACACACACACACACACACACACACACACNTCTCTCTCTCTCTCTCTCTCTCTCTCTCTCTCTCTTTCTCTCTCTCTCTCACACACACACACACACACACAGAGTATTTTTCCAATTCTCTCTCCTCTCGCCTTCGGATGCATCACCTAAAAATATATTATAGGCTGACGCAAATTCTGACGGGGCATGGCAGAATGGGGGAGAACTTGCATCGATTCTCGCTCATAAACAGTCCTGCTTGCTCATGCAATCAAGCACCAACTAGAGTGCGAGAGCGTCCAACAGACCAGATTTCCTTTACTGCAGTTACAAGTCTGGGTGACTCAAGGGTTACGATGGCCCCGGAAAATTACAAGTTCCTGAGACCGGAGATTCTGCCGTATTTTGTGAACATAGTGAATGCCATTTTATTTTTCTGAACAAGTAAAATTGTTTTTCATTCAAGCGTTTGTGTCTTGAAATTGAGTTTGATTATTTTTGATTTATTAGACCGAGTTGTTGGGGGAAGGTAACACCCCTATAAAGAACAAATAGTCTTGGCACGTCTAAGAATAGGGCATGTAGTCTTACCCACGGAAAGGAAGTACATCCTTATGGAATGTTTTCATTTTTGTTTGAGATGAAGAGAAAGTGCGGTTTTTCATTTGTTCTTGTGTTAATACCGTTAATCAAAATTTCTAGTTACATAGCCTGAAGATTAGATGTTTACATCACGTAATCCCAAGAGGATAATGCGACAGCGTAAAGGAAAAGTGTCTTGTAAAGTTCACTACAAATTATAAAATATATTCTTTCTCACGGCTCAATTGTTCGCCATTCAAGACAGAACTACGAGACCGTGGTTGATTTTCATCCCCTCATTTCTAGAAGCAACATTTTGAACCACTTTTGGGCAATGCGCTCACTTATTAATCACCCAATACTTGGCTGTCCCGGCCACCCTAGTATTGAGCTAAAATTCATACCATAAGCAAGCACGTTTTGAGTGTTTGGAAGTCATAAGAAAGAAAATATTTCATCATATACAGACAACTGTTCAAGACACTTTCTTAATGAACTGACGCATTATTCTCTTAGTATAACGTGATGTAAACACCTAAAACTCCTATGTAAATATAAATGTGGATTAACGGTATTAAAATAATAAATGAAAAACCGCACGAACTTTTCTGGTTACTTGGAAGTCTTAGCGAATTGTCTGATGAAAGTTTCAATGATAGTTCAATTGCCTAAGAAGGATAATCCTGTGAGGTTCTTGGGAATAGAGCTTTGTAGAAAGCTCACATGTAGACCCATCAATAAAAAATGAAGCCCACGCCTACCCTCACAACTCTTTCCCATTAAGAACAAAAAACGACGCCTAAAAGCCAAATGTTCCATCCAGTACAATGTAGTTTAAAGGTCCCGAGGTTTAAAGGAAAGCCCCGACATTAAAATTTGTTTAAAACATTATCTTGTATAAATGATAAAATATCACGTATGATAAAATAATTTAACCTTCAAATGTTAAACTACACCAAAAATGCGTGTGTAAATGTGTGGTGATTAGTGACCGTTAGTCGATGATTATTCAGAAATCGTGAGATGCGGTCTGGTGTGATGTAGGTTTCAGAAAAACATTTTCTTTATCGTGGGATTTACAAACATTGTTTAAATTTAACAAATACATGTAGGATGGGGAAAAAATTGAATTTATACAATGCAAAAAATATATATTTTTTATATTCAATCAATACGCAGAAAATAAACACTTTGAGTGAGTAGAAATACTTTGATTGAATATTTTAAAAAATATATATATTTTTTGCATTGTATAAATTCACTTTTTTCCACATCTACATGTATTTGTTAAATTTAAACAATGTTTGTAAATCCCAGGCCCTGAAGATGATCTCAGTAAAGATCGAAATGTTGGCACGATAAAGAAAATGTTTTTCTGAAACCTACATCACACCAGACCGCATCTCACGATTTATATATATTTAATCAAAGTATTTCTACTCACTCAAAGTGTTTGTTTTCTGCGTATTGATTGAATATAAAAAAAAAATCTATTTTTTGCATTGTATAAATTCACTTTTTTCCACATCCCACATGTATTTATTAAATTTAAACAATGTTTGTAAATCCCATGCCCTGAAGAAGTCTCAATAAAGGTTGAAACGTAGCACGATAAAGAAAATGTTTTTCTGAAACCTACATCACATCAGACCGCATCTCACGATTTCTGAATAAACACCAAAAATACTTTTAAACTGTTGTCAAATCGAAAACTTTTAATTTTCATATAAACTAAAAATTATGCTTATTAAAGTTTTAATTATAAATTATTTTGTCAATGATAATGCAGTATTAATTGACAGTGCAATAAAAAACGTTTTTATTGTTACAAAGTGTGGAATAATAATGATAAATAATAATGTTATTAATAAAAAATAATTAATTTCGTTCAGTGAAAAGATTTTGCAAAAGGTTTCACTCCTCTCACATCCGGTGATTCAAGGGACTCTATTTCTCCGTTGTAAAAAGCCTACGTCCTTGGTGTAATTTATGAAAGTCCAATTTGACCGATTCGAGAACATAACTTTTTATTTCTCAAAAATTTGTCTAAGCTACTTAACAATCGAGTGTGTAACTTGAGGTCAAGTGTTGTAACAGGGGCCCTTTCCGAATGACCAAAGTTAGTCGTTTTCCTTGAGATTTTTTTCCCGTTAAAATTTTTCGACCGTGGGCAATAATCCATGATGGTTTCGCCAGTGTTCAAGAATGAGCAATTATGAGCAGATATGAGCAGTACTTTATCATGTTTTCACCCTTTTTTTTTACAGTGGAGTCTTGGATCGTGTGGGGCTATCATCCGCTTTTGTCCCTGACCACGCCTTCTTCCATCATCCGATTGTATTGACCTCAAATACATTTTATAATTATGAATAGTACATCGCGGTACAGTTGATTAAAGTGATTTGTTAAAATTTTATAAACTACTACAATAAAATAAATCGCAGCTTCAGACAATTATTTCCATGCCGATATTCAAACACACTGATCAAACAAGTTGAATAAATTATTTCTAACTTTCTTCTTGTTAACTGAAAACTAATTACAAGGACGCACGCATGCGTTTGCGTGTATGTCATCTTGTTATATTGAGATTTAAATGAAGCAGCGGGGAGCGGGCGCGGCCGTGGCAGGGCGTCTGCTACCGAGGTTCACCGGAACCGCAGGGGTCCGATGTGCAACTTCTTTTATTTATCCATCCATCCTCCATCGGCTGTCGACTGGGTCTCGCAGAAAAATTTAAATTTTCCTTGAACGTTTACGTCCTTCTGAGCAAGGGAAAATTCCGAAAGGATAACCCGATAACGAAATCACTTTTTCAAAATAACGTTAGTTCAATTTAATCAACATGAGGAACAACCTATCATTTTCAGGTGTAAAGTTTGAAGGAAAACTGGTGCATCTATGTAATAGCTTTATAAACGCTTAAACAACAAATTAACAATTATTATTTTGCAAGGCTGACAGACTATCGCTGATAACCATCTCTGGAATAGGTTAACAAAAGTTGAAGGACTTCACCATGTCTATACTATAACGTTTCATCTTTGATCATTTTATTATTCAATTAAAAGGTAAAATTACTTTAATGAATGAATCTTTTTTTTTCCCATCCACCGCCCCGCCGTACCTGAGGGAGACCCCATACCGGCGGACCTCGGCCACTAGACTGACTTATTTTCTTGTATGGGGGAAAATGGAAGCACAACGCCTTCCTTAGCCTCGTTCTAAACTAATGAATGAATCGTAAAACTGGTTCATATGGAACAGACCCATAATATATTTATGCATGACCAAACTAGTACAATTTTCGTAGAAAGAGTCATGTGCAATACAATCAACAGAAAACTAGAATTGTGGATCGCGTCTGATTATGTACAATACCACAAGGATCATTGAGATGGTCAATTAGTTAAAAACAACCACTGATGAAAACTGAAGTAAATCTACTGTTACTTATTTATTGCTTAATACTTACCTATTATCTTGGTCTGACCATCCCCGCTGATTTTTGCTGGTTCAAATGTATTTCGCCATCTTCTCTCCACGGAAACGTTCACGACTGAAACAAACCTAAACATTACAGTCTATATTTAACTTATTAAACTCACTAGTTTTCGTGGTCCACTTGACCAATTAATATCTTTCAATTAATTAAGGTTTTTAGTTGAGATAAAAAAGCCAGTGTCACGAACGGGATTCGAACCCACGACCTTCGGCTAGATACGCCGCTGCTCTACCACTTGATCTATCGTGACTTCAGTTACAGTCTACTCTACGAACTTACTGAACGACAATCCAAGCTGTCGACGAAAAACGAAGTTGTGTTAAAAACTCTGCTACTAACGATTTAGGCACACGGAATAGAACTGTGCGAACCGCGCAACCTTCTCTTCTAAAGTCCTCAAATCCTTTATACTGCAGATATTCCCACTAAACCTACCACCCTACTTGCAACCACCGCCGATGATACAGCTGTACTATCCTCCAATTCCGATCCTGCGGTTGCTTCGGAAGATCTGCAGGAACATATCTCATGTATAGCAGATTGATGTAGACAATGGAAAATGAAGATAAACGAAAGCAAGAGCGTCCATGTCACATTTACACTCCGAAGCAAACCTCCTCTCACGATATACTACAACATCGTTCCTATCCCCAAATCCGACTGCGTTCGCTACCTGGGTTCCACCTAGACACACGACTAACGTGGGCAACATACACGACTGACACGACAAAACCTAAACAGACGGTATGGTCTACTGCACAGGCTTATAGGACGACAGTCTAAACTATGGACAAAAAACAAAATTTACAAAGTACAACTACAACCGATTGGGACAAACGGAATAGAACTGTGGGGAGCCGCTAAACCTTCCAATATCCAACGTCTCCAATCCTTTCAATCTAAAGTCCTTAGATCCATTGAAAATGCTCATCATTATGTCTCAAATGCTACATTCCACAACGACCTTAAAAGTGCATTTATACAAAAATCAATTCCTCAAAAATTTACCAAATTCCATAATAAACTCTCCTATCACCCCAATAAAATAGTCTTGCCCGACCTTGACCAATAGAAGCTGTCCTTACAGTCCCATTAGCCATCTCAAGATGAAATGGCCTCGGGACCTCCTTTCTTATGTATCCGCATTGTAATTAGAAATTGCAGATTGTAATAAAATATTTTTAAAAAAAATTAACTGTTTGTATGTACATACTGGGCTCTTGATGGTATGTCCAATATTTTCTCTGAAACCAAATTGCCAATTCATTGCCCGTGTAAAAAAACTTATTGGCCTATATCCTCCAGATTCTTTTGATTCATCCCGGCTTGTTCAGCAGGATATTTCTGCTAGTTTCCAATGTAGATGGAAAATATCGAAGTTTAGATAGCTCTTAAAGATGGCCGTGAGTTTATCGATTTTCTCATTTGGCAAGTGGTAATCATCACATTCATCAGTAAAAAAATCATGTCGTGTCCCATGCTTTTTTTTCACTTTTCGCTTTCACATCAGTGCTCCGACCTTCCTTGGAGAAATGAATTTGTATCCCGATAGAAAGCACAGGAGATTTTTAAAAGTACGTACTTAAAACTTGTTGCATTGAACCGGTTTTCAGTGGATTGTTATTCAATTTATAATATTACCTAATGATCTAGCTGCTGTTGAAAAAAGTCTGAAAACATGATATAGTTGTTACATTACTAAAAATTTACTGTGGGTTGTTGAACAATATATTTTCTTTATTAACAGAAAGTTTTCGACAGCATGTCATGAATCCTCTTACAATACAATATACAATTGTATATCCTTTAAAAAATCTTTTTGTTTAAATTGTTTTCATGATAATATTGAAATATATTGAATTAGTAAAATTACTGTACATACCAGTGGACCTCCAAACAATGTGTAACTTTTTATTAATTTATCTCTGGAAGGTGTCAATCTTATCATTTATGACCTCATTATTGTTTGATTATATTTTTACAACTTATTTGTTATATATGTTTATCATATTACTCTTTTGTGCAATTTTTTCATTATCTTTATCTTATTGCAAATTTACATTAATATTATATATTAATATATTATATTATATATTTATGTATAATTTTTCTAACAGTATATAATAGTATATAATTTCGTAAACAAAATTTTAAAAAATGGTGATATTTCATAAATATAATATAAACAATTTGATAAAAACTTTTGCAGTAAACAATTTGCCCAAAAAATATTAGGAAAAATAATTGCAAGACAAAAATTGAATTATTACGTGTTGTGATTAGTGACAGTTAGTCGATGATTATTCAGAAATCGTGAGATGCGGTCTGGTGTGATGTAGGTTTCAGAAAAAATTTTCTTTATTGTGCCAACGTTTCGATCTTTATTGAGATCATCTTCAGGGCCTGGGATTTATAAACATTGTTTAAATTTAACAAATACATGTAGGATGTGGAAAAAAGTGAAAAAAAGTTAATTTATACAATGCAAAAAATATTTTTCGTATTCAATCAAAGTATTGTAAGTAGAGTAGAAATACTTTGATTGAATATAAAATAAAAATTTATTTGCATTGTATAAATTTACTTTTTCCACATCCTACATGTTTTTGTTAAATTTATACAATACTTGTAAATCCCAGGCCCTGAAGATGATCTCAATAAAGATCGAAACGTGGGCACAATAAGGAAAATGTTTTTCTGAAACCTACATCACATCAGACCGCATCTCACGATTTTCGAATAATCATTGAATTATTACATTAACTTTAAAGAAAATTAACAACAATGATAAATGTATTATGAACAAAAATAAATTATGTTAGTATGATTTATGTACAAAGTATAAGAGAAAAAATATTAACAATCCTTAAAAAAAGCAATAGATAATAATTTAATGAAACTTAATGGAAAATAAAATATGGAATTGCCCAACACCTTTATATAAAATTAAACATGAAATGTGTAATTCTAATATGGTATATTTATTCACATTTAACTGTTAAAAGACATATAGAAAAAACAGTTCAATTGTTAAAAAATTGATTATATCAATATAGCATAAAAATAATATCATAAAAAAATAATCGGTATTTCACAACACATAGGTAACAACCATGATATGAATTTTAAAATTAACTCCGAAGGTGTTCACATTTTTCATCAATCAACTGGAATCATCAATCATCGATCACGTATCCTAGTTCCTTAGTTCAGTGCAATTGACTCAATCCTTTTTATAAAAAGTATTGAGTCATTGACTGTGGTTGCTACAATTCCATCCCTAGAGTTTTTTTTTGGATCTCAGGCTGTCTCCGTGGAGATGCTTTCTATATGAAGATGATATGGGTGGTTGTATCTTCCTTCTCATTGCATAACCTACAAATCGTTTTATTATTGTATTTACCGATGTTGAGTAGATGTCAATGGCTGTAGTTCTATCGGTCATATCAGCTTGTGTCAGGTATCTCTGGAATTCATTCACTTCTCCTTTTGGCTTTTTTGAATCATTTTAAGACGGAAGATCCTGTGTTCATTTGAATGATCACGTCATCAATCATCGCAAGCTCCAGTTTGTTTTCTTTAAAAAAAATTAACATTGGAAAAACCTCAACCTCTTACTTTAATTGCAATTCCTCACAGATGCTGACTTGAGCCTCAGATCGATTATTGGGAAAAAAAACTGATCAATGAGAAAGACACAAATAGGTAGTAAACTCGCGAGAGAATTTTGAACTCGAATCACATATTCGAGAAACAACGACTTTTTATGCACAACATTGGAAAAATTCAGTTTAGTTCATGAGCAGTAGTTCCCGTTAAAGAAGGACCCCAGCATAATGAATAAATAAAAATAAATACTTTCGTTTTCAGTACTCAGTAGTTTTTTATTTTATTCATTCTACCTTTATTTTTGAAATCATTTATTTTTCTGGAAGTTCGCTGCGGACCACAATTTGGGAAGCCTGGCTTACAGAGATAAATGAATAAACATTGGAAGTCAACTGGTATGTACAGTTAATTTTCCGAATATAATATATTTTAATACTAGAAAACAATGTAAGCAAAAAGATTTTTTATGGGATATACAAATGTAATTAATACTGAAGAGGACTCGTGTCATGATATCGAAAACGTTAATAAAGAAAATTCTGTGATGCAGAATGTTGTTCAAGAACAACACAAATTATAAAACAATTAATTAAGGTTTTTAGTTGAGATGAAAAAAAGTTAATGGCACGAGAGGGATTCGAACCCACGACCTTCGGCTAGATACGCCGCTGCTCTACCGTGACCTCGATCCACTCGGACATCAACTCCCCAATCTCAACCCCACCTTATGAGTTTTCCCTCCTTTTGCCATTTTTAACCTTAATTAATTGTCTTGTATTAATTGGTCAAGCGGACCACGAAAATAGTGAATTAACAAATTATAAAATTATAATATAAACAGCCAAAAAATGCGATTATTATCTTATTAAAATGCACTATTTTTGCAAATATAGGAAAATATTGAATCATTTGCACTGATTGTTGACCAAGATAAACCTTTTTGTCTAGTTAAAAAAATGTTAAAAACTATTCCAAAGGTATGATAAGTGTGTATTTGTATATACATAAAACTACCACAACAACTCCGTAGTTTTCATAAGTTTATTTAATTTACAAGTATCTTGTTTTTCACTCTTATAATCGAATGTTATCCAATCAGATAGAAAATTCCTGTTTTCTTCTATTATTTTCAACAGCTAGTGTTGAAATAAGCGGCAGTCAATAAAAATATAAATTACCCACTTTTGCGTGCTGTAAGTCGATAACGTTCGGATAATGAACGAGGGTAAACGACCTCAAATCTTCCTGGGGCATTTTTGTCTTTGCCATTCACTTTTCTCTTTCCCTATTACAAGTTGCTAAACATTCATATCCCGAGGGCTTCCTCCTGGACCTGTCATTGTGCCGCTTCAATGTACAATTATTTGAAAAAGTCCATTAGAGCTGGTGGTCCGATTGACCAAATAACTTTTTTCAATTAATTAATCTTTATGTAAGGTAGTGATTGAGATTACATTTACATACATTATTTATATACTTATTTAAGTCTAAAATGGACCAAAGATAACGTCCCTATAAACAGCAAAGAAATTGAAAACAGACTCAACAAAATCCTCGCCAAAGACTCTATAAACCTCATCGGAACACTAAAAAAACCAGATGGAAAACATACACAAACCGGAAAGGAAACATTAGAAATTCTAATAAGCACACACTTTCCGGAATCAAAAACTATCGCCAACCTGGAGATAAACGAGAGTGCTGAACCTGGCCACAAAGCCAGCAGGGAAGATCCGCAAATTGCCAAAACTGCAATCACCTACGAAAAGATTGAATGGGCTATCGATAACTTTAGCCCATTCAAATCTCCAGGAACAGACGGGAGAACAGTACTATTAAAAAAGGGAAAAATAACAGTAATCCCCCTACTTGCAAAAATATACAGAAGCTGCCTGGCAGTGGGATACATCCCAAGCATACGGAGAACTGTAAAAGTAGTTTTTCATTCCTAAAATTGCTCGGAATAAACAGACGCAAAATAATATAGACCGATAAGTCTAACATCCTTTCTGCTCAAAACACTTGAAAGGCTAGTTGAAAAACATGTAAGGGGCAGTTCTCTAAAAGAAAAAATCCTTCACAAATATCAACATGCCTATAAGAAAGGAAAATCATGTGAATCAGCACTACATCAATTGACGATACAAATAGAGGATAAACTGACAACCAAGAAATGGCATTGGAAACCTTCTTGAACATTGAAGGAGCATTTGACAATAATCCATTCGAAGCAATGGTTACATCACTCAAACAGCGAGGAACCGACAAAACCTGCTGGATACTGGATAGAATCAATGCTAAAAAGCAGAAAAATGCAGGCCTCCATGTTCCAAAAAAAAGTAGAAGCAGCAGTGGTGACTCGCGCCTCTGCTGCGGAATGTGGTAGTGGACGACCTCATATGCAAACTAAATGAAGCGGAATTTACACCCAAGGCGATGAAGATGACATTGTCATACTATTCAAGAGAAAATTCGACTCAACATTAAAAGAGATCACCCGAAGAGCACTTAACCTGGTGGAACAATGGTGTTCAAAACGGGGACTTAAGTAAACCCGTCAAAAACCACCTTGATGGCTTTCACCAAAAACAGAAATATAGAAATACAAGGCTTACGTTTCTATAACGAAATGTGCAACTAAAACATGGGCACTCTCAACACGACACGCAAGAATGGCACAATTACACAGAAGATAAACACTTAGAGCCCTGAAGATGATCTCAATAAAGATCGAAACGTTGGCACGATAAAGAAAATGTTTTTCTGAAACATACATCACACCAGACCGCATCTCACGATTTCTGAATAACTAAAAAATGAAGTTAAATACCGAGGAATAAATCTTTGATAAGAAATTAACCTGGAACCCTCACTTGCTATAGCAAAAAGTAAAATATCGCTAATGACCACAAGAAGGACCCTAGACAAATCTTGGGGATTAAAACCGAAACTGACCTATTGGCTTTACACGGCAGTAATAAGATCCAGAATAACCTATGGATCATTAATCTGGTGGAACACAGTCCAACAAAAAGTAGCTACCCAAAAAGGCAGCATACAAAGACTAGCAAACCTATGTATCACAGGAGCAATGAGTACAACCCCTACAAATCCATTAAAAACTCTGCTAAACCTACCTCCATTGGAAATATTTATACAAGGAGAAGCTAGGAAAAGCTCACTTGGGCTCCAGAAACAATTAAATTGGAAAGGAACTAAACAATTCGGGCATACAACCATAATCAACAAAATCAGACGCCCATTATTAGAAATTGGGACTGATTATATGATCCCAGAAATAATCTTCACAACTTCCTATAAAGTCTCAATGGACTATAAAGGAGAAGAAGAACACAGGACAGCATCATATACAATGATATGATATACAGATGGCTCCTTAAAACATGAGATATCAAACTCATTAGGGAAGTACACTTCGGCCTTTCAAGCAGAAATACATGCTGCAACAAGCACAGAAATACAAGCATCATATACAATGATATGGAATACAGATGGCTCCAAAACAAACGAAGGAGCCGGATCAGGCGTTTTCTGTACAAGTCAGAATTCAGTACAATCAATGCTTGTGCCCTGGAAAATCTTAAAAGAGGTTACACTGGCAAAAATATCCTCATATGATCTCATAGCCATGCAGCCATTAAAGCATTAGCATGTAAACAATCACATCAAAATTAGTCAGTGAATGCATCCAAAACCTCCAAAACCTGGGGAAAGACAACAACCTGATGTACCTTGGGTGTCAGGGCACAGGGGAATTTTGGGTAACGACAAAGCAGACAGTCTGGCCAGAGGAGGATCTGCAAGACCATACATACGCCCCGAACCTATTCTTGAGATAACAAAAACAAATATAGAATCCTCCATCGCAGGAAGGATCCAAACAAAACAAAAGGAGAAGTGTATAAACTGTAGCAGTGCTAGAAATAGTAAACTTATGGTGAAACAACCCTCATCAAGACTGGAAAAAACAAAAAAACACTGCTGCAATTGGAGAGGTTACTAACCGGTCACTGGCATCTGAGAATACATATATATGACCAAACGTATATACAACGATGATTCCATTTGCAGATTATGCAATGAGGAGGAGGAAACAGCCACTCATATCATCTTCAAATGCGAAGCAACACCTCAATGGAGATTTAACCTAACGTACGGAAAATACTTAGGGAATCAAATTGCAGCAGCGACAGTCAATGACCTGATACTTGTAAGGAGAAAGAGTGAGTCTATTGCACTGAACTAAGGAACTAGGAAAGTACAATAAACCAGAAGGCTGCACTGCCAGGGGAGCGTAAAACCCGCTTCCTAGTATCCTTTTTACCATACCCTATAAACAGTCGAATGATATTCCACATGTGAGATTCCGGTAAAATTGTAGTATCTAAGAAATAAAGCATCGACGAACCTCCATATTTATCATCTCTCTCTCTCTCTCTCTCTCTCTCTCTCTCTCTATATATATATATATATATATATATATATATATATATATATAATTTTTTTTTACAGAAAGATACTTGTGTAAGCACTTCCTATATTACGCTAACATCTAATAGGATTGTAAAGCTATTTATTAAGGTATTGGCTCAGATAAAAAAAGTCAGCGTCACGCGCGGGATTCAAACCCACGACCTTCGGCTAAGTACCCCGCTACTCTACCACGTGAGCTATCGTAATCATCGTAAAAAACTATGTAACCAGTATATGTATTGTTGTTTTTTTACATCCATTAGATTAATAACTTATTTTAATTAATTACATCTTTATGTACGGTATTGGTTGAGATTAATTAATTGAAAGAAGTATTTGGTCAATCGGACCACGAACTCTAATGGATTTAATAAGTAAAATGGTAATCGAATAGATTACAGGACATTTGAAAAATGGCAAAAAGGAGGAAAACGTCGAAAAGGAGAGGTTGAGGTAGGAAGATCGAAGTCACGATAGCTCTAATGGTAGAGCAGCGGCGTATTAAAAAGGGATTGCAGGGGTTTTGAATAGCTTGGCGCCTTGATCCAAATAACTTAAATAATGAGGCACGAGCGTACGATCACACACTGTGGCTATTTATAATCGGCTTAAATATAAACAACGCTTATTAATCGTTATGCCGTTTCCTTTCACTTGTAAGTCAGCCGGCTATCGCTAGATCGTGTACTTATGTATTTAGAAGAGATCATCTAATCTCAATCTGACCATTTCCCGATTGGTAAACATTCTTTGTTTACATGCTTTTCTCCATGACTTGAAAATTATGGGAACCAGCTATCTTTTTTTGTTCAAAAAGACATTTTACATGAATTCCATTTTTTATGCATTCAATCCGCAGACAAGTGTTTGTATTTCTATGATAATAACTATGATTACTGACGCCCCAGATAACTTTAAGATTAGTTTTTTTTTCTATTTAGGACAAAAACTTTTTCATTGGATTTGCTGTTGTGAGAAAAATAGAACTTTTTTATTTATCTTTAGTGAATGTGACCAGACCTCTATGTTTCTATTGAGTGTTGTGTTTGTGTTAATTTATTGTAATGAATGTAATTTATTAGCGTAAAAGGAAGGGGTTGCTTATAACCCAGCCCCGAGGAATATCAGGTACTCTGGGGTATGACATCTGGAGAGTAAAAGTAATTTATTAGCGTGAAAGGGAGGGGTTGCTTATAACCCCGCCCCGAGGAATATCAAGTACTCTGGGGGAGTGATTGTGACCAGACATCTATGTTTGTGGTGATATATATATATATATAGAGNTCTATGCTGTATTTGACAACCTGATGTACAAACGAGAGACTAGCGTTCTAGGATATCAACGTAGTATTTATTTGAAATCAGATCGAGACGCTCAAATGGCTGCAGTTTAAAACAAAATACGCGCGAAAGAAGAGAAAAAGGAGGAAAACACGCAGAGGGCCGGCGATGACCTCAGCTGTTTTTCAGGTGTTGGCAATCCGGGATGAAACCCGGCATTGTCCGTTTAGATATCGACAGCCTTCAAAGCAATCAGTTCTTTTTTTTGGGGGGGGGGGTTATGATATTATATTATCCATGTATCAAAAATATTTTTTATTTTTTTTAGACCCGAGCCGAATGAAACAGTAGCCCTTATGAAACAGTAAATTAGATGGTATATGTCTCTTCTCCCAGATGTAATTAAAGTTTCCAAGGATAAAGGTCTGGCCACTCCAACCAAGGATTCGATGCCAATGATGAGATTCTGTCTCATTTCTACGTATTCTGGGCATTCCATAATTATATGGTTCATGTCCTCTGTACAGTCACAGGAAGCCCAATTGGCAGATTCCCTCAGGCCAATCTTATAGTTATGAGCACCCCATAAGCCATGGTTGTTTCTGATCCGTGTAATTACGGTATAGAAGTCGCGAGTTGCCCTGCATCCTTGAAACTACCGAGCCTTGGGTACTACGGGGACCCTGGACCGATACAGTGATCCGCCTGCGGAGCCGTTATGAAATTCCTGCCACTCAGATAGCCAACTCGCATTGCCAAATTCCAACTGGCAATCAGTTCTTAAATTCATTCACATTCTCACCAACTTTCAAATGATTCTTGCATATTTTCACTAGGGGACTCCGCCCCTTGTTCCCTTCGATGGCCAACCCCCGGGTACCTTTGCGGCAGCTTTTTCGTTCTTGAAACGGAAGCAAAAATTGTTGAAAATAAACTTCAAGCTCTTTATTAATTCGCATTTCGGTGAGCGTAAGCAAGACTTAATAGCCTATCAATGCCCTTGGAAAAGCGTCCTGCGTCAATAGTAGTAAATTTTTATTTTGGAATTAGGCCGATGGGCGTAGCTCGCTCACGAATAATATTAATTGCTGGTATCGTTTAGTTAATTTTTTCAAATATTTTAAGTTGGTTGTGGTATTTCTATAAGGAGCCGGCATTAGACTAGTAATTGTACAAACTGCTATAAAAGGCACAGTTTAACTTTTTTCAATTCAACGAACCCCCGCTTAAGTGCAGAAGAAAAATGTTAACTGGTCGTTTTGTACTCTCACTTATGGCTAGAAAGACAACTATATCGCAACATTGCTCACTTGTCGTGTAAGGTATTGACATACAAGTATTGGATCACAAAGAAAGAACCACTTTTAACGACCGCTTTCACCAATCTTGCTAAATATGGATCATCAGTGGAGTCATTATGTCCTTCATCATACTTTAATAAAAGTTTCGAACATATTCGACAATAGTGTATTCCCATATACATATCCACAACGTACACCGACTCGAAAAAACCCCGAAGTGACTCAAAAATACCTTAGTGACCTATACGTGAGATTTCCAGACGGCCATCTTATATACACCGACGGGTTACTCCTAAATGGACGAGTAGAGTGTGCATTTTACGATCCCGTGCAGAATTACAGCGGAAAGTTTCCCTCCCACAGTACCTATCCATATATAGTGCAAAATTGATTGCTATAAGGGAAGGTATGAAGTATACGAATGACAAGCAATTCCCAAATGCCATATGTACAGATTGTCTGTAGCTGTTCAAAAACTTCGTAATGACAAAAAGTTGTTTATAGCGGACTACATTATCATCGAGATCCTTGAACTTTTAGCAGTGATCAGGTCTAAAGGGCATAAAGTAGTAATCACCTGGGTCAAAGGTCATACGGGGTTCAAACACAGTGATTTCGTAGATCGGCTAGCCAAAGATGACACCACAACGGACAACACTCTAAATGTAGCTGTACCCAGAAAAGATCTGCATGCTATCTTAAGGTTGCTGCAGCAGATAGATTGGCAAACCAAATACCTTTCAAACAACAAAGCTATATTCTACAAAAATATGTTTCCGTTAGTCGGACAAGAGCCTTGGTTCAGCAAAGAAAACAATACAAATAAGGCCTTTTGCGAAACGATGGTAAGGTTACGATCCAATCACGGACTCTGCAAGGGATACCTCAACAGACTCAATGTAATTCCAGCACCGTACTGTGAAGACTGGAACACGAGGATCTTGAACACATTATCATGCACTGCAGGAAACACGGGAATGAACGCAGAAATATGTTCGATAGATTTTTTAATGCCAAAGAAATAAATCTACAACCGCCTTATGTATACGGTACTTTGTTATCGTCAACCGAATTAGCTGTATATCGTGAGTTGTACGGTTTCCTTAGAAAAAGTAATGTTACTGTGTGATTGTAAAAAAGTGTGTAAAAATATCCCAATATCTAGTTCTCAATAATAATAATGCAATAATTTAAAAAATGCCTGTATAAAAATTTTGGAGTCAATTAAATTTAAAAAAAAAACTTTCAATTGAAAATTATGATTACGCCATGTGTTTTTAACTCTAGACCGCAGGCGATATATTTATATCCTTATTTTTTCTTCCTTGGCGGACCAGTTTTGTACTGAGGTGAAACGTTATCTCGTGGTATTTAATTGACGAGACCAATTGCCACAGTGTTAACAGATTCTTGGACAGTGTGAAACCCCGAAGGGATGAAAGAAGTAAAACCATGTCGAATTTACTACAACCGGATAACGACTTAAAAAGATACGCCTATAAAATTATTGCCTTCTGCCAAGTTGCGTGTCATTGACTAGGGAAAAAGCATAAAAATGTCGGCGATATGTCAAAACACTTCAGAAATCCCAAATAATCTCAAAATAAAGAATTTATTGCGGAAGGTTGGGAAATTGACAGTTTTAATAGGGAGTCCGAATCTGGTCATATGCTTTTTAATCGGATTCGTTTATCAATTGGGAGCCGGGCAATAATGGACCTAATTTCTCGACGCGGCTCGAAAATAAAGTCTCCTGTTTGTAATTCTCCCATTAGCGTGTCGGTTTGGCAACGGTCTCGATTCGGCCTTTGATTTAAAACCCATTTAACTGTTCGAAAGCGAAGGGGAGTCTTGTTTTACCCAAAGGGCCACATTTTACAGATTAGTGTTCGTAATCCTAAAAAAAACAAAGTTTTTTCATATACATATTTTTTTGAAATATGGGGTGACAATATTATTTGTGCACAAGCTAAATTTAGGTTTAGGCCCGTGAAGTGATGAACCGGGACAGGTTGGTCGTTCCTGATTTGTGACATTCTTTGTGCGGCCATCTACGCTTGTTCAATCTGTCAAACGGGTTTCGATTTTGTAAAGTTAGAATTTATAACCAACCGGCCTAAAATCTATTAGTAAAAGAGTTGAATTTTTTATTTTTTGTCTTTTTTTTTTTTTTTTTTTTTTTTTTTTTTTTTTTTTTTTGAACGGCATATTCTTGCAGAGCACGATTCAGTTGCTTTTTCTGATTATTTCATCGTATGCCGTTGGGCGGGAAGGGTTGCGTGATAAAGGGCCAGGGGAGACGGTGGAAATCGAAAAAACGACTGTGGGGTCTTCGAAGTTTATCACTCTGATCACTCGGCTTCCGCTGTCCCCAAAGACTTTAACTAAAACAAAAAAGAAAAAAAATATCGTGCGTAAAGAGGCACGCTTGAGAAAACAATACACAGGTCAATCTCTGAGATTTCAAGCCAGCGAACGAACAGATCACAGAAGCAAGAATATGAAATCAGGTTTACCGAAAACGACCCAACTAAAAACAGATAGTTTGACTGTGAGATTTTTCGTGTTTTATGCAGAGTGATTAACTAGAAATCTGGTCGACATTTTGGCATGAAAAGCTCAGCACAGCTAGTATCTGAAGACCAAATTATAAATATCTATTTATTTAAAAAATCCGGGTCTGGATAATTATATTTTTGATAATAATGATTTATAATAATGACAAAGGGGGCGTCGGTGGCTGCAATGGTTTAGGCATTGACACGGCGCTCATCACTGTAAGGTAAAGGTCCCGGGTTCGAATGCAGGGCCGCTGGACATACTCACAAATTTTTTTTTTAAACATCGGCACCCCGAGGGTTCATATAACCTTGCAGTTGAAATACCTCATTTAAAAAAAAACTCTTGAAAAACTACGTTCTTTTATGTTTCATTTTTTAATTATAGCTAGTATATAGTTTGTCTGAAAGGAATACAATGATTAAAAATAGTATATTCGTAGCCTAATTAGCCACTATAACTGCACAATATATTTAACCGTTTAAGGGTTTATATGACCTCTGCTGTTGCGAACCCTCGTAAAAGAAAAAAAAATTAAACTCTTTTCTAATAGATTTTAGGCCGGTTGGTTGTAAATTCTAACTTCACAAAAATCGAAACCCGTGTGACATATTGAACAAGCATTAACAACATTCATTTATAATTGTTTTGTATAATTGTGTGTTTGAAATGAAAAATTAGTGTCACGAGCGGGACTCGAACTAAGTAGAACCAACCAAAACCAGCAATGGCGGTTTCGTAGTGCGGTAAATGTAATAAAATGATCGTTTCAAGCCGTCGTACATTGCGGTCGAACAAACCTATTACTTCCGGTAGCACTACATCGCTATGTACCATCGTCCGTTGGCCAAAGCATCTCAAATGGTCATCTTCTGTTCTTGAAACGATGCTTTAAGAAAATATTTTTTATTCAAATTAATTTTTTAATCAAAGAGAAATATTTAAAAAACCAATTGTCAAGTTGGCGGTAAAAAAGATGAAATTGAACTGATTAAATTTAAATTTTTAATCTAAAGAGTGTAAAAGGAGTAACACGCTACAAGTCATATAAGGGTGAAGAACCTGTAATTTGCTTTGAACCAATCATTTTGGTCTGTCTATCCTTGCTGGGTTGGTCGGCATTTCTCCATCTTCAGTTGGGTCTTCTTTCATTTTTCGTCACCTGTGCTTCATCAGATGTTCCCATCTTTACTCATGGGTGTTAAGAACCATGAGGATCTTTAACGTCCGGACTTATCCCCGAGGAGACTTCTCAGACGCCCAGTGTTCTCAAAGAGGTGGGCGCCTTGAAAAAGGCGGTTTTGTGGTTTCGGGCACGACCTTTCAGCCGTGCCTTTCACCACCCCCGGAGAGATGTAGAAGGCACTCTACCTCCGGCTCCTGTCGGCCGGTACCCTCCTGCTAATAAGGTACAATTTGTTTATAAACCAGGACCATCACGAGTCAACCTCAACTAGTAGAGCCGCTTAGATACTCTACTCCCGGGATTCAGTATTATTTTTAAGGTGGGACTGATCGCCCACCAGGGAGTTCATACGAACCCCCTGATGCATCTGTTGCCTGAGGGTTGAGAGTTCAGTAACCCAGGCAGCCTTTGCCAAAGCCGAGGAGGAAGTGGAAGGGAATAGGAACAGTGTAAGGAAGGATAGGGAAGGTAATAGAGAATTTTGTCTCCATCATTGGTTACCCCCCACATCATGGTTGATGGTCGGACTTTGCCTGGGGGGTAGACCTGTGCTTAATCAATGAAAGTTTCTAACAATGATGAACTCATTGAAAATCTTCCAAATTAATTTGAGTTAGCTCATGAAAAACCGACGCCGTGTACTTTTGACCAAATTTAAATCTGTTGATCCTGCTCTGGGTCAATATGTCTTCAACGACTCATATATCCACCATCAACTTTAACTTTAAATCTCGTGATTTTCAGCTGTACTGTGGAAAACAGGTACATAAATAAATTTTTACTTAAATTTAAGAATGAATTATTTAATATGAAACAATAATTCTTATCGATGGATAATAAAATTAGTTGTATAAACAGTTATTGCGGTAACATGTAGAATTTTTGACATTTCTTACGTTTTTATTTTAATTAACTACTTAATCGTAGAAAATATAATTAATTGTTTATTTACTAACTTTTTATTGCTAATAATAAAAATAGTGTTGTTTTAAAGGGTTTTAGTTAATTGGAATCCTTTTGTCTTTTTGGCCCTATGAAACACGGTAGTATTATTTATTACCCATTAATCATGGGCTATTTATTAACAAACTTAATAAATTATAAAGAAGTAATTATAATTAATCTTAAAACAGTTTTATTATATATTTTGAAAATTTGTAGACAATGTCTAAAAATAACCTGGGAATTAAGCCGTCACCTTCACACTGCATGACTTGGCACTATGCGTAATGGATTGTTGGATTGAAAAAGGGTCATTGAAACCAACTAACAGTTTTGTATTAAAAGAAAGAAAAGAAGATCAACTATCAGGTGGCCATATTTATATACAGGTAACTTTCAGTTAACGCAAGTTAATTAAGATTTTAATGAATGATTCCGGCAGACAGTTCGCAGCGGGTGCTTTCTCCGCTGAGAGAATAAATTGGAAGATGATCGATTTTTGACGATCCGGGAAATAGTCGACATTGGAGATTTCTTCTTCTCGTCTCCGGAATGACGAACCTGTAGCTTGGTCGTTTTTTCACACAACATCTGAGAGTCACCTAAAAAGATTTAAATTACCAAAAGTGAAATTTGGCAGCCGAAAATGTATCGATCGAAAAGATCCAGCGGAAGTTTGTTAGGTTCAATGAGGGAAAGTTTAGCTTGGAAGACGATGCACTGAAAGAATAAATTAGTAGATAATCCATTTTTGATGACCAGGACATAATTAAAATTTTGAAATTATTTCTCGAGGCGTGCCGGGTGACGAATATGTAGCTTAGTCGTTTCCGATCATTTTGGTCTGACTATCCTTCTCAAATATGATCAAAACCAACTAGGTTCATCCTCAGACATCAACAACCTGTTAAAGTTACTGGGTGTCGATCTACGAATCGGTGAAGACATGTCAATGCCGCCGGTTCAACAAATTTGAAGTTGTTCAAAAGCACACAGCGTTTTCATCAGCTAACTCAGGCTGATTTTCAATGTAATAATCACATCTTCGTAATGATTAAAAACTTTAATTGATTAAACACAGATGATGAAAAAATGAAACCCAGACGCAACTGAAGATGGAGAAATACCGACCAACCCATCTAGGACAGACAGAACAAAATGATTGGTTCGAATCAAATCACAGGTTCTTCATCCTTATATGACTAATCCTTTTACCCTCTTTAGATTAAAAATAAAGAAAATCAGTTCAATTTCATTCTTTTCACTTGTCGAGTGATTGGGTTTTTAAATTGTTTTCTTTGATTAAAAAATTAATTTGAATATTTTTTTTAATTTAAAGCATGATTTAAGTAGAGATTATGATTGATCATGATTTGCCCAGGGGGATGCTTTGGCCAAACGACGGACGTCACAGTCTACAGCAGTTTTGGACCACCGGAAGCCTCGATCGAAGAGTAGGTAATGGTCGACCGCAATGTACGACGGCTTGCGACAATCATTTTTTGATTTTTAACTTTTACGCATTGCGGAACCGTCATTGATGGTTCTAGTTAGTTCCAGTCCCGTTCGAGACACGAATTTTTCATCTCAACCACACTTTACATAAAAATAACAAATCAATTTATATAATCACTTTGGTCAACTAGGACCAACTAATAAAATATAGATTAACATAAAATGTATGAAGCCCCAACACTTCGCTAACAGCACCCCGCGGCCAATTCAGTTTCGTCGAAAATCGAGATGATTACCGAAATGAATGGCAAGAAAGAGGGAAAATTGAAAAGTTGTAGGCTGAGATGATCAGTTGGTGTCCCGGGGGACCGAAGTCAGTATAGATCAAGCGGCGTACTGTGCCGATTTGGGTTCGAGTCCTTCTCGTGACACTATTATTTCATCTCGACTCTACATAAAAATCATAAATCTGTATGACAAATTTAAACTTGAAATTGCTCTAACTCAACACTCCTTTGATGATCTTGCTTCTAACATTCGTAGAGCCAATGCTGTTACCCAAGTTACTGAACCTATCTCTGAAATGCCACAGAATTTAACAATTCTTAACGCTAATCTCTCCAAATATAAAATTCCCACCTTTTCAGGTTATAAAATAGCCGGCGGAGTATCTGAACACCCTCCTTCAAAGAAATAAAGGGAAACGCAAAATAGATATCGTCAAATTGGAAAATGTGGTTTTCATTAAAAATATGGAATTCTCCCTCTTTCACGGGCCGTTCTAAGTTTTGCCGGGCAAGGATGGTGTCGTGCGCGTTGGTTGTAAAAATTGTATTTAAAAAAGTTACCCAACTTATGGTTTATTCAGTCTGTCTCTGTACATCCGCGGCACCACGTTTTACTCCAAGTTTTATTACTACTTGTTCGCGATGGTGCTCACTAAAACACGTACTTCTCTTTATTTTCAAAGATTGGATCGATTAAGAACCCAGGAATCAGTTTTCAGAGGCAGAGGGACCATGACGAGCCAATCCTCAGGCTTGGGAGAGCGGCAGAACGTCGCCTAGATGATTCCTTAATAAAGGGGAAAAATTGAAAAAAGTTATTTGGTCAATCCGGATCACGAACTCTAATGGATTTAATAAGTTAAAATGAAGTACATCTTCACTAAAGCTCTCTGTGGCCATTTTATTTGTCATCGAGAATCGAATAGATTACACGATATTTGAAAAATGGCAAACAGGAGGGAAATTAGAAATGTGGATTGAGATGGGAAGTTGGTGTCTTAGTGGATCGAAGTCACGATGGATCTAGTGGTAGAGCAGCGGCGTATTTAGCCGAAGGTCGTGGGTTCGAAACCCGCTCGTGACACTGACTTTTTTATCTCAACCAAGACCTTAAATAAAGATTAAGTAATTGAAAGACGTTATTTGGTCAATCGGACCACGAAATATAATGAATTTAATAAGTAAACGAAGTATATCTTCACTCCGTGGCCATTTCATTTGTAGCCGAGAATCGAATTCTGATTACACGACATTTGAAAAATGGAAAAAAGAGGAAAAATTAGAAAGGTGGGTGGAGATGGGAAGTTGGCGTCCGATCGGATCGAAGTCACGATAGCTCAAGTGGTAGAGCAGCGGCGTATCTAGCCGAATATCATGGGTTCGAATCCCGTCGAGCACTGACTTTTTTAATCTCACCCAATACAGATTAATTAATTGAAAAAAGATTTAAATAGCGTTTAAATAAGCGATTTATTCTGTAAAACATGCCCTTAATTTCTTGACAACATAATATTTACAAAATATTACTTTTTAAGTTATTACTTTTTGCCTCGTACGATGGTTTTGTTTTCAATTTGCTAATGTTTGAAACGTTGATATGCATTCAATTGTTTGAAAAGGAAAGTACAAGGAAGGATAAAAGCCGGTTGTGGGATGTAGGCCAGGGGGTGGATTGGAAGGAGGTGGGTCATAATGTTGACCCGTTTACAATAGCTTTTGATCCGCTTTGTAACCGACTGTAACATCGTGTGCCCTTCGCGTTCCGTTTGTTGTAAAGACACAAATCGATATAAAAACCATTGTGGTTAAAGAAAAAGACAACAGGCTGACAGTCGGACGCCAATTGTAAAATTGGACGCTTTGTATATATACTCTCGGGTTATAATTCAAATGCCAAGAGTCTCTGCCTCGAGCGCTGTTGCTCTAATTTGGTTTATGAAATACAGGGACTGAGCCGGCTGAAAAATTGGCAGCCGCTCTAGCGAAACTTATCGGTTTGATATATATTTAATTAATTCGACGGTTATATAACGCATTCCAGATTAAATTACTTAATAATTTTGTTCAAATCAGCCTCACTGACATATTAAAAAGATAAATACTCATAAAATTTACTATTGTGTTTAATAAATAATAGTTTTTTATTGAAGGCGAAGGCGTTGTGTGTTGCAACCTTATCGGTAAATGGTTTTTCCTTCTAAATTTACATCTGCATAAATTTCAGTTGTAAAATCCGGCCGAGGAATAAAGTCGTTGCTCTCCTCATGTCATTGAACAATAATTTGATATTTCAGCATACGGAAAATGTGCATATTTTATAGAATACAGACTTCGGCTGAAAGATTGGTTGTATTGCTTGTGAAACTTATCGGTTTGATATATTCTTAATCAATTCTACGCCTCTTATGTAATGCAATCCAGATTGAATTACTTAATATTTTAGAGTAGACGTCAAAATCAAAATAAGTAAATAAACATAAAAATCACTTTTGTACTTAACGAGATGATAGATTTGTATTTGTAGCAAAGGTGTTGAATGAATGAGTCATGCGATAAAGTAAAAATTTAGTTTTACAACTGAAACAATCAATATCAATAACATATCGGTCCAATACATTATATAATTTACAGACATTTAGAAGATATGCAAAAAAATAAAATTTATATCAATACATTTCGAATTCAGCATTTAATTAAAATTTAGGGGGACCGCGGTAGAGTGGTTAGCATGAGAGACTCTCACGCCGCGGTCGTGGGTTCGATTCCCACCGTCGCCTCTGGCCCTTTTTTCCCGATAACCCCCAATTGGAACACACAAGAATTCGTAATATGGCTAATATGCAAGATCATAAGGCCAATAAAAAAAAAATATAAAAAAAATAAAAACGATGGGGGTAAAGTCAATTAGAAAGTAAGCAAAAATTCTATAAATATAATAATCCCTAAAAACTAATAAATCTATTTATAAACAATGAAAAGAAAAATTTGCATAATAACCACAATAGAGATAGTAGTGAAAAACAACAAAAAAGTATATTGAAATTATATACATTGCTAGTTTAAAAGGCAAAATGTATAAAGTTATACAAAAAGAAAATGTTTATAAAGATTGCTGTTGTTCTTACTATTTAAATAAAAAAGTAAATACTGTCATTCCAACAATCAGAGACACAATAAATTTAATGGAACAAAGTAAAATTGTTTACTCGTTGAAATGTGTTTGTAAGAAGACTTACGTTAAAGAAAGATAACGAATTCTTAAAAATAGAATAAAACAACATGAAAAAAAGTGTCAGAAATCAGAAACATACCGCACGATTAGCTCAACATGTTTTTGAGACAATACATAAATTTGAATTTCATAATGCTAAAGTTCTTATAAAAGAGAAAATGAAATCAAATTAAATTTATTATAAACTATACAAATAAACTTAACTGAAGAGCTATAATATAAAAACGGACTCACAGAAAATTAACTACCAAAAAAAAAGTATTTTGAATATTTATAATACTAAACTAGATAGTAAGTAGAATTTTATTTAATATTTATTCAGAAATCGCGAGATGCGGTCTGGTGAGATGTAGGTTTCAGAAAAACATTTTCTTTATCGTGCCAACGTTTCGATCTTTATTGAGATCATCTTCAGGGCTCAAAGTGTTTGTTTATTTAATATGAACGTAAATAATGTTTAATTATTTATACAAAAGACTTTATAATGTAATTTTAGAGTTTTTTTTGTAAGTATGTCGGGTTCGAATGCAGGGCCGCTGGATTCGAACCCGGGACTTTTACCTTACAGTGATGAGCGCCGTGTCAACTCCTAAACCGTTGCGGCCACCAACACACTCTTTAGAGTTATTGATTATATATTTGTGTTTATTGTTTTTCTGCTTTATAATATTGTTGAGTATTCTATATAGTATACTGTGATACAAATGTATTCATGTCTGTAAATGCTTAACATGTTAAAATTTATGTTTCAACAATGATTTGTGTAGATCATATCACATTTATATGTAATGATAAGTAGGTTGCTAACCGGAGAGTTCCATTTAGCTAAATAGTGTAGTATGTATATAAAGAAAGATTTCTTACTGTTTTGGATTAAAAAATGAGTTCATTTATTATAATAAAATATTGTAGCTCTGAAAAGGGACCGGGGACGTGGCCCGAAATGCATTGGCAATTAAAATATACGGCATAAAATTTGATGATCTACTTTTTCAAACAGCCGACATTCAAGTGGAGTTTCCTTATTATGTACTTATATAATGCACACAAAATGCTATTTGCACTTAACCCCGCAATATCTGTCCAATCTCGATTTAGTCATCTAACAAATCAAATAATATCACGCATTCCCTTTCCCTCTGAAGAGCGTTATAATTAATGTCAATACAACAAGCCAATAAGCAATAGATTTTTAGATTTTATTTACAGTTCATTGCAAATACCTTCAATTAATTATATATAGATATATCATAACAAGAGTGGAGAAATTGCCCATTGGCAGTTCTCCAATGAGACAGCATTTGTTTTCTCTAATTATTGGAGACACAATGGAGCATGAAGAATTTTTCAGAGGGTTATGGATTGGGCAGTTTGGATGCAACGGATTTTAGAATATTTGGCTGAACCCAACACGTCCATTCTGTAAGTTCATATTGGTCCACTTTACTAAAGCAGCCTTTTATTTATAAGAGGTAAGTTAGAGCGTTTGTTAATAATTCGTGAAAGTGCTCTGTATCGTATCATCACCTATTGAATTTCACACGTGTGGGTATTCAACGTCAAGTGTTTGTCGATGTACCGTCCTAGAACTACACCTTATCCGCAGTTGGAAGAGGGATATAATTTTAATATATTAGTGGGATTTTACCTTACATAACGATAATATTTTATCGTTAATATTGTGACGAGTAAGTTATCCATTGTTATCTGATAATTATTGTGTTACTTATTATTAATTATAAACATTGTAATTACTTGTAGCACCCTGATGAAGACCTTAATAAAGATTGAAAGCTTGGCATAAGTTACAAAACTTACTTGTTTTGATGACCGCATACCTGACCTCTAACTTGCTGGTGATAACCTGACGGTCGATTCATCTTTCCTTCGTTATATACTGGGTGAGTTAATCTGCAGTCTGCCCTATTTTAAAGCCGTATAAAATAACATATTTTAAGAAAGATAATTTAACGGACTCTGAACTTTATAATTATCTAAACGGCAGAGATTGGGCTTACTATGTAATTATGTGAAAGATGTTACTTGTCAGCGAATTTAATTATTTGTTAGAATTCATTTTATTTATTTTTCTCTGTCTTTGCGCTTTTCCCTTTTTCTCTTTTATCGTAATAATAAAAATTAAAATAAAAAAATAATAAATTTTAAAAAATTAAATCCAAAATTGTATTATAACTCTGCTGACGATTAGTATCCAAGTAAAAAAATGTTTTTGTTGGGATTTTTTTTGTGAATAGCTTATTGACAATCGTTATTGTTGTTATCATATTATAGATCAATCATTGAAAATAGTGAAATGTTGAAATATGCTTGCCTAAACGGATCAGTGAAGATATGGAGTCAGGATGACTCCAAAGATCAAATTCCTGTTGGTGAAAAATACTGTTAAATATAAAAACGTTAACGTATTGATTTAGCATGTGAATTATTATTAGAATTGAGTTATTATTTTTGAGAACAGTGGGGTGTTAATTATAAAAAGTAGAACTCCAAACTCCTTTTGTAGTGAGGTCAATTTGTTTGTAGAGATAATTATCAAAAACAATGTTGTTTGTAAGTAAATTAGCGTACAGACATAGTGAAGGAGTGGATCGAGGATAGATTCTGCAAAGAAAGAGCAATGCTCACGATAGCCGGATCTCCGCTGTGTTTACTCGTGAGATTGTGCTAAAAGATAAATTCGCCTCCTACTAACCATGACACAGTTGATTAAGCGAAATTGTAACAGAAATTATAATTGCCGGAACAGACCTACTACTTTCCAGGACTCAAGGTTAATTCGAGAACGGGCCGGATAATCGGGATTGCGATTATTCTCCGGCCGAGAAATGAGAACACAGAATTTGAGCAACGAACAGAAGCCACATGACCGTTTTTGGACGAGACAAATTTCAGCGGTTATCGCGCCGCCTTGGTTTAATGGTTTTCTTGATCGAGGCGATATTTTTCTGCGCCTTCCGCTCAGAAACGGGACTGGTTTCGGAAAGAAGGCGCGTGGGTAGCAGTCCGGACTTAAGTATATCGTGCTTAACCTCCTTTGAATTTTCTCCCGAGCACAATCTCGAGCAAAAAAAAACGCGCTACGTGGGACAGGTTTACACAAAAAACGTTATCAACCGTAATATACTGTTACAACCGGGAGAAAGGGATCGATTCAAATGCGTCAAGCAGTTATCCCTCTATGGTAATTCTTACTGCCAGTTGGCAAAATATCTAGTTGTTGGAAAAAATTTATATCCTTCCAAAGGGTGTTTTTATTTTCAAACCTTTCTTATTTCCTGCTGAAAGAATGCGAAAATGTGTGAATTGCATAATGATTATAACTAAACTTTAAATTCACTAATTTCGTGGTCCGCTTGACCAATTAATATATTACAATTAATTAAGGATTTTAGTTGAGATAAAAAAGTCAATGGCACGAGCGGGATTCGAACCCACGATCTTCGGCTAGATAGGCCGCTGCTCTACCACTTGAGCTAACTAAACTTGACGGTGGCTACCAATCCTACCTAACCTAACTCATCCCTAAGCGCACTCCCCGGTAACCCAAAATCGATGACGCGAAAATGTACAAAATTGTTTTATATAAAAAATATTTTCTAAAGAAAATAGAATCGATTAGTTAAAACTATAAAAAATTTGAAGAAGTTTGGTTGGGAATACTGTAGCTGAGCTGCAGCACGTCCGATCCTTAGGTTGACCTTACTTGATCATATTACTTTATAAAACTTAATTATTAACATAATTTTAAAAATTTGCTCTGATTGAATCGAACGCATTTTGAGATTATTTACCGATATTTAGTCTTTACAGATTTAGGATAATATCTAAAACATTCTACTTTAGCCAAGGTTTCTGGTTTCAGGTAACCACTTCACATATTAATTTAGTTAATGAGTCAACAATTGTTTCTTTTATATGCGCGTGCGAAAAAGAATTGTTAGCTAGTGTGAGAAGGGAAATCGAACGAACATATCGTAATGAGAATTGATATGAGAGCAGCTCGTACTCGTTGACTTAGATTTGACTACGCGACGACTGGGGTCGACCACTCCAGCGTTATGACTCAGCACCTGCATAACACACCTTGATCAACACTGTACGTCCGACACCACGTCTGACAACAATTTTTTCTATGTATTTGTTTACAAATAAAGATTCCGATCTTAGGTGGCAATTTGATATCTATATACTTCACACGTCCTGAGGGTTTTTTCAACTACTCCCTTTCACTCTTGTGTAGCGGCCGATGCTGCCTTAACACTCGCACATTATTTACATATGCTAATCAACTGGTTTGAATGTGCCTCACTTTTTTTTATTGAGATATTTCTCAACCTTTCAACTTTTTTCATTGTTTAATTATTATTTTAGTTTTCTTTTAACTGGAGGGCAAAATAACTTCATTTCTTATACTGAAGTCAAATGAAATATAATTTTTCATAACGGTCTTTCAATATATATATGGTATATACGTATATTCAAGGTATACGTTATGGCCCCAACACCTTGCTGTAAACAAGACTTTAATCGAATGGTAACGATTGAAAATTTAAATTGTGTCGATTTATTAAACCATTAAATCCTGATAGCACAGCAAATTCTATGTGCAAAATTACTTTTGGACGCATACTTAGTTTTACAATAAAATAGATAGCGTAAAAATAAAAGGCCATGTTTTTAATAAACATCACACGGTATAGGGGGCCTGGGAGGTTTTGGGTTCGAATCATTCTATGAAATTTTAATTGAGAATTTAAAAGAACAATTGTAAAGTGGCTTTTACTTCTTTTTCGCGGCACCCAATAGGTATTTGTACGTTAAGGCCTCCTACATGACAGGAAATACTTTAATCCTTAAAAAAAAAAAGGTAGTTCCTACTCACAGCAAGTTGTTTTGCAACGATCCGGATTTCGAGCCTTTTAGCTCATCATCAGGCTGAAGGACTTCTACAACCTGATGATGAGCTAAAAGGCTCGAAATCCGGATCGTTGCAAAACAACTTACTGTGAGTAGGAACTATTTTTTTAAAAAAGGATTGAACACCACACTCACTCCACCATTTATCATTTCTAGGAAATACTTTATTGTAACTAAAAATATGTTCGTTTTCAAACATTCCGGGCAGCCTATCATCACCGGAGTTTAACGGGTAGGTGCGTTTCGCGATTTTGCAATAATCATTAGTTTATTTGTGCATTCCCAGCATGTTTTTATGTTTTAAGAAACCTAACGACAGGATAAAAGGCCACGTGGATTGATTGAACGGTGTCTGTCCAAATTTAGACAGACTTGGATGTACGGAAATGACCCAATTAGGGTGATGAACCCAAGAAGAAATCTGGCGAGTTAAAATTCAAGTCTTTCCAAAAATAATATTGACAAAAATCACACATTTCGCGACAAATTTCGGTAAACAAAGTTCAGGAGGGAAATTGGGGAGTCTGTGAGGCCATCTTTTCATCCATCCCCTTTCTTCAATTTTTTCAATTTAAATATATATTAATCCACCAGTTTCTTTTCATGAGGTGTTTAAACGTTTTGACTGTCTTAATGTAAAACATTTAAAATTCAAATAAACAAGTGATATTTGTCTATAGTTTGGTCGTGTCAATCTTTGTCTGTTCGTTGTTTCTTGTCTACATCCGTTTTATAAATCTGATTAAGTTCTAATCATCTGTTCACCCAAGTGTACATTACTGAATCTCAAGAATTTAAAAATTATTAATCTTTTCCAATTTAGTCGTTTCCGGTCTTGCCGCTTGCACAGATTTAATGGAACGCTATCTGAAATAGCGTCCTACGTTATTTGTCTTAGAATAGAGTTTTTGACGGTTAAATCAACAAAGCAGTTTTTTGTTGGAGATACTGTCCAATTTAAAAAATAATATCATGTGTGTATAATTATAATAAAATTGTATTAACATTTTACAATTCGTACAAATTTTTCATGAATCCCGACCAAGAATGAATGTATATTTGATGTGCTATTTTATATACACAAAAACATGAATGACAGGTTGCTACCAATACGGCATCCTTACACATCATTCCCCTAGTAAAGCGAGAGCATTTGTGTAAAACAGACCCTTTCGTTTAACAGCCTAAATACAGTTTCAAAATTTAAAATTCTATAAGACAGGTGTTGAATGATTAAATTATTACGATTAAATTTTATTTTTTCCAAAAAGTGTTAACCTAAGTTAAAAGCTTTTTTCCTTAAGAGTTTTTGCCACTTTTTGTCCTCAATTTTATTTAATGTTTACATATGTATGTTTACTTTCTAGGTGAGAGCTTCTACGATTATCAGATCCTAAGCTCCACACCATCGTCAGCAATCAAGAGAAAATCCCTTTCCATCCATCCATGCGTGTATGGTGCCTTTGTTTATAAGCTTTAAAGATTCTACTGTCGTAGATTTTTTTTTTTAATTTTTCTCTCGTAGGGTAATACATAATAATATCAATGACAATGAAGTTTCCAATTATTTGTGGGTGAATAAAGGGTAATATTGTTCTGGGTAAAACAAATTCTATTATAAGCTGAACTACTAACAACTCCCCAGGAAACTTAGCGTTAGTGGCAAAATTCGTTATGCAAAAGTCTTCAAACAGTGTCAACGCTATATAAAGATGTTAAATATAACGGTGACCTTGAAATAGCGTAAACGAAATGGAAAATCTCTTTATTGCCTATTTGTGTCATCAGTATGAGTGTTATTTCGTCATGTATTTCCTTTTTTATATCATTAGTTTACAGACCAACAAGTGAATAAAAATTGCCGGTTAGAGAAGTTAGTGTGGGTGTGCCACATGGGGCAGTGCTAAGTCCGCTACAGTTTTCATTATTTATTTCAGATTTCTAGTGGTTTTTGTTTTAAGGAAAAGTGTAGTTAAAGGTCTCAGTACATAAGAACTGTGACTCTGTAACCTGACCAATATTCAGTTTCGTTGATAATTGGTACAAAAATTAAGTATATGAACTTTTCCTCACTCGAATTGTGCCGGTTGATGAAATTATTACACGCCTTTTGAAATTTGTAGGTTTTTATGATTTATGATTTTAAAATTTTAAGCTTTTGTAAAATACCATCTTGGAATTTTTAAAGATTTTACGAATGCGTACTACAATATTAGATCTGAAAACAAAAATTAATTGGTTTTTGAAGTTTTAAAATAGGTATTTCATTAAATTAAGACTTTTGCGTTAATCTTGCAAAAAAAATAGGAAGAGTAAACACACTATTTAAAGAATAATTTCTTTATTGGTCAGTTATTTATATTTGTCAAATTATGCGTTAAGGAGTAATTTATTGTCGGTGATCAAGAAACTAGAAAAGCGTTGCTAGAAACAGCTCCTGTTTAACAGGATATGAAAGTCATGTCATAAACTGCGCCGTAAATAATAATTAATTAACGAAACGTGTAAAGTGCCAAAAGAAAGGCGAGATTAATGACTGAATTTCGATTTAGCCGGATTGCAAATTGGTCCGTTTTCGTATTACGGAGACGAAGAACGACTCTGTGAGGTATTCCAACTTCTGGAAGTAATTTCATAACGTAATTTTATGTACGCTCCATTAATTAAAAAATTCTTTAACCGGTGGCAGAACAGGATACCATCAAACGGACTTTTTTTTGTTGGGGTGAGGCCAATAAAGTCTCTTTGTGGGTTAACGAATATGCCCGCAAAACGAAAAAGGGAAAACAATGACGCTTAAACGTTCAGTGAAATTATTACATTACGTAATTCAGTTAAATTCTTTAAGATATTTAAACTGGTTTCTAAGGGATCAAAAATATTATAATCTATAAAATGTCGTTTGCTCAACAGACGTTTGAAAGTGACTTAATGAAAACGTGTCTACGTTATTTAAATTAACCGCCCAAAACCTTGACTGAGCTATTTCTCATTGCAATATTCGCAAACATTACAATTATGAGTTTAATAGAGATCCAATTAAAAATAATAGCTACTAAATCGTATACTGTCTGTTTTTGTAACGTATACAACAATTTATTCATTAAAAAAAGTTTAAAGTTCAAAATGGAAAATTATAGATGTTCTGAATAATGTTTGTAGGACGTAACGAGTGTAAATTAATTTAATGCTTTGGAAACCAATTAAACACTTGACATGCTTTAGCCGTAAATAGTAAACATTTGAAACTATTAGACTATTTAATTATCGGTTGGACTGTAGAACAAACTTAAAACGGGGATACGAGGGACAAAATAATTCCTAGATCAAACACAAAAGTTGGTAAAATTAAAAATGTCCCAGTTAGATCTAACTAAAAAAGGCGGACGAGGATGATGGATGACAACGATTGCAAGAAAGACACCACATCGCAGACGTCAACAAGATTTATCACGACCAAAAAATAATTTCACTGTTTTAGGGTCAAGTTCCAAGTTACATTGACCTGTATTAACCCTTAATTGAAACAATTTGAAACTATTAGATTAATTATCGGTTGGGCTATACAACAGGGTCACCAGTGACAAAATATAGACCAATCTCGAAAGATGGAGAAATGCGGCAAACGGAGAAAACTACCTAGATCGCGCTGGCCAGAATTATCAGAGACGACCGAATCTATCACTTGGCAGACCTTACATGATGCAAGATTAATATCAGGACCAGGAAATTAGTTCAATGTTTTGGGACAAGTGACGTGACCCTTGAAATGAAGTTACCTCTTAAGTTAAATAATTTAAAACTATGAGATTATTTAATTATGTCTTGAAGTGCAGAAAAATCGTAAAACATGAGTGAAGAACTAATCCATAGAGCAATAATGAAACACACAAAGATTACGCATAACAGATTTGTAGAAATATGCCATGCATATAAAACTGAACAAGCGACAACAAACCTATCCATTTACTACACCTCAACAAAATTAACTACCAGAAAATTAGTTCAATGTTTTAGAGACAAGTTATACAGTTATTTTCATTAGAATTATACATTGGAATAATTTGAAAGGATTGGATTGTTTAATTTTTGGTTGGACTGTAGAAGAAAACACGAGAACACCCACGGAAAATGGAAAAATACAGAAATACAACATAAGGACAAAACTAGTTAGAACGTTTGACCAGATTATCAGAGAAGACCAAATTTCAAAAAATCCTAAAACATGATATATTTCACAGTCCCAAGAAATTAAATGGATGAGGCGGATTAGATGCACCATTCACGACACTAAAAGTAGAAAGAGTCATCGTACGGCTAAGGGTAATAAATACCCTGGACGAGATGTTTATTTATTTATTATTATATCATTTTTATTTTTTATATTATTATTTTTTTATATTATTATATATACCCATGTTATACAGATGTTTTCTCAGGTGCCAATGACCGGTAAATAGTCCTATCACTCCTCTGAGTCTGGCCCTAAGAAACTGCAACAGTGAGTTCGCTATTCTTGGTGAAGGTTGTTTTAGCATAGTTTAGTTTTTTTTTAAAAAAGAGTTCCTACTCATAGTAAGGTGTTTTCCAACGATCCGGATTTCGAGCCCTTAGCTCATCATCAGGTTGAAGGATTTCTACAACCACGTCTCTCGACATGAAACCTGATGATGAGCTAAGGGCTCAAAATCCGGATTGTTGAAAAACAACTTACTATTTTCTAACTAGGAACTATGTTTTTAAAAAACGATTGAACACCGTACTCACTCCATCATACATCATTTCTATTAAGCTTAATGTGTTTAGCGTCCTTAGACTTTGTCCTTTTCGCCTTGTCTTATACCCAAATATTATCGGTTCAGAGCCTGTATATGGTTGCAGATCCTCCTCTTTCTAGTGTGTTTGCTTTTTTCCTTATCCAACATATCATCAACCCAAGATATCATCTGGTCAGTTTGTTTTGTTTTCCCAGGTTTAGGAGATTTTGGATGCATTCACTAACTATTTTTGATGTAATTTTTTTGACACGCTAATGCTTTAATAGCTTGTCTATCCGATCTATAACAATATTTTCAACAACGAGGATTATCTCAAAGGATAAGCTAATCCCAACCGCAGGCTCGGCAGTGCGAGCTGAGACAGAAAAGGACGAGGAAGGACTCTCCAGTTGGTGAAGGCACCTGCTCCTTTTTTTGTAAATGGCAATGAGTTGTGCATGTCACAGATCGTTAATTTTTATTTCTTAATCTGAATACATTTATTTTTTGGAAGTTATTGTTATAATTTATTTGGGTCAGGTCCCGATTTTTGTCTTTTTGCGATTAATTTGTTTGAGTTTGTGGCTCAGATATTCTTTTCATTTTTATTTTACACTCGTGAGTGAAACGAGTTGTTTCGTATGAAGGAGGTCCACGCAAAAATCGTAACAGATCTTACGAGGATTTTTTTGTCAATATAGCCTCTTTTATTGTCAGATTTTCTAGGACAAAACCATTTATGGCATGTATTTCTGCTAGAAAGACGGAAATGTACTTCCCTAATGAGTTTGATTGCTCGTACTTTGGGCTTGTACAAAAAACACCCGATCCGGTTCCCATACATACCATTGTACCTGATGCTCTTCTGAGATATAGATAATTGTATATCTCAGTATCGAGGGTGGTTTTAATGTAAGCCATTGTAGTTATTGTATTTTCCCCCAGTAACTCGCCGTATTTTTCCCAGTTTGTGTTTCTGGGGTTTCGACCCACATTACATGTTTTATCCACTTGTGTGTATAACGTGCTGACTCTGTAGGAGGATCCAGAAACATCCACACATGTCCTTTGTGAATGTGAATTATTCGCCCGGCGATACAGCCACTTCGGCAAAACGATTGTCACAACAAAAGAGGTGCACCAAGAGGGGCCGAAGAAAGCTTAGAATTATAGAAAAAATTTCACTTTCCAAGGTATAATTAAAATTAAAGGGTTTCACAATAAGTATACAGAACTATATAGGTCGCATGAAGCAAAGGTTTTTAGAATTTTTTTTAGATGCCCCCCTAACATTACAAAAGAACTTTATGAATTTTATAATAATAATAATAATAATAATAATAATAATGCTTTATTGAACTTAAGAAAGGAAAAATGAATATTGTGATTTCAAAGCATTTAAGGGCATGGATCTTGGATCCGTCTGCCAGAGGTCGTTGGTTAAACAATCAGAAAAAAATACACAATAAAGTAAGATAAAAGTTATAGCCTAGAAAATAAATTGAAAAAAAGGAAAAATAACAACTGTTAAAATGCGAAAAAGAGAATAGGAAAACAGGTTATATAATACAAATCAAAAATTAAACTACTAAATTAACTCATATCTGTAGTTCCTATGCCTAGCGTAACGAATTAAGGGCTGCAAATTTGAGCCACTTAAAAACCGTAAAAGGTCAACTCTGGTGAGAGCGAAACATCCGAGATGCAATAACCGAATCTCACCCAGGGATGAGCACTCCGCCAAGAAGTGGGATACAGTTTCAATAGAGCGCGAATTACACAAAGAACAGATTCCCAATTCCCCTCTAATCCAAACAGCCAAAGTGCAAAACCTCACTTCTTAGCTTAAATAGCCATCGCAACCCATTGAGACAAAGGCCGTCAAAATTATCTTCATGGGGGTCGAACAATGCAGGAGAAATTTGTACTTCTTAATAAAGGGAGAGATGCGTAGATGCTTGAGCACGTGACCGGCATTCTTCGGATGTTGTTTTTTAATTTGATTGATAAGAACTGAAAAATAATTATGCCAGTCACAGAAGTTGTCCAAGGATATGAGGAAGGGCAAGTTGTACTTTTCACACAAATATTTCCAGTGTGCGAACCATGAAATATTCGTCTTTATTACCGCCAAAGATGTTATTTTTGAGTATCTAGTATCGGGAGACATCAGAGCTTTCACAATATAGGAGTAGTGAAGCTTAAGTGTATACACCAATTTTTTTTCTTTTGGGTTTATGCTGGCATATTACCCATGAAATTTTCTATTTTCATTTTACTGTCGATCGGCCGACCAGGACCAGGTCCCCGCCGCGCGCCCGCACCCACTCACTCAGCTCCATCATCTTCTCATCTTCTAAATTTTCATGGCTGAAGACAATGAAAAAGAAACGTTTATCGACTTTAGAAATCCATAGATTATGTTGAATGCTGATGGATTGTTGTTTATTATAACAGATTCTAATTTATTGGTTTGGAAACGTTTGGAATTTTGCTCAGATTTTTTAGCAGTTTATCTCTTTTATTTTCGTATTCTGGAAATTCAAAAATTATGAACACCTATTGCACACATATTAAAAACACCAAAATTAAATCCATGTTTGTCTCTAAATATAATATATAGTTTGGTGTACTAGATGGCTATGTGAATAACTTTCTTACAAAAAAAGTTGCACTTTTTCTATTATTTTCTACTTATTCTCCGGTATACCCACATTCGACAGCCATAACACAGAATTGCACGACTTATCGCCTTAAAAATATTAAACTTGACTTTAATATGGATAGTTTCATTGTAAGAAGGCTGACCATGAGTTTCGTCTATGAATTTTTAAAAATCCTCAGAACCAGGAAATAAATTCAATGTTTCGGGGAATCGATTTAATTGTCTGATTAGTACAGTAAAGGCAACTATAAAAATAAGTGACTTTCACAATTGTTCGTTCATTTAATTTTAAACCCGCAGTTTCAATTTACACTAACGAACCCTGAAACGCCATGATCATATTTACGTCGGCAGTATTTCATTTTCGGAGAGTAGCATAATTGCGTCGGACCACCCAAAGACCGACCATCTTGCCTGGTCTTTCAGTTTTTCGGTAATAAACTTTTCTCCAAAGCCAGTCAACCGTTTTCAATGATCAGTAGTTACTCCAAAAATTACTGAAAGATCAAGTTTAATGATATTTTAATTACTATTTATAACTTGCGTAATTCGTTAACAGATCCTCCCTGAGTTTAAATGAAAAATTTGGTCTCTAAGGTTTTCGTTTCACTGTTGAATTGTAAGAGTTGAAGAATAATATGAAGTAAATGATGAGTACTTACCTGAAAAACAGCACGATCTTCGTTCAACTTCCAACTAATATAATTTTCAATATTGAGGACAAGTAATCTTTGTCTGTGCACATGTGTATTGTCTGCCGTGTTTATTACAAAAATAATTAATTGGAAAAAAGAAGTTTTTTGTTCAACAACAAACAAGGTTTTATGTTCTTTTTATCTTGTTACATAATTATATTCAACTGTTCAATACAGTCATTGTATCAAATCAGCTATTCCTGATGTTCTTTTAATTATCGGGTCCAGGCAACTCCTCAATTTCCTCCCCAGCATCCCACCTCTCATGCTAAATAACCATCCCATCCCCTTCTGCTCTTCGGTTAAAAACCTAGGAGTAGTCTTTGACCAAAACCTTTCCTGGCATTCTCACATTTCCCAAATTTCCCGCCATTCCATTGCCTCCCTCAGCCTGTTTCGTCGGTCCTGGCTTCTCTTACCTTTCTCCACCCGCAAACTCCTTGTATCTTCCCTTCTTCGATTATAGCTGTTTGGCATACAGTGGTCTCTCGGAGGGGGAGAACGTGCGATTGAAGCGTGTTATGAATTGTTGCGTAAGATTTGTGTACGGCACCCCGGGTTTCGGGGTTGTATTCCCAACTTTCCTGGCTATTCCGCTCCTTCCGTGCACAGTATTTCCTAGGTTGCTTTCTTTTCCAGTCCATCCGCACTCGTCGTTCTCCTTACATCATCCAATCCCTCCAATTCAACTCCTCACATCTCATTCTAAGACCCGCTCATCCCCAATCGACCTTATCCTTCAGCAACATACAACCCATACCTTCGAAAGATCCTTTCTGATCCGAGCCCCTAAACTCTGGAACTTCTTTCCCCTTTCTATTCGCTGCCTCCTTTTCCTCCTTTAAATCCCACCTGTATAATCAGCTCCTCTCCCTCCAAGCAGAGACCTCACATTAACATTTGTTATTTTTGTTTAATACTCTCGTAATTTTTTCTTCTGTCCTGCCTTATTGGTATACATTGTGTCAAGATTTCAATTTTTTTACTGTTAACTTCATAGAAGAAACTTCTTTTATTTATTTTATGTAAATTATTCTTAGGGGACACCAGTCCAAGAATAAAGTTATTTTTCGTCTTCTTTGTATTTACACACCATCCATTTAGTTAGGGTGGTGGACTATTAGATGGTCCTTCATCACTCACTACTGTACTCAAAATTCCGCCATCGGACTTCTCACATTACACATTCTCTCTCAACACACGTTAGGAATTCAAAACTATCATTTCTACATACAATAAAACAACCCTGTTACCTCCCCCCTCCAAGACACAGGAGACGCAGATACTTGCTGACGTGCTCAAGCACAATTTTCATATCAATTTTGCTTAATCACTTTAGAAAATGACATTATATTTATTTTGGATACTAATTAATTAGGTTCTCTTTCGTTCTTCTCCTCTCTTGCTAGCGTTAAGTCCTATAGATTATAAAATAACTTACTGTCTAATTAAATCTTTACGTATTTATTTTTATTATCTTGTAGTTTAGGTATTATGTATGTTTGATCTGAACAATCAAGACGGTTGCCATGAGGACAACGTCAACTGCAGCTTGAAAATGATGAAAACCGTTCATCGTTACACATATTCATCAAAGGAGAAGCAAAATCAACTGTTCATAGGAAACTAGGACAACCATACCACAAAGCTGGGACCTGTTAACAAACAGGTAAAGGTAAAAGAGGAGTTACAGGCTGATGGCATATTAGGTATTCCAACTGATATTACAACTCCCAAATTCAACTTTACCAGTAAGCACAAAGTAAACGTACCAGAAAGTGAAGACTGACTAAAAGAATACTCCTTAAGACCAATTCTTTCTGGTGATGGCTCAAAATTGGGGAGATCCGTTGAGAGCTACGGTCATCAGTTGTAAATTATACCAATTGAACACTGCCCCAGGGAAATAAAAAAAAACAGGGAATCAACTTTATGAAGATAGCCTCAGCCGTCAGGCAGCACTTCATATGATGTGAATGTTTCTGGGTCCCCGAGCATTTGGCGGACTTGGGTAATAAACGGATCAATATACTGGCCAAGAAAAGCACAAAACTAAAAAGGATCCTTATTGAGACCAAATCCTGATAGATCAACCCAATGAGACACGCGGCGAGATTCCTAGATAGACCACACGCAAAAATCTGAAGAAATACTAGAGGGCAACCAAAATAAAGCTCGAATTTTGGTAAGTCTCCTGAGTAGTCACTGTCGCCGAATGTCGCCTAAGAAGGCGCATTGCACTGGAAAGGAGTATTGGCAGAAGAAACATTGTGCGGACTTTGCCAAGAAGAGGAAGAGACAACTACGAAACACATTGAGTGTCTCACTCTATCCAGGGGTAGGTGAGAAAAGCCGCAAGCAATCTTTTACACAAAAGATCCATTAACCAAGCTAAAGTACGTGATTAACAGCTTAACACTGACTAATGAGCTGTAACGAAAGTAGAGAGCACAAAAGATCATTCAGATCGAGGAGTATCAGGCTATGAGATAGCCAGATGTACATATCCGAACCCCTACCCGTAGGCACAACCTGTTTATTTTGGAATATTTTTCTGGTGTTTAATGTGTTTAACACACTTCGCAAAATCAACGTGCTAATCCGAGCTGGACTGTTGTCCCCTTGCCCTACAACCTTTTTAGTTTACAGTTTCACTTTAGTTACATGTCTGTGTGCTCGAAAATGTCAATAAATCATAGTAGTAGTGTTGTAGGTTGAATGATAACCGACGAAAAGTAGACAGAACTTTATTAATTAATTGTAAGGTATTGGTTGAAATGAAAAAGTCAGTCTGAGTGGTTCGAAGTCACGATGGCTCAAGTGGTAGAGCAATGGTGTATTTAGCCGAAGGTCGTGAGTTCGAATCCCACTCGTGACATTGACTTTTTCATTTTAACCAATACGTTACATAAAGATTAATTAATTGAAAGATTTTATTTGGTCAATCGGACCACAAAATATAATGGATAGAACTAAATGATGAACAAAATAAATAGGTAATGTACGAGGTAGAAGGAATTACTTATCTAACAACCCGAAGGAAAAATTAATAAAGATTTGAAAGCTTTTTGCACCTCGGGCACTTCTTAGAAGGTAAGACAGAGTGAAGAGATAAGCAGAAGAATAGGGACTGGCCGAGGCGCGTTCAGCAGATCTAGGTGTGTCTTTAAAGCAAATAAAACTAGAGGACTTGTTCATGTATCACTTATCACCTACTTTCTGAAGGTTTACGTTAAAATTAAAAAATCCAATTAAAAATGAAGAAGAAAGAAGGTTATAAGTAATTAGATTCAACCCTACATGTAATAAATGTAGTCATTTGGATTAAAAGGATTTAGGAACTATCTAGTTGCGTTCGAGATGAAGTTCAGAAAAACGTAAAGCATCTTCCCATTTGGAAAAAAAGGATAGTCTAATATGTGGTGATTAGTGACCGTTAATCGATATTTATTTAGAAATCGTTAGATGCGGTCTGGTGTGATGTAGGTTTCAGAAAAACATTTTCTTTATCGTGCCAACGTTTCGATCTTTATTGAGATCATCTTCAGGGCTCAAAGGGTTTGTCTTCTGTGTAATTGTGCCATTCTTGCGTGTCGTGTCGAGAGTGCCCAATTGGCAAAAAGTTAATTTATACAATGCAAAAAATATTTTTTATATTCAGTTGGCACGATAAAGAAAATGTTTTTCTGAAACCTACATCACACCAGACCGCATCTTACGATTTCTAAATAAATATAGTCTATAGTTACGAAATAAACAAGTAATATAAATAAATTTAATTATCAATGGAACAAGTGATGTTTATACGTAAACATTGTATTTTCAATTTCTGGTCAATCTTTAATAACGAGGAAATATAGATTGCTCAATCAGGCCGATTCTCAACATGGACAAGTGACCGTTATTCGATGATTATTCGGAAATCGTGAGATGCGGTCTGGTGTGATGTAGGTTTCAGAAAAACATTTTCTTTATCGTGCCAACGTTTCGATCTTTACTGAGATCATCTTCAGGGCCTGGGATTTACAAACATTGTTTAAATTTAACAAATAGATGTAGGATATGGAAAAAAGTGAATTTATACTTAATATATAGAAAATATTTTTTATATTCAAAGTATTTCTCCTCACTCGAAGTGTCACTGGCACTCTCAACACGACACGCAAGAATGGCACAATTACGCAGAAAACAAACACTTTGAGGGAGTAGAAATATTTTGATTGAATATAAAAAATATTTTTTGCATTGTATAACTTCAATTTTTTCCACATCCTATATGTATTTGTTCCCAGGCCCTGAAGATGATCTCAATAAAGATCGAAACGTTGGCACGATAAAGAAAATGTTTTTCTGAAACTTACATCACACCAGACCGCATCTCACGATTTCCGAATAATCATGGATAATTAATTTCGTTGTTTCTTGTACGTAAAAAGTCAGAAAATTTCGAGAAGATTTACAGATTTTAGGAGGTAAAGGTTTTTTTAATGTATGGACCGAGTTGTTTATTAAATCAGTTCAAGGACATATGTGTTTTCAATTTGTGATAAAAATCTAATCGATGAAGAGTTCAGTGAAAATTTTGACTGAGGGAATCTGTTAAGATTAATATACAATTACTTTGTTAATTCATTAACAGAAATTAATTGTTTAAATCCTTTGGGAATTATTAAACGAAAGAACTTCCATTGTCGCAAACAAAACAAAATCGATAAACATTACAGTATTAATGGGATTTATTGCTTAAACAAACCCAATAAGGTTGAGATTCCAAGAGATAAAAAACGCCTTTTTTGATGGACAGTCAATAATTGGAAAATTACAATGCGCTAGAAAAGATTAATTGCATTTTGTGAAAGGAGGTTTTGCCGGTTGGGTAAGGCGTTTCCATTTACAGGCGTTTCGTCCGACAGGTCCAAAAGTAAGGATCGCGACTCGGCCGGACCGTCGTCCATCTCATTAAAAGTTCAAAACGATCCCATCCAGAATTTATCGCCCATTCCAGATCCAATTGTGCTATTAACCAGAAGGCGGCCCTCTTGAGCAACGGTCGGGTGGACTCAACGGCACCGCCCTAACGGCCAGCCATCGCCGGCTCAGACCTCACAACCAATTATACTAATTTAATTTCAAATTTCAACAACTCCCCTTTTAAACACAATAGTGCAGCTTGTGTGTATGTGTGTGTGTGAGTGAGTGTGTGTATGCAAGCATAATAATTTTGTCAGTTTTGCTTATGCAAAATTGTATCTGTTTGATCAAGGCCGTGAACCCGTTTCTGCTTGAAAGAAAAAACAACATATATGTCCAAAACAACTTTCATTTCGGTTGATTAAAACTTTGAACGAAACTGTCGCGATATAGGACCTATTTTCCTCGAAAACGTGAAAACATGCAAATTGAGGAAAATCATATAGGTCATTATTTCAATGGGTCGTTTAACGCCAAGCTGCCCTCCTTGGAATTGACTTGCGAATAAAATGGCTTGTTTCGATTTTGGTTTAAAAAGTGAACTTGAATAATACTCAAATCAACGTTCAAACCCACTCGTACTCCACCTGTTAGTTCTGATTCTGCATTAGATTTTGTATTTATTCACATATTTTATGATAGCAGTCTTGAGAATGTGTTATCGATTATTGAAAATCAATTTGGTCACTGATCTGTTTTGCACGCGATCTCAAATATTCAAAAAGAGACTATAGATCATGTGTTTCGAACCCATCAAGTGATTGTACAAGATCGTCAAATGAAGGGGTTGAGAAAGGATGAGTGAGAGTGGGAGCAAAAAATAAACAGGGGAGAGGAAAACAGATAATGAATCCATGAATGAATTTATTATTTATCGCCCAACGTATACTTTCAAGGACTACCCGCTCATTGAACATGATTTACATATTAAACAACTCTATAAAACCTTTTGGTCTATTTAGTTATCACAATTTTTTAAAACTTATTTTTTAAACATAACGACAATAAAAGATTACACTATATTTTTGTCGTTGCAGATAATTTCGGGTTGCCTATTCTTGCTTAGTCTGTTAGACGCGTTTTGGCATTTCACCAACTTCTGTTAGTCATCATCCACGCTTTCTACGATCCAGCAACGTTTCAGAGATGTTGACACATGAATATAGCTCTAAGAAGTGAGATGATTGGTTGGGTGCATCTTTAGGTATATTCTAGCCTTTTGTTAGGGTTTGGCAAAAGGCATCTTCTATAAACTTTAATGCTTCCTACCCATTCCTTATTATCCAGTGTTGGAAACCTATTTAGCTGATCGCTGCTTCAGGTGAGTTGCAGCAACGAGTGCTCAGATAAATTGTCAATGATGCTCTATTTTTAATGTGCGAAAAAGAGAGTGGTAGAGAGTGAAATGAATAGATACAGAGAGAGAGAGAGAGAGAGAGAGAGAGAGAGAGAGAGAGGGAGAGAGAGAGAGAGAAAGAGAGAAAGAGAGAGAGAAAGAGATGAAGGGAATGAGAAAGAAAGAGAGAGAGATAAAGAGAGAGAGAGAAAAAGAGTGAAGGGAAATGAGAAAGAAAGAGAGAGAGAGAGAGACAGAGCGAGAAAGAGAGAAAGAAATAGAGGGAGAGAGAGAGCGAGAGACAGAGAGAGAAAGAGAGAAAGAAAGAGAGAGAGAATAAAAGTGAAAGGAAAATAGAAAGAAAGAGAGAGAGAGATAAAGAGAGAGAGAACGAGAGTGAAGGGAAATGAGAAAGAGAGAGAGAGAGAGAGAGAGAGAGAGAGATAGAGAGAACGAGAGTGAAGGGAAAAGAGAAAGAAAGAGAGAGAGAGAGACTGAGAGGGAGAGAGAATGAAGGGAAAAGAGAAAGAAAGAGAGAGAGAGAACGAGAGTGAAGGGAAAAGAGAAAGAAAGAGAGAGAGAGAGAGAGAGACTGAGAGGGAGAGAGAATGAAGGGAAAAGAGAAAGAAAGAGAATGAAGGGAAAATAGAAAGAAAGAGAGAAAGAGCGAGAGAGAATGAAGGGAAAAGAGAAAGAAAGAAAGAGGGATAGAGAGAGAGTGAATGAAAGTGAATGAAAAAGATAAATAAAGAGAGTGAGTGAGAAAGAGAGAAGAGAGACAGACAGACAATCAAGAACGGAAAGAGGAAAAAGGATTGATAGTCAGGTAGATAGACAGAAAGACAGGCAAAGCATAGCGATGTTGAGAGATAAATAGATAGACCAAAGAGAGATAAAGATTATATATATATATATTTTATATATAAAAATAGATAGATAGATAGATAGATAGATAGAGAGAGAGAGAGAGAGAGAGAGAGAGAGAGAGAGAGAGTGAGAATGAGAGAGTGACAGGGAGAGGGAGAGGAAATGAAAAGTGACAGAACATCAGATTACCCCGTTCTAAAAGTTCCAGTTACCACTTTGAAAATTAGTCGCATTCGGATTTTATTACAATAAAAATTTTTTCCAAAGAGAAGAAGGTTGACCTGTATTTTGTAAGTGACCGATGTAATCCAGAAAGTGAAAAGCCTGTGAGATCGTAAAGTAAACTAGCGTTATATTCTATTTGCCTTGACATTATTGAGTCAGAGTTGTGTTTTATATTTGAATATTGTCCTGTCTGTCGTAATTTCAAACCAATTGTGCCATAAAATGTGAAGGTAGATTTTGTGCTCTTTGAGAGTATGGACGGTGGCCGGTATAAAGCTGGCAACAAAGCGGTTAAATAATTTGAAAAATACGCAGGAGAAACTCAAGAAGGCCTTACATATAGAAAAAACGTGATTACAGACAACGGAAGTTGAATTATTATTTTTTCGCCTTTAGGAACCCGGAATGACGGGTAACGAAAGATTTAATGGCTTAAGAAATAAGAAAAACCGCGGGAATAAGCGGTCCACGAAATTGTAATTATCAAACTTTACCTTACGAATTGCTAATTATGAAATTAGAAATTTTAATTCAGTAAATCTCGTACATCGTTTCATCAGTGTTAACTCTGAAAGAAGATAATAGGCGTATAACTCTGCCGAGCATAGCTGGAAGGGTTGATCTTGTAAGAAGTTTGCCCCAGTTATTTCAGCATTCATTTTTTTTTCTTGATGGATGCCTGTCCTGTACGAAAATTGTATGCTCACGATTACAGACCGTAACAAAACAGCTTTCGATATAGAAACCTTAGAAATTTTGTCCTCCTTATGCTAATATCCCTTTCCTACACGGCGTAAACAATACTTATGACATTTGCAATGCTCATGGGCCAACTATTAATTAATCTCAGGCATGCGGTCGTCGAGATATTAGCAATTCAATTGGAACGTCTTTGGCGGCAAGGATTTATGTGTTGTGGCCAGCCCGGCGAGCTGTTATTTCATACATAATTCTCAATCAGTCGAAAGAACTCGCTCAAACTCCTATAAAATCCGTGGAAAAACGAACTTTAAATCACTGTTTTTATTGGAACATATATATTTACTGTAAATCAAGAGTATGAACATAAAACCTACTGTGAAATTTTATATGATAATGAGACTTGGAATATTACCTATAATTTATTCTAATTAATTTCATTTTCTGACTGCAAATCGAAAATTATAGTTACTTCTCACATTATTCTAAATCACTTGTTAAAACATCTAATTATCTTTAAATATAGTCTATTAAGCCTCTCCCGTTTAGATATTAAATTCTAACATTTTAAACAAATCGATGAAAACGCGCAAAAATAATACTTAAGAACAAAGCAATTTATAATTTCTAGTCTGCCTATCGTCTCCTTCAATGCGTCCGTAACAGGTCGTAACAGGTCCTCTGTCTACCCTCTCGTTGAGCTCTACCAGAAGCGTCTCGGAAAAATGGTAGAACAGTGGTTGTTATCCGGGTACCGGGAGGTTAGCAAAAAGGCGGATGAGAGAGAGAGCTAAGGACGGGACGTCCCAACCGACAATCAGGTCCACTGGCACGAAAAATGCATTAAAAAACATAATTAAAAGAAACTGACAGCGTCGGTGGACCGGATCGACAGAGAATTCAGATAGCGGCCGCGCCACAGTCGCCATTCAACCATATTTTGCCTTAACATTTTGGATAAAAAACCATACTGACACAGTAACTTCCGGTAAAAAAACCATACTGAAGACAGTAATGGAGATTGCACAACAGACTAATATTGGCCGCAGTGCGTAGATCGTAAAGAGGCCAACTTGTCATAACCTTAACCTTGTACATATCAATCACTGAATGTGGCGAAATACCGCGTTGGACTGTTTAAAGGAAATTACCAAATCATATGCTAATCATGAACTTAGTTTATATGTTGGTTGGCAAGCATTGTCATAGCTATTCTAGTTCAAAGGACGGATACGCTTTCAACACGAGTTGCACAATAATGCATTTCTGTTGAAACAACGTTAAACGGAGCGTAAAATCTGTAGGGATCGGGTCGAAATCCCTTTTACTTTCGGCCGATACGCGTACGGACTTGGAACAGGTCCTAACACAACAATCCGAGGAAGGCCTGGAATGCAATAGAGACAAAACACTTACTTTCAATTGTGATCGGCTTTGAACTTTCGAGACATTGGAAAATTGTGCAATTAATCTGCCGTGCTCTCGGGAGATGATGGAATGACATATAAAATTAGGTTTGTTCAACTATAAATATAAAACATACATAACTACATATAAAAGTAGGGTAGCCTTTAGTTAAAGAGAAATCTTGAAATTTGGGTAAATCTCTCTTCGAAGGATTTATATTATTTTCAATTCTTCGATTTTTTTTCTTGTATCCTCTTTTCATCAAAAGAAAAAACTGTGTGAGTGATTTGTCTGAGTGTGGGTGCTTTCACCAGCAATATAAAGTGAAAAAAATAGGTTAATTATAGCCAAAATGATAGATTCCGATTACTTTCATAAACAAGCAAAGGATGTGATTAGTCTAATATGTATAATTTAGGACCAATTAGTAGGGGGAGGTGTAAGATTTATTGACTCTTAGACGATTATTTATTGTTATTGGTCAAATATTGACCAGACATCGCGGATTTCTAATTAGACTTAATTCACTGACAAACTGAACAACAATTACCAAAAGATTCAGCTAAATCAATCGAAAAATGAGTTAGGTAGTTCTATAAATGTGTCTATATATATATATTCATTTTTACTTATTAAATTCACTTTAGTCACGATAGTTCAAGTGGTAGAGTAGCGGCGTATCTAGCCAAAGATCGTGGGTTCGAATCCCGCTCGTGACACTGACTTTTTTATCTCAACTNGGACCACTAAAACTCGTGAATCTTTTATGAGTGTAAAGTTGACATACGCACATGAAAATTGACATGACTAATTATTAATATACATTGGTTATATTTACAATTGGTATCATATAGCACGAGATCAAACAACCTATCTATCGCAACTAAATCCATCGGGGATTAGTGGACTCCAAATTAATCTTTAAACCCTATCTAATTCTGAAAAATTGTCTGCGACCAAACCACCAACATGTGGGCGCCCCTTTTCATTCCAATTATTATAAATTACCAACCTTTAAATATTCCCGCAATCCGAGTATGAATTAATTTCATATAAATTCAACCCTTTTAATACTATTTGAATTCATTAGAATACACAATTAACTTGGTTCACCTGAAAATCGAATCGCCAGGTATGGTGATTAAGTTTCTGTATGTATTTAGGCCAATAGAATACAGAATATATCAATAGCCATTTAAAACACTTCTACAAAGGTGTTAAAGAATCGATTATAGGTACTAATATGACAAAAATATTAATTCACCCCTTGAAACAACTTTAATAGCTAATATTATTAAAGAAGCTTTATACCAACTCGTTAAAAACTTCAAAGCAACCTCCAGTTTAAACAGGTAATTAGATCCGACCATTTTGTCCAAGACTGTTCGAATCAGACTTCTACAAATTATACATTAAAAGTCTAGTTTTATGATATGGATAGCCGCAAAGTAAATTATAAGTGAATAACCGGTATGATTATAAAGATTATAACGTCTCTTCGCCATTAAGGGCGGAGCACGATGACATTTTAACGCCTATCCGTTTATAATAGGATAGAGGAAAGTTAATACAATTTTTGTTTTAAAAGACTTATTTTAGCCTGAAAGCGTGTAACCCGCATCTATTAATTAGTTTCATTCCATTGAAAAACGAACGTTTGGTCAATATCTATCCTAACATCACTTCCTGTTATTTGGGGATCAATATTCAGCAATATTTATTCAGAAATCGTGAGATGCGGTCTGGTGTGATGTGGGTTTCAGAAAAACATTTGCTTTATCGTGCCAACGTTTCGATCTTTATTGAGAACATCTTCATAATCCAACGTATATAAACACCACACATTCAACAATGGTTTTATAGCTCTAATTGTACTTCAACCGGAATTATAATTGTCCGTAAAATAGTTAATTGTCTCAAAGGTTATTGTCTGTATAAATTTAACGTGTTTATATTAAAAGACAAAAACCGGATACTCGATGTTTGTTCTCGATATTTCAAGCTGTATGTATTTTTATCGTTATATTACAACATACTTATTGTACTGAAAACCAAACTAAACGAGATCAGAAATTCATTAGTTTTAATAAAAATAATTTATTTATGATGGTTTGAAAGAACGGCCAACACACAGGAAAATCATTTAGCGAACGATTAATACTTGACAACAATTTATTACCTGCTTTTGCTCTTAATAGCGCTTATTGCTGCCTCTCAAGTCTTCTAGGCATCGAATAAATGCAAAAAAGATCAATATTTGCTTACTCCGGCTTCGCAGAGGACTTTAAGTCTTCCAGGCATCGAGTAAATGCCAAAAAAGATCAATGTTTGCTTCCTCACGGGCTCGCGGAGGGCCTTAAGTCTCCCAGGTATCGAGTAAATGCCAAAAAAGATCAATGTTTTCTTCCTTCGGCTTCGCCGAGGACTTTAAGTTTTCCAGGCAGCGAGTAAATGCCAAAAAAGTTCAATGTTTCCTTCCTCCGGCCTCAACCCTTCTCTGGCATAGGAACCCACACTATTAACGAGTATCTCAGACAGAAGAACAAAAAGAAAATGAAGGAACAATGGAATTCACTCATTGGATACAGGCAATCCAAGAATCTCTTAACAAAATTCGGAAGAAAAGAAATTACAGAATGTGTCAATGGAAGCAGAAACAAACTGCGAATCCTAATAGGATTCCTAACAGGACACTGCAGGTTAAATGGACACTTAAATAAAATTGGAATAATCCAAGATGGCACATGCAGATTCTGCAAAGAGGCAGAAGAGACACCAACACATTTACTAACAAACTGCGGAGCTACAATAGCCCGCAGGAGGAAATGTTTTGGGATGTACAATGTGACCATAGAAGAGCTTCAACCATTGAAACCGGGCCTATTAATCAAGTTTCTTGATGAAATAGGACTCACCGATGTGTTTTAGGCAGAGCACGGGGGCTACAATACCGATTAAAGGGCGCAGTGTACTATACTCCGAAACTATATCTATATCTACATCTTCCTCCGGCCACGCGGAGGACCTTAAGTCTTCTAGCCATCGAGTAAATGACAAAAAAGATCAATTTCTTCAACAAGAGCTGTTTGAAGCTGTTCGACGCTTGTTGGAGGCGGTGAACGATGTTTAACCCGTCTCTTTACCACATCCTACAAGTGTTCCATATGGTTCATGTCAGGAGAACGTGCTCGCCAATTCATTGTGGTAATTCCTACATCCTACAAATTATGGGAGGCAACTCGAGCTAGATCTAGGATTATCATGCATTACGACGAAATTATCCCAGAAAAATGGAGAGGATGGGACTGCACCTTACAGAAGAACTTTCTCAATGTACCTAGTGCAATCAAAGATCCATTCTGTATGATAATCAGTCTGGTACGGGCATGGACGTTGATTGTCCATGACTCACGCTTGGCACATGAAGCATAGCGTTCCGCAAGTCTTCTCACACACAGCCCCGGTCATCTGATAGCCACAAACCAAACCGGTAAGACAGTAGTCGCCTTTCTACTCGATGCCTCACCGATAGTAGGGAACCTGATGGGGGAGATGTATAGACTAAACTATTCGAACGATGCCTTCTGATGTCAGGTTTAGAGCTCACCCTTACATTACGGACCATTTGGCGTTGACTAGCTATCAGGGATTAAACTTCCCGGTCGGTTCCGTAGTGCGGTAGGAGCAATAAAACGAGCGTCTCTAGCAGTCGTACATCGCGGTAGATTTCTACCTTCTCTTCGATCGAGTCTTCCGAGGCCGTAAACCGTTGTAGGCCTACGTGGATAGTAGAGCGATGCAAACCCAGGTCTTGGGCCATGTAACGGGCGATCCATCGTTACAGCAAGCATTTGCCCAGACTTTGATCTTTTCGACATAAAACCATGCTTTGAAGAAAACATTAATAATTAATTATTTACTCAAATTTATTGTTTCAAAGAAAACAATTTCAAAAGCCAATTTAATTACTGGATAATTTGATTCTGGTAACAACGTAAATGAAGGTATACAACAACTTATTAATATCGTGTTTCGTTTAAATTCAACTATTAATCTTTATACCTAGTTGTTATGGAAAATAATCAAATAAATACACGCTTCCGGTTTTGTCTTTGAATGATTTTATCCTTTGCTATTACAAATCGAGAAATTGGGTTCAATTTTGATCTGCTTAGGCCTGAAATATTCACTAAAAGTAGCCCTCCGATAAATTGGGTTCCTCTCATGTTGAATACCTTTTATACAGCTATACAAATTTCTCTATACATATCGATATATTGATTGACATAGGTTAAGGTGTAATCGATTATATCGTTTATTGTCACGCGACTCGGCCTTAAATAAAATAGGTTGGTAATTTACAAAGTTGTCCTCACCTATGTTGGCTCCTGGCCATTTGTGGAAAAAATCAATGGCTTGGTATAACTTATTTCTTATGAATTATTGGTATCACAAGGCACACAGAAGTACAAATGAATTTACTAAACACAAGTATTTTTTTACCTTTAGCATATATTGCTGGAATATTTGCGGAGACAATTTTTAAATTAGTTGTTCTGTTGAAATTGAGATTTTTTTAGATTAAAAAATATATTCCAGTTGAACTTTGACTACATTTAAAAAAATTAACTCCCTTCTATTCCACTTTTATGTGAATTATCGCCGGATGAATTATTTGCTGATAATTCGCAGTTAGAAAAAATCACGTTTTCGCTGTTAACGTACAACTTTTTGAAAGGTCAAGCAAAAATTATTTCCCTTAAGTGAACTTGTGAAGCGGTAATAAGTTTCCAGACCCGAGTCTTCCAATTACCGACGACATTCACGAACTGGAACTAGGAATATTATTTATTTCTTGTTGTACCAGGTCGCAATCCGAATTTCTCACCCGCCTCATAGAAAACTGGAGCTAAGAAGCCATTTCGTTTCGGGACGATTTAGTTTAATGCAAAGCCCGTTTTAAGAAAAGGGAAAGTACAAGGCATAAAAGTGTCAATTGGTTTAAAAAGGGTTCCCGAGGAAAAGAAGCTGTCCGGAGATGCAACGACCAGATAAAAACCGTTACAAAATGCTAATCGGGAGTCAAACTTACAATTAGTTAAAACAACGGGAAAGTGCAATGCAAATCTGCCTTGGGACCGTTGGAAATGAAAGTAATTAAGGTGAAAATAGAAGGTAGAATAATTGAGTTAACGGAAGCATCGCGTGTTTTATTGATAACTATCAAATTCATTAAAGCCAATTTTGTCTTTAGGAAGTGTTTTTGGCTTTTTCCTTTATTTGTACTACATTCTTGTTCATTTCGTTCTCTGTCAGGATGGTAACTCTCAACTTACACTTCATGCAACTGCTCTTAAGGCAGATTCTAATATAACCTTCTACTGTACAAGTAGATCTAGAGCTCCGTCTGAATGATGTTAAATAGTGGCGCAATAAATAACAAATTTCAACTTTCAAAAAACAGGGTTGTGTAATAGACATACTGCCCCAAACATACTTACTATACCTACTACCAAGATTTATTCACGGATTAACATCTTTTCGTTTGTCGTTCGTATTTAAACGCCATATCTTTTACTTACTGCCAATAAACTTAGTGGACGGACTAATAAGATCAGTAGCGTTTACGGAAATACTTAATAATAGATCATTTTACTGGACCCGTCTATCCTTGTACACCTAGTCAAGAGTTGCTAACGTACCAAGGTGCATCTAAGATGATGTCAATTATTGTTTATGTTAGAAGCTACCGATTTTGTTTTCTCGTCAACATTATATATTAGATTTAGTATATCATTTAGGACTTTACTAACGTAACAGCACAAATTCCAAATGTTTGTCAGCTGTTACTAACAGCCCAAGGCAGTCTAAAGTGAAGTACTTGCACCTAAGGAAGGACTGAAAACGATAGAATGTGAGGTACAATATAGAACCGGAACTCGCTACTCACAATCAGACGGGTTCTTACGACCTTCATACACCCTGTAAGCAAGGAGTCAAAAACATCCTTCCATTCCTTTTTTTACGAGGGTTCGCAACAGCAGAGGTCATATCAATCCTCAGGGTGCCGGTGTTGTTGAAAAAAACCCATTTGAAAGTATGTCGGGTTCGCATGCAAGGCCGCTGGATTCGAACCCGGGACCTTTACCTTACAGTGATGAGCGCCATGTCAACGCCTAAACCGTTGCGGCCACCGACGCCCCTTGGTATAGATAATTATACTGTTATTTAACCTGTCAAATGAATTCCCAAAATTGAAGGTTTAAGAACTCAGAATCAATTGGGTTGAATAGTTTTATGAAACAAGTACACTTAACAAATATAAACTTCAAGTATATTGACAGCTGGTCTTTGTCATAGATGGGACAGTTGACTATTAACGAGTGTCCTATTTCCAATGATTGTCCGGGCGATTGTTTCTGTTTCAAACTCAGATGTAGAGTTGGTATATCATAAAAGAAACTGGTGGAAGACCAGTTCATTCATTCTGGTCAAGTGAAAAGTATACTTTCTAACTTTCAATTCTTTTTATGTAAGGTCTTGGTTGAGATAAAAAAAGTCAGTGTCACGAGCGGGATTCGAACTCAAGACCGGCTTCTCTACCGCTTGAGCTATCGTGACTTCGATCCTCTCGGACTCTCCATCTCAACTTACAACCGTTGGAATGTTCCATCTTTTTGACATTTTCAAATGTCGAGTAATCAGAATTCGATTATGAGCGACTTATGAAGTGGCCACGGTGAGCTGTTGGTGAAGTGATGCTCCTTTTACTTATTACATATTAATCCATTTATATTTTAGTGGTTAATTGACCAAGTTGCTTATTTCAATTATTATTTTTATGTATCCCGCTCGTGACACTGACTTTTTTTATCTCAACCAAGACCTTACATAAAAAGAATAAATAAATTGAAAGAAGTAACTTGGTCAATTGACCACTAAAACAAAAATGGATTAATACTTACTAACTATAATATCTACAAAACACGTGTACGTTGATCACTAGTATAATTTTCAAAAGAACAGTAAAATCAAAAACAAAAGTTAGGTCTTTGTTTTAAGTGCCTCGGTTTTAGATGAAACGTCGTCGCCCTTGACTTGGTTGACTAGGTGTCCGTTTACAATTCGGGCCGGTGTGCACGCACCACCCACAACTGTCCTACAATCCCTTCTCGAACGTTATTATACTTTTATTTCTTTCTCCCTGGTCGATTTTTTTCAGTTAGAAGCCGTGCAAATGTATCTTTCTCGGAGCGCGTACGTTGAACGGCAATTAGGAAATGATTCACACATTTCACTTGCTCACGATTATTCAAACAAGTGAGCATGAAACACAAATTGATTGACTCTCGTCATAATTGATAGCGGAAATATTTAAAACAGGTTCGTTCAACCGGCTACATCAAATGAAATCTAAGAACGCATATAATAAAAACGACATAATTAAAAAAAATACATGTTATAAATATGTCCATAGAAGTGGTTTCAAATGGGTTCGAGGAAGAGGTTCTGTGTTCTTCAGCACAGCCAGACCTCTATTGCCTTGCTGATGTCCTGAAAACGCACTAAAGGACAGTCCACAGCATTTTCAACATGCTGATCGATCGGAAATGTCAATAAAATGGATTTAGGCGCATGTAAGACTGCAAGTTAAAACAATGAGAAGCAAGGACCTATCGGAAACCTTCGACCTCCCACCAACATTCCATGTGTAAGTACTACTCGAGCGAAATTGATTCAAAAAGGAATGCCCAGAGTTAACAATACAACTTCTCTGAATGCTGAAATGTTCTCTAAAAAGGTTGAAGATCATCGAGAATGGTTCTGGCAGATGTACATGAAACAGATCATTCTTCCATCTTCGACTTGCCAAATTCTACAACAAACGACCTATTGTATTGATTATTCAGAAATCGTGAGATGCGGTCTGGTGTGATATAGGTTTCAGAAAAACATTTTCTTTATCGTGCAAACGGTTCGATCTTTATTAAGATCATCTTCAGGGCTCAAAGAGTTTGTTTTCTGAGTAAGTGTGCCATTCTTGCCAGTCGTGTTGAGAGTGCCCTATTGTATTGAATGCAATAATACAATAATACTGCAAGTACAACAATGACCACCAACATTTTTATAGATAATACATAAATTGAATTTTTTTTCTTCTTTTAAAAATCTTAATTTTAATTCGCTTTAAATACTCATCATTGTAATATAAATTGATTAATAATTAGTGTCATGAACGGGACTCGAACCCACAACCATCGGCTCTATATCTAGAAATGGAGGTTGTGGGTTCGAGTCCCGCTTGTGACATTACTTTTCTCTCTCAACCACACTGTACGTATATATAAAATTATCTATACACATACGTAATATAGGATAGTATAAAGTTAACTTTTTTCGTAAATCAACGTAATTAGTTATCACATGATCGAAATTCAGTCTATCAGAAGAATTAATAGTGAGAATAAATTATATATAATATAATGTGGTCCGCTTGACCAAAAATGACAAAAAGGAGGGCAAATTCAAAAGGTGGGGTTGAGATGGGAAGTTAGTGCCCGAGGGGATCGAAGTCACGATAGCTCAAGAGTAGAGTAGCAGCGCATCAAGCCGAAAGGTCGTGGGTTCGAATCCCGCTCATGACACTGACTTTTTTATCTCGACTTAAAAACCTTAATTAATTGAATATATATAATATACTCAATTCACTAGTTTTCGTGGTCCGCTTGATCAATTAATATCTTTCAATTAATTAAGGTTTTTAGTTGAGATAAAAAAGTCAGTATCACGAGCGAGATTCGAACTCACGATCTTCGGTTAAATACGCCGCTGCTCTGCCACTTGAGCTATCGTGACCTCGATCCACTCGAACACTACTCCCATCTCAACCACACCTTTTGAATTTTCCCNAAAAGTGGACAAGTAGGATTCTTCAGGCATATAAAATCAATCACTAAAACTTGCATTTATTGAGATTAGCAACTTCGAAGTGAATTTCAATGTTTGTTACTAATCGCCTTGACCTGTCGGAGATCGGATGTAAACGAGGCCAAGATCTATAAACTATAAATCCATACAGCACAAAATAGTCTAGTATTTTCTCGAGAAGGATGATGCAAACCTTAACCCAGTTGGTGGCTGAATTTAATCTCTGAGCGCAAACATCCCACACATCAAACGTATGAGTGTATGAACCACATTTCTAGGGTGAAAATGTTACGCGTATATTATTCAAAATAAAGCCTACCACGTTAGATGAAAACGAATAGGCCATTCGGTATTGGAGAAATTAATTTTACCATTAAAACTTATTTTTTATTATTGGTTTTCTATCTATGAATATGAACCAATTATCTTGTATGCAAAGTAGGATGAATATATCGATTTTTTATGTCAGGTGGAGATTTAACTGGCCAGAAATGGGCTTTGTATAAATAATTTATTAACTGATTTAACAATTTTTTAAATGAATTGAGCGTAGAATTTTTTGTTAAAAATTGGGTTGAATTCTGCGACAAATCTGTAGCTCGATCGTCTCTGGTTTTGTTGGGGCTGTCGATCTGACTTTAGGCCTTTCACCTTCTTCGGATGTTGGCGTTATTTTCGTGTCTTTTTACGTTTCTGAATGAATAGTTTCATCAATTATTATTCAGAAATCGTGAGATGAGGTCTGGTGCGATGTAGGTTTCAGAAAAACATTTTCTTCATCGTGCCAACGTTTCGATCTTGATTTAGATCATCTTCAGGGCCTGGGATTTACAAACATTGTTTACATTTAACAAATACATGTAGGATGTGGAAAAAAGTGAATTTATGCAATGCAAAAAAGTATACATTTTTTTATATTCAATTAAAGTATTTTAATTACTAATCTTGATTTTCCTCGCGTCGCTTATTGTGTCCGCTAGTTCCCTTTCTTGAGGTATTTTTTTATAGAGTACATGGTTAGTGCAACTTTATTGATTTGACGAATTAAAAAAAAAAGTTACTATTGACAAAATAACGCACAGCAACGTCAGGGTAAATTGATTGAAAACGACTAATTTAAATATTGAAAAACCTCCATTAATTTAATATAAATATATACCATTTGAAATTACCTTCTCAAAGACGCCAAAATTGTGACGCCCTAGGAAGAGGTAGAGTATTAAAGCAATTTTTTTTACAATACATTGGCATTATATGAACATTAACAGCTTGTGTGGTGATTAGTGACCGTTAATCGATAATTATTCAGAAATCGTGAGATGCGGTCTGGTGTAATCTGGGTTTCAGAACAACATTTTCTTTATCGTGCTAACGTTTCGATCTTTATTGGGATCATCTTCAGAGCTCAAAGTGTTTGTTTTCTGTGCAATTGTGCCATTCTTGCCTGTCGTGTTGAGAGTGCCACGCAAGAATGGCACAATTACACATAAGACAAACACTTTGAGCCCTGAAGATGATCCCAATAAAGATCGAAACGTTAGCACGATAAAGAAAATGTTGTTCTGAAACCCAGATTACACCAGACCGCATCTCACGAGTTCTGAATAATTATTAACAGCTTGTTTCAAAATCAATTAACTATTCTTTGAAATAAGTGTATCAGTTTGGTGTATTTTTTTATAACTAATACGTTGTTTAAGATCTGTAATTTCTAGTAGGAAAATTGATTAAAGCCGAGTGGTTGGGTACTGAATCCCGCCATAGGCCATGCTTTTTTTATTGAGAATAATATAAAAGGTATTGCCAAGTGGTTCTGACCCCTCATTCACGGGTATTTGGATTTTAAGCCCCCCTATATGACATAAATTTCTTTACCTTAAATATTTCAGGGATGGCTTGTTATGTTGTGAAAGTTTATAATTTCCACAGCGAATGTCATGTTTTTATTGATTTACTTAAGATCCATTGCAGTGTCATTGCTGTAATCATATTATGTGAATATGCGTGTGACTTAGTTCTTTTGGTCGATTGTGTCGTCCGGGATAGCTCCTTAATTTCAATAGGTAAATTGATTATGAAGCTATTAAATTTAAGTTGAAATCGTGTTTTTTAAAATTATTTCAGGAATGAAGGAAGCATTTGGATGAGTGGACGGAATTCGGCCATGACTCGTTCTGCACAAGTCGAGGGATGATGGTCAATGTCGCTAAAACCGGATGGGCGTTTGATATTTTAGACATGGCACATCATCGACATTTGAACGCCAGTCAGGAGGAATTTGCAAAAAAACACCTATATATGTATATGCAACTGGTTTTAAGACAAATTAACATATTAAAGTGTGAGATAAATCGGCGTCGGATAATTTTTGATGAGTGGATGTTGACACTTTATAATCCACCACTTACATTGAATGAACATCGGCATTTTTTCGGCCCTTTTTTTTTATTTTTTTTTTTTTTTTTTTTTTAAATTAACTATTAATCGCGATATCCTTGCTGTCTCGCCGTTTCGCCATCTTCGGTTATTGGTCTGTACGTTATTTTGTAAATTTTTCAACACTTAACAAGAAATCTCACGGTATTTCGACTTTCATTGTTTCCATTAATGAAAAAATGTCACATTCCGTTTCAAAACAGGTAAAGTTATTTTCACATAGCAGTCTGATTTAATAAATTAACCTTAATGAAAATATTAGTTTCATACAATAATTAGTATATTAAAATTAATTGTATACAGTAATTAGCAAGGATATATGTGTGTGTTGCGATCATGTGTGCAATCTAATGTAATATTAGTCGCTCGAAAAGATAAAATTAGTGTTTTTTTATTACATTCACTAGTTTTCATGGTCCGCTTGACCAATTAATATTTTTCAATTAATTAAGGTTTTAGTTGAGATAAAAAAGTCAGTGTCACGAGCGGGATTCGAACTCACGATCTTCAGCTAGATACGCCGCTGCTCTACCACTTGAGCTATCGTGACTTCGAAAAATGGCAAAAAGGAGGGAAAATTCAAAGGTGGGGTTGAGATGGGAAGTTAGTGTCCGAGTGGATCGAAGACACTTTTTTATCTCATCTAAAAACCTTAATTAATTAAATTTTTTATTACATTTTCCCTTTATTGAAGTAAACTCTTTACACCAGTGAGATTGATAAATAATAATAAACAAATACTGACTAAAATTAAATTGTGTTAATAGAAAAAACAAACCTACGTTTTATAACTACCAGCTTGCCAATCTAAAATTAAGAAACACTTTCATATACTCACGAGAAGGAATAAAAAATCAGGGATAAGGCAAATTTGGAAGAAAAAAGAAATCAATACATGTAGAAATGTCTAATCTCTTAAGCTAAACCATAAATTCATTATGGTTAAACACATAATTTTTTTATACTGTAAGTAGATTATGTTTGTTAAACTTGTAAATCGTTAGAAATAATTTCAAAGTATTGATTAAGGAGATACATTTGTAGAAAGTTTCTAAAACAAAAGACGAAAGGAACTAAGTGTTTTTGTTTGTTTTTATTCAAATTTACCATGGATTTTGTATATATGCTAGGAAAGAGTGTAAAAAACATAAAATCAAGGATTGTATATTTTATGCTGTACTCCACATATTAAGCAATGATGTAACAAATGAATCTTGGAATTGTTGAAATTGTTACAAAATGTTTCGAAATATATACCCAATTTTATTAGGTTTCGTGGTCCGCTTGACCNATGAAATAAAAATGTATATATATAACATATATAAATTAATCAATCTGAGCTTCTGAAGTACTCAAATTAATATAATTTGAACTAATTAATAATTATTAGAGTGGTTAAAAACGAAATTTCAGCAGTGGATTGGGCGAAATATTTTATTTTATTTTACTGTACTATTGATAAAAATGTTTCAAGTCAACGATTTATATAAAATTTGCGTTGAAAACTAACCAAGTAAGCATTGTGAGATGAAAATTATTTGTGAAAATGTAAAAAAAATGCAATTTTTATATTTATTACGCGACCTTTTTTAATCTTTTTATTCCGACCAAAATTATATGTATGTAATGTATTTTAAAAACAAAAAATTAACAAAAGTGTGGGTGCGTTTATTAAAAACGAGCAAGCGAATTGAGTCCTTTTTTGAAACTGTTAGTTGTTGTTGGTAGGAGGAAGCGAGACTGGCCGAGACAACAATCGGCCTTAGCCGGGGTTGAAAGGGGTTACTTTCCAGGGGTCATACGTTCTGCATACGAGTTACCGAAATGGCGAGACCACACCCTTGCCACTCGGCGCCCCACCCTTCGCCCTGGACCAGTATATAAGCACGGAGTGGGCTCTTTACCCCTAACACTACGTGCTCTCCATTCACATCATCACCATGGCTTTTATCAAGGTACATAACGTTTTAGAAGATTTAAATAAAAACGCGTGTGTGATTTGATCCGGCCTATTTGTACGAACCCGGCTTCCCCGTGTGCCTCGCGGAATGGATTATCCGAATTTTTTTCACTAGATGTTTAATGGTAAACTCTGTATAATGGATGCTTTAAGTTCACGAGGTATTTAAAGTGGCTGTGGAATTTTCTCAGTTTGACTTAAAAACAACATAACGGTACAGAGATTTAATTTATCTCCCTTCAGTTTATTAGTAAAAATGATCTGTTCTTTGAGGAACGCATTGACCAAAATTCAATTTCGATCAGACTCATTCTTTCCAAACTTGCTATAACAGTTGTACCGTGTGTTTTGTTTTTCCTCTCTTTAATTTGCAACGTCATTAAACTGTTGGCAAATAAGTATTTTATATTATAGCTTAATATGTATAATAATAATAAATTCTTAAAATTTATTATAACAGTTGTTAATAATGTGTAAGTTTGGGTTTTCTAGATGTTTCACTTGCTTGTTATCTAATTGTCATATCTGGAATTCAGTTCGAAATATGGCGAAATATATATTGGCCTGATTTAATTAAAAAGCATAATTTATTTGAATTACGTAAATGAGGAAAGTGGCAGGGTGGCCTTTTACACCCCTGCAGTAAAACGTTGGCATTGCTGTTGGATCTAATCCCCGTTAGATAATCTTAAGAGCCGTTTCAAAGTAGGGAGCACGGAGGAAAAGGTTCGATTTATTTACCCCATTTCGTAATAATTTATGCTTCTGGGTTGTCACTTTCGGGTAGGAAGGAGGGGGCATTTAAGGAAACGCCGGCGGGACTTTATCATTGCCGATAATTGGCCTGCCGTCTGCGTTTCAGGAAAATATCGAAAGTTCGGTTTGGATTAATGGCCCGATCTGGAGACACTCTCGGTTCGGACCAATTTTCCGTTTGCCATCTCGACACTACGACCAAATATTTTCGAAAGGCGGGCAGTACACAGGCTGAGAGCGAGCTCGTACTTTCCATTAAATCTGCAGGTTCCGCGTTCGTATTCACTTATGTAAAAGGCGTGCTGAGAGACGTGAGCTCAATAATTTTTCCAATTCGATTTACGGGGTGTAGCGGATGAAGGCTCATAAACAAGCGAAATCCATTACCGCTTTAATAAAAACCCATAAACGATGAGACCTTTGCGAAGAAGTTACGATTACAAAATCGCCGGACTATATGCATTATTGATTGGGCCCGAACGAAGTAACAGTGTCTGGACTTTGCCTTTGTTACGTAAACGGTTTACGCACTTGCTCCCACCTTTCACCTACTAAGCCCGATGCCCTATTTTATTCAGATATATAACTGTCCGCCAATTAAGTACCGACAGGACGGGTTCCAATTTTGTTGGGCAAAATCAAAAACCGGAGAGACTTCGACGGTCGGTCAAGCAAAAAACAGCTACTTCACGCCCATTTTATCATTATGAACTTCATTATATTTCATCTCTGCAATAGCTAATTTTCTTTTACATGTAAATGTGTAGAACATATCAACGTTCTATTCTCAATTCAGCTTTAAATTTTGAGACTTGTATTTTATTGCATTCACAAGTCATGTTGTTTCAATGCCTTGAAATAACCCAATATTTAATTTTATACTTACAATTAGATACATTTAAATGTTCATCTTGGTTGTTTATTTCAACGGGTCATTTCGAAATCGTTTCTTTTAATAATGTCATCAGTTTGATCAGAATTAATCTCACTGGTCCGCTTGCACCCGCTCATTTTACAACCCGAACACGTTTGATTTACAGGCGCTCGGAGCAGCCTGTTTGCTGGCTCTGGCTTCGGCTTCCTGGGACCCGGAACTTGAGTACCACGCGAAGTGCGCTTACGGACACGGCTACCAAGGAGGCTACTCGGCCGGAGGCTACTCTGCCGGAGGAAACTCCGTCTACTCTTCTGGAGGATATTCCACCGGTTATAACGGAGGTTACAACGGCGGACACAACGCTGGATACAACGCCGGATACAACGGAGGATACGTGTCCCACGCCCCAGCTGTCGCTTCTTACTCCCTCGGAGGTAATTATCAACTATAAAATTTCACGTTACACTATTAAGTTTTAACAATAAGATATAAAATCGGGAACTACTTTTAGATCTTATAACAAACCTATTTTAGTAACCGTTCTTAAGAAGGAATTTTCCCTTCATCCTTTTAACTACTAAAAAGCTGATGAATGCGTAATAAAACATACATGAAATAAAGGGTATAATAATTAATAAACTTGTGTGATTGAATAAGTAATAAGTTAGGTAGTCATATTGGCATCTTTACTAGCGAATTTCACCAGCTGTTTTAGTTTAGCTGTCAATGGGGCAAAGACAATCTTTTTTTACATTTGGTCGATATCAAGGCTTTTTCTCTTAAAGGGGTCGAAGCTTTTATTTAGCAGTATTATGAACTTTATTAATAAATATAATTAAAAAAACCGTTAAAGTTGATCCTATAATACTTGTCTGCTTAGTCTCGCCTATTTGGTCTGTTACAGATCTGTCTGAAAGATCAAACTAGATACCTACGATAGGCAGGACCGGAAGTATTAATAAAAATAAAGTATTAATAAAATCGAGCATTGGAATCACCTCACAGATTCTATTTAAGAAATCGAATTTATTTTTCATATTAATGACTTACTTATTAATGAATGTGTATACTTTTCTAATAATGGATTGCTGAAAGCATGACTGACATTGTGCCTAATGAAGCGAAATCGCAAAAATTAAAATTGAGAGCGGCGTAACGGGCTGGATAATTGTTATTAATTGGTTTATTTAGGAGTCTCTAAGGGCTATTACTCCGGTGGCGCCGTAGGGGGTGGGTACTCTCTCCAGGCCGCTCCTGCTGTCAAGTATGCAGTACCCGCTGTGCAGACATACTCCACCGGATTTAACACGCACTACAAGTCAGCCCCCGCCTTCGCCTACTCAGCAGGACCTGCGGTCAAGGTGGCCGCTGCTGTACCGGCTGTCGCTTCCTACGTCGCTCCAGCTGTTAAGGTAATTATTTAAAATTATACAAAACTATTACGACGAGTTATGGACGATGAACATTTGTAAAAACTTGGTCGATGTTCAGAACGCTTGTTATTCCTTTATTTATTCGCTTAAGATACGATTCGTTGTTATTATTTTATGTTTTTCCACTTCTTGTTGACTACAATATAATTAATAATAAGCTATATATTCTGAATAAGGACAAAGTGGGTAAAAATCTGGCGTATTTCCTTCCTTTTTGCTAGTCTTTAACAACTTGCTCCTGCATTTTATTTTTTTTTAATTTTTAATTGAATATTGCTGTTTGGTGAGTGGTAAAGATTGACCGGAGCTGCTTGCAATATCTAGATAGGATTTTACGTACGAAGGGTAATTAAGGTTATTGTATATAATTTCATTGGATCCATAAAAGGATTTTGGATTGAGATTTTTGGATTCATTTTATGGGGAACTCTAACTCTGCATATTTTGCTATTTAATTTACCCAACGTGATCTATCAGGAATTTTAATTTTTTTAATGTTGTTTTACTAAACTATTATTTCTTTCACAAGGTTGCTGCTGCTGTCCCGACTTTGAAAGTCTCTTCCGCTCCTTCCTACTCTTCCTACTCACAAGGAGGATACTCAGGATATTCCGGAGGATACTCCAACGGTGCTTCTTTCTCATCTTCTTACGTCGCTCCCGCTGTCGCTAAAGTAGCCGTCTCAGCTCCTGCTGTGGCTTACCACGCACCGGCCGTCACCACCTACCACGCCGCCCCCGCCGTCGCCACTTACCACGCCGCCCCTGCCGTCTCCACCTATCACGCCGCCCCCGCCGTCGCAGCTTACAACGTTGCTCCGGTCGTCAAATACGCAGCTCCCGCTGTCGCTTCTTACCACCAGGCTTCGTCTGTAAAATACGCCGCCCCGGCCGTCGCCTCTTACGCCGCCGCTCCCGTCGTTAAATACGCAGCACCCGCCGTTGCTTCCTACGCCGCTGCTCCCGTCGTTAAGTACGCAGCTCCTGCCGTCGCCTCTTACTCCGTTAGCCCAGTTGTCAAATACGCCGCACCCGCCGCTGAAGTCCGTTACGCCGCTGCTGCCCCACTTGCTCCCGTCGTTGCCTCTTACGGTGGTCACGCTCACGTCGCCAAAGTAGCCGTCGGCAAATCCGTTCACAAAGAATACCTCGAAAACTACGTACGTATATCATTTTGAATTTACTATTACACCAATCCTGCCTTTACATCATCACCATTAGAGGCGATCAGGCAGTGTCTCTGACAAATCTTAAAGTTTTTTGGGAATTATTGCTGAATCGTTTTTAATTGATTTTTAGGACCACCACCCCAGGTACGCCTTCGAATACGGAGTCGACGACCCTCACACCGGAGACAAGAAACACCAATGGGAAGAACGTGACGGAGATGTCGTCAAAGGACAGTACTCCCTCGTCGAACCCGATGGTTCCGTGAGGACCGTCAACTACGTCGCCGACTGGGAGACCGGATTCCATGCGACCGTCAGCAAAGAAGACCACTCCGCTGCCGCCAAAGTAGCCAAGCCCGTTTTTGGACATTAAGTCCTTCCTTGTGTCAAATCCTCTTTTAGTCAAACAGCGATCCCCACTTCCTTTCCCTGTTCATTCTAACCGCAGTTCAACTTCCTCAAGATTTCATGCAGCATTCAAATCTCAATTAACTAACATTTTCTTTGAATTTTCACTATATATTTAACGCTGTTGGCTGAACTGTATACAACGACGAAAAGTTAAGGATTTATGCTTAAACCAGCCATTGTATATAACTTTTTTTACCTCGCATTTAAAAAAATTATATTGTTTATTTACCCTATGTTACTCGAACGTGCCATACTTGCACTTTTTAGAGCCTCAATTTCCTTAAATTCCCCCAACGAGGCAAACACAACCTTGCTTGTAAATATCGGGTCCTTCTCGTAGAAGACATGTTCTTTTAAATGTCTTTTTAAATTATTAAATTATTATCCAAATGTCTTCTAAAGTTGTACCATTTATTTCTTGATATTACCATTTCTATGTTACCAACCCTTATTTTTATTTTTACCATTTAATATTGAATCAATGAAAAAATTAATTGTAAATATTGACAGAAATTATGTCCACGTGTGGTGATAATAATAATTGCCAGCATTACCAATTAGGGAAGAAAACAATATACCATCGTTTGTATTTTTTTAAATTAAATATTTTCTTACTTTATAATGTAGTTTTTATATGACCTGATTGTGTTCTCTATACTGATTTCTATATATTTTATCTAAGTCAATCGAAAATATTTGTAATTAACTGTATTTGAGAGGAAAGATTCATTAGCGGAAATATTCACCCCTGCTGTTCAATAGTGACGTTTAAATCGCTTGAATAGCACCGGATATGGTTAAGTGAAACAGCAATCAACCTGGCAGTGATTACAAACAAAATTGTTATCTATTTTTTGTTGTGAAGAAAGGAAATTCAAATAATTGATATGATCTTTGAAATATAATGATGTACATTTGTGTTTATATCGCTAAATAATATTTTTTCTTAATGTGAATTGTATTAGGAAATGGTAGCTTGCGATTGGTCCTCTTGAAATCCTTAATAGTATTTCAGTAAAGGAACATTTTAAAAATTATGATTTCCTGTTTGCTCAAATGGTAGCCCAAGGTGAAACGGAAGTGGACTAAACATGCGTTTAAGATGTATTAAAAATTGAGATCATCCCGAAGTTGAAAATGGCCGGCTATTAAGAAGAAAGGAAAATAATGAAAAAAAAATGACGACGTTCAAACTTGTGCAATCCTTATGTAAAGTGCTCCAGAATCTGACGTAAGACTTGTATAATATTAGTCTGGACAGGAGCTGGGCAAATTAGCAGTTTGTACTACCTGGATCCTTCCGGACCAATCAAATTGCATAACCACGCCTACATATGTATGTTTTCTTAACATGAAAATTCGCACAATCCCAATATGCTCCGAGGGTATTTCAAATCCATTCCGAACCGTCAACCTAGATAATAACGTACATAGGAAAGAAGGACTGCTCAGAACAGACCTTTCAACCTATTTTTTGTACTCTAATTTTGTGTTCACCACTGTTTGCTCTTTTTACAATTAACATAAAACTCAAAAACATTAATAGAAAAATTGTCTTGTAGTGATGGTTTTCTAAGACAATAAGTGACATGTGGTACACCTGAAGTTATTGCCAAAGATTCTGAATATGTGTTTGTTTCACAATTTGCCCTTGTTCCAGATGGTTATATATTCCGAGATTTATACTCTAAAGAGTAATTATTTTTATTAATCTTAAATATTATTAATTTTAAAAGTAAAATCATTTGATCGAAAATGATCCAAGGAGTCAGCGTCTTGCTTCATCCTGTTAAAGGATCTGTTGCTTTTTTTAAAAGGATGGAACAACTAAGACATTTGTTTTTGCCTTCCCATTGCTGTTCCTGAGGGAGACCCCATACCGGGTGACCACGTCGGTTCAATTTATTAGAAATTAATTCTATGAGCGGGGTTACTTTAATCGCTTTTATGGGCCCTTTATTTTAAGAAATGTTCATAATGGAAGGGCCATTATTAATTTAAGGTCTCCCTTTACTGGTTCCCTCTTTTCTGCGATATAGAGAAACAACCCACTACACCCTATTGTTGGGTATAAAACACTCCAACGCGAACCCCTTGAAGGCTTTATATGTTTCCTCTTTTTTTGATGAGATCATTGAACGTTCGTGACCTTGACAAAAAGTTTGTGTTTGGCCTCGTGTGTTTCGCAATACTTACATCTAGCACTTTTTACTATCTATTTTGAAGCTGTAAGAAACTGCTGGAACTCTCTTTGTCCCGTCAAAATTTGGGTTATCCAGTAATCAAGAACCACCTTATACTCTACATAAATAATAAATACCTCTACATAAATAATAAATATTCATGGGTAATCTACCTTTTAAACTTGACCCACTCTATTCCATAGACGGAGACAGTCAAGCAAAAAAATTTTTTAATACCAACCTATAGAATAGAATATCAATATAAGATAATATAGTTTTTATGAATTTGTTTTTAAACAATTTTGCCATCTAACTTGTCAAAAGCTCCACAAACTGCCCTAGGTTACCTCATTCTACTTTACTGATTAAACTAGTTTTTGCGGTCCGCTTGACCAATTAATATCTTTCAATTAATTAAGGTTTTTAGTTGAGATAAAATGGTCAGTGTAATCTATTTGATTCTCGGCGACAAATGAAATGGCCACGGAGAGCTTTAGTGAAGATATACTTCATTTTAACTTATTAAATTCACTAGTTTTCGTGGTCCGATTAACCAATTAATATCTTTCAATTAATTATGACATTTGAAAAATGGCAAAAAGGAGGGCAAATTCAAAAGGTGGGGTTGAGATGGGAAGTTAGTGTTCGAGTGGATCGAAGTCACGATAGCTCAAGTGGTAGAGTAGCGGCGTATCTAGCGGAAGGTCGTGGGTTCGAATCCCGCTCGTGACACTGACTTTTTTTAGCTCAACTAAAAACCTTAATTTACTGATGATGCTTAACCTCGTATACTTTAGTAGATTCACCTTAATTGCTGGATGTCTTGCGCTCAGTTTTTCTCCTAACACTACTTCCAGGTATTTTACTTTTCGCTTTCCATCGTTTCGGATTATTGAGAGTGTATTTAATTGGCCTTTCACGATTTAAGTCGGTTTGACGACACCATTCGGATATAATTTCGCGCCGTTTGTATTAATCTTTTCCTTTTGTCCTCCTCAGTAATTATCGAGGTGATCGATAGAAGCCAAGAATTTTATGCCACTTTCATGAAACAGTTTTAACAAGTCCTACGAAAACTACGTTCCAAAAACTTGGTCTCAGCACAGATCTCTGCGTACAACCTCCCTGTATTTTTGTATTTTTCTTTTTTTTTGCGTGTGTTGTGTTGACATTTCTACTTTTCTATCTTCGTAGCTCGAAATCAACTGGAACAGATTTCTCGGGCATCTTTTTCTATTAAGTTCCGTAAGTAGGATTATTCACACTACTTAGTAAAACGCGCCTCGGATAACGAAAAATATCTCCATTGACATTTTCTTATCATTACGCGTGGGATGGCAATCTTTTCTCAAGCCCCATCCATATGGGATCACTGAGCAGATAATGCGTCATGCTGAAAGGAAAAGCATGGTTATCAACCAAAAAGGAAGTAATAAATCTATCAAATAAATTAAGTAACTATGAAAAACCCCAAAAAAATTTATTANTCTAATGTTTTATGCTTCAATGTTGGACGTGAAGCTGCAAGGATATTTGGTCAAAAATTTCCTTCAGTCAGGGTTGATCTCCTCCAGGATTGACCGGTTTGATCGCCTTGCAGTCCAAGGGACTCGCAGAAGTCTTCTCCAGCACCAGAGTTCAAAGGCTTCAGAGTATACTGTCTAGATTTGTCATAGCTTTCCTCCCCAGGAGCAAGCGTCTTTTAATTTCTTGGCTGCAGTCCCCATCTGCGGTGATCTTGGGGCCCAAGAAAATAAGTCTGTCACTACTTCCATTTCTTCCCCATCTATTTGCCAGGAATTGAGAGGGCCAGTTTTTCCCGTATGTTAGGTTAAATCTCCATTGAGCTGTTGCTTCGCATTCGAAGATGATATGAGTGGCTGTTTCCTCCTCCTCATTACATAATCTGCAAATGGGATCATCGTTGTATACACCCATGTTGTGTAGATGTTTTCTCAGATGTCAGTGAGTATTTCTCAGATGTTAGTAGTCCTACCACTCCTCTGAGTTCAGCCCTCTCCAATTGCAGCAATGCTTTTGCCGGTCTTGGTGAGGGTTGTTTCACCATAAGTTTACTAAGTCTAGCACCGCTAGAGTTTATCCACTTTTCCTTTTGCTTTGTTCGGATCCATTCTGCGATGGAGGATTCTATGTTTGTTTTTGTTATCCCAAGTTATAGGTTCAGGTCCTATGTATGGTCTTGCAGATCTTCCTCTGGCCAGACTGTCTGCTTTCTCGTTAGCCAAAATTTCCCTGTGCCCTGGCACCCAAGATATCATCAGGATGTTGTGTTTCCCCCGATTTTGGAGATTTTGGATACATTCACTGACTAATTTTGATGTGATTCTTTGACATGCTATTGCTTTAATGGCTGGTTGGCTATCAGATCTTATGAGGATGTGTTTGCCAGTGTAACCTCTTGTAAGATTTTCCAGGGTACAAGCATTGATTGTACTGAATTCTGACTTGTACAGAAAACGCCTGATCCGGCTCCTTCGTTTGTTTTGGAGCCATCTGTATTCCATATCATTGTATCTGATGCTCTCCTGTGTTCTTTCTCTCCTTTGTAGTCCGTTGAGACTTATAGGAAGTTGTGAAGAATGGTTAGGGATGGTTAGGGGGGTTTCCGGGATCATTTCTAATAATGGCTCTGATTTTGTTGATTATGGTTGTATGCCCGAATTGTTAGTTCCTTTCCAATTTAATTTTTTCTGGAGCCTAAGTGAGCTTTTCCTAGCCTCTCCTTTTATGAATATTTCCAATGGAGGTAGGTTTAGCAGAGTTTCTAATACATTCGTAGGGGTTGTTCTCATTGCCCCTGTGATACATAGGTTTGCTAGTCTTTGTATGCTGCCTAATGTTTGGGTAGCTACTTTTTGTTGAGCTTTGTTCCACCAGATTAGTGATCCATAGGTTATTCTGGGTCTTATTACTGCCGTGTAACGCCAATCGGCCATTTTCGGTTTCAATCCCCAAGATTTACCTTGGATCCTTCTTGTGGTATGAAGTATGGTAGAAATTGTGAATTTTGTGTTTTAATTTTGAATTTTTCGTTGTATAAATAACTCTGTATTACCAATTAAAGTAAATTTTTATGAATGTAATATTTCATGGGGCATCCAAATCATTTTTTTTAAAGTCTCTTTCTCTTCCCTCCTTTTTCTCTCTCGCTAAGACATAAATTCAGCCTGTTGGAAATGAAAGATATACATAGTTTAAATAATGGTGTTCTTTTGCTTTTCGTTCAAAAACTTTTGTTTTCGATCTGGTGTCTGGAATTTAGCTCTCTAAAGGAGGCTTCACTCAGTACTAATCCCATCCATTGTTTTGTTGTTTAAGGAACAATTGTAGTTATTCAACAATAAAACGACGGATAAGATAAGAGGGTAGCTGCCGAGAGATAATAAGGCACTGATACAGCACGTCGGGGTATTTTAATCTTGCACCGCCGGTGGCCGTGTGTTTAGGTCGAAATTCCACCGTGGACGGCACTTGATTCGGGAGACGCCCAAGTCCAAGTACAATGTACAATGACGAAACGTCCGGAAACGAGGGAATAGTAGCATAAACGCCCATGGCCGCAGTTTAGATCTATTTACCGCAAAGAACTGACAACGGCATTCGGCTTTTGGACCCCCGACGGTACATCTCGTCCAATTAGAGCTGATGCAACTTTCCATCTCATCGTCTCTCTTCTGCTGGAATTCACCGACCAGTGGATTTAATTGGTATTAATTAATTCATTAATACGATTTAATCACGTATTAAATTGTTTTTTACTATTTTGAAATGGAACAAATTGTGAGTTTTCTCTTATCTTATTTCACCTTCAAATTTTCTAATCAACAGAAACAATAAATAAATTACAAAATAGATTCAACTTCCAGTCATTAAAGTTTACTTTTAGTGTGTGGTGATTAATGACCGTTAGTCTATGATTATGATTATTCGGAAATCGTGAGATGCGGTATGGTGTGATGTAGGTTTCAGAAAAACATTTCCTTTATCGTGCCAACGTTTCGATCTTTATTGAGATCATCGTCAGGGCCTGGGAATTACAAACATTGTTTAAATTTAACAAATACATGTAGGATGTGGAAAAAAGTGAATTTATACAATGCAAAAAAATATTTTTTATATTCAATCAAATTATAGCATATAAGTAGAAAAATATTTTTTTGCGTTGTATATATTCACTTTTTCCCACATCCTACATGTTTTTGTTAAATGTAATGTAAATCCCAGGCCATGAAGATGATCTGAATAAAGATCGAAACGTTGGCACGATAAAGAAAGTGTTTTTCTGAAACCTACGTCACACCAGACCGCATCTCACCATATCCAAATAATCATTTACTTTTGGTTTTGACTAAATATTGTTATTTTGACTTAATCCATATTTTACCGGTCGAAAAGCTCACTGGGAATCTCAATTTTGTAACTTCTAATGTTGGATTGAACAACTGGTTTGGCTTGACATTATATGGACTAATTGACGGTTAGCAACAATTAGGCCATAGCGAAGTCTCGATTATCGTTAATCAAATCAAAAATGTGGCAGGGCTGATCATATTTTAATCAATATATCAATCATAAACCTAAAATTATACGGCTGTTAAGCGCGTCTGCGAACAAATAAATATGATTTTTTTCGGACCATGCAAGATAGCGTTATGTTAGTTCATTGCATGAGATTGTACCTAAGTAATTGATCTACATTTTATATAACATTTGTGTAAATTTGGTATAAAGTTTTAATCTATATGTTGTATGTTAACATAATTTAATATTACAATTAATTAAGGTTTTTAGTTGAGATAAAAAAGTCAATGGCACGAACGGGATTCGAACCCACGATCTTCGGCTAGATACGCCGCTGCGTCAAGCGGACCACGAAATTAGTGAATATAATTTAATATAGTGGCAATTAAAACTAGTTTATATACATAGCTGGTACTAGGCATTCTCATGTAGGTAAATATATTAATTCGTATTTGAACCATATAAAATCAATTTCTTTTATCATTATGTTAATCCTTTTTTCATAACAATTTTGTTTAGAATAGTTCTAGTTTTCTTTATATTTATATACTTATCTTTATTTTTTATACTTATCTTAATTTTACTTTAAATAAAACACGAAAAGTGGCAACGTCTCTCTTGGGTACAATTTTTCAGAAATTTTAGTTTTGAAATTGATCTATTGATTTACATAAATGCAACGCTGGATGAATATATGCGTTCAAACCCACATGTACATCAAAATTGAGTATGTCATTTCGGATTCTGCCACATTGACGCAAGCAAATACATTTAATTCCAACATTAAGTAGGAAACGCAAACAATGTACTAAGTACAAAAAAAAAATTAAAATGGATTTAGTCAGATATTGAATCTCACTCATTCTGAACATGTTCTTTTCTATTTCATACCATTTACTCAAGGAGGAACGAGAACACATTCATCCATCTTCTTTACAGATAATTAACGAGTCTAATCTAATTGAGGGATCTATAGAGTATTCAATATTCCGTCATCGGTTCACACTTCACTTCCATGCTAATAAATACTACAATTAATTAAGGTTTTTAGTTGAGATAAAAAGTCAATGGCACGAGCGGGATTCGAACCCACGATTTTCGGCTAGATACGTCGCTGCTCTACCACTTGAGCTATCGTGACCTCAATCCACTCGGACACTAACTTTCCATCTCAACCCCACCTTTTGAATTTTCCCTCCTTTGATCGTGGGTTCGAATCCCGCTCGTGCCATTGACTTTTTTATCTCAACTAAAAACCTTAATTAATTGTAATATATTAATTGGTCAAGCGGACCACGAAATGAGTGAAGCTAATAAATACCTTCACTCCCAATATAACATAAAACGAGATACATATAACAGCACCTTTTCCTCCAAAAATCGCTGCCGTTTCACGCACAATTGTAGTATTTGGTAGCATAGTTCTACTTGCACTCTATATGGACCCAATGTTAAATATGAAGCCATTCTTCAGTTGGAGCTTACCTGCCGTTCATCGCATTCATTAAACTAAACGAAAAAAATAGCTCGAATACTAGATAGACTGGATCACTAATCAGTGAAGTCTAAGAGTGTTTATTATTATCATTATATGTGCGGTGTTTAGTGACAGTTAGTTTATGATTATTTGGTTACCAGACCGCATTTCATGATCTCCAAATAATCATTATAGTTATTAGCCAGTGTAAAATTGACAGACGGTCGCATTTGATTAGTTTTAATAAAAAGAATGCATTGGAAAAAATTCGACTTCAAAAGGAACAAATACTCCTAGAGTAGCATTATAATAACTATTTAAAAAACGATCTTATTTATCTTTATAGTTTGTAGTAATGGACAAAGTGCTGCTCTGTATGTATAATTAATGCAATTATAAGTTAAAAACATACTTCATAATTGTAAGTTTGGATCTGTCATTTTAAAATCTAGATTGGGGGTGTCGGTGGCAGCACAGTTTAGGCGTAGACGCGCTCGTCACTGTAAAGTAAAGGTCCCGGGTTCGAATCCAGCGGCCCCAACATACTTACAAATGGGCTTTTTTTCAAACCCACCCCGAGGGTTCATATAACCTCGTAGTTGAAATACCGCATTAAAAAAAATTCTTGAAAAACTACATTCCTTTATGTTTTATTTTTTAAGTACAGCTAGTATATAGTTTGTCTGAATGGAAGACAATGATTAAAATAGTATATTCGTATATAGCCTAATTAGCCTCTATAACTACACAATATATTTAGCAGATCTGAGCTTAGTTAGTTTAAGGACGAATGTAAGTTTTACAAAATAAGGGCATTGCGATCGTTGAATTCTTTTGGGCGTTTTAAATGGAATCTCCGTTCACTTATTTTTAACCTTGGTGACTCGAAACAGACGGTTAAATAACTTACCTATTGTTACTATCTGTTTGACTTTCAAAAATATTCCCAGGAATATTGTCTCATGGGCATAGGGACGACATAAAACCGTCGCATCACTCTTATCTTGAGCAAAAATGCTGCTATGGATACGCGACAACACGCTTTGAACTCGGTCACAATCGATTCCACAATTTTCCCGGTTTGGAAGTGTTTGGCAGCCAGTCGTGATCGACAATTCGACCGGCGACCATCAGCCGCGGGTGAAAAGGTACGGAATGTATAAATTCTGACGAAAACAAAGTTACAATAACAATTGGATTTTATAACGCACTGCCTTAGTGTGGTGTTGACAATTTAAAAATAATTTAAATATTGCTGACATGGTAAAAAAAAAAACAATATAACTATTTATACATCGGACAAACAGAACTTTCAATCTTTCAGATAGTAATATAAACAATAACAAAAAACATATTCGAATCTGAAATCAAAATTAATAATTTAAAAGTAACCAATATGGTCAATTTATTTACAGTTTTGAAACTTATGGTTTCAAGCATGCTTTATACGAATATTTGTTGTCATTGTGATTTATTAGTCCTACATACCTCATACTCCCTCACCATCAAACAGGGAGGGCCATACGAGTGGGTTTCACAGATATTGAGCCTGTTTTGGAAATAAGGTGATTGTGGTACCGACAAGCTGTAAATGAACTGACCCATGGTATGGTAGAAAAGGAAGCGGGGTTTGTACACCCCAGACACCGCAGCCTTCTGGCTTATTGTACCTTCCTAGTTCCTTAGTTCAGTTCAATAGACCCAATACTTCTCCTTAGAAGTATCAGGTCATTGACTGTCGCTGTTGCAATTTGATTCCGTAAGTTTTTTCCGTACGTTAGGTTAAACCTCCGTTGAGCTTTTGCTTCGCATTCGAAGATGATCTGAGTGGCTGTTTCCTCCTCCTCATTACATAATCTGTAAATGGGATCATCGCTGTATACCCATGTTGCGTAGATGTTTTCTCAGATGCCAGTGACCAGTTAGTAATCCTACCTCTCTTCTGAGTTTGACCCATAGTATAGTTTATCTTATAGATGTATACAAGTACTCCTTAAAAGAAAATTACCACATTACATTGAGAGAATATAATTGTAGTAGTTTCAGAATCCTGATTGCACTAGCCCCTACCTATTGAACAGGGCTCTTTTTGAAAAAACTAGTCTTTTTCCAGACCCTTATAGTAAATATCGCTTAAAATTGGTTATTTTCGATCAGATATACCAGATTGGTTCTAATTTGTTTTGTACCCTTTGTCATTTAGCCGTTTAGCCGAAAAGAGATATTTTCGCATATTTTATTCAATTGCCCAATTTAATTACGATTTGGCCCAACTGCTTACTTGAATTTTGTTGTAAGCCGCAACACCAAATCAACAAGCCTCGTGAACCTACTGAATGCATCTTCAAGGATACGTCGGTACGGTGTATACCACATTATGTCACAAGAGGTCATGCTGAATGAGGGAAACATACATTGAACTTGTACATTTGACAGTTTTGTAATTTTATTTGGGGCCGCGGTAGCCGAGTGGTTAAGGCGTCAGACTCTCGGCTAGTAGATCCCGCGGTCGTGGGTTCGATCCCCACCGTCGCCTCTGGACTTTTTCTGACGCCTAAGAGGACCGGTGGCCGCAATTGAAAGATATTGACGCGTCACTCATCAATGGAAGGAGCGGGATCAGATCTCAGCGACCCTGAATTTGGTCCTAACCCCCTTCAAAAATGAGTTTCTTCGAAGGAAGAACACAGCACACCGGGGGCTCAAATTCACACTTGTGTTGCGAGCCCCCAAAACTGGAGCCAGGGTGCAATAAGCTGTACAGCTGCAGTGCTCAGGAGGGAACACGATTGTGGAAAAATTGCGAACGTAAACTCAACACCAGCTTACACATGGTTGGTCTTGCTTTTTCTGCTTTAAATTTGCAGAAAAAAATAGTCATCAAATATTCCTAGAACCAGAAGGGCTCAATGATGATACTGTATACCCAAATGGAATTTCAAATTCATTGCCCATCGAAGTGCAGCGTGAAATGATAAATAGCATCAAAGGACTTGAAAACGCAGAGATATTAAGACCTCCAGTTCCTGGTATCCATTGTAAAAAAAAAATAATAATAATAACTATTTTATTTGTTATTTAACCTTATTACAAAACATGCTCTTGTTATTTTTTTTTGTTTTTTGATGGTGGTTGTGGTTGTGTGTATTTTAAGTTCCTGATAATTGTTGATATCCTGGTTACATGTTTTACTTTTATTCATATATTATTATTCGGAAATCGTGAGATGCGGTCTGTGTGATGTACGTTTCAGAAAAACATTTTCCTTATCGTCCCAACGTTTCGATCTTTATTGAGATCATCTTCAGGGCCTGGGATTTATATACATTGTTTAAATTTAACAAATACATGTAGGATGTTGAAAAATGTGAATTTATACAATGCAAAAAATATTTTTTGTATTCAATCAAAGTATTTCTACTTACCACACATTTATTCCTATTGAGATTGGGAGTGGGTTGAGATGGGAAGTTGGTGTCCGAGTGGATCGAGGTCACGATAGCTCAAGTGGTAGAGCAGCGGCGTATCTAGCCGAAGATCGTGGGTTCGAATCCCGCTCGTGCCATTGACTTTTTTCTCTCACTAAAAACTTTAATTAATTGTAATATATTAATTGGTCAAGCGGACCACGAAATTAGTGAATTTATTCCTATATGTGAACGACTTATTCGAAACGTTGGGCACCCTGCATGTATAGATTCATGATCACTTAGATCACTAAGCATACATGAAATAAATATATAGATATTAATTCTATATGAATTGTGAATATGACGAATATCGGTTAAAATTGAATTAGTAAGCTGAAATCTCCAATCTCAAAAATTCTTATGAATATTTACTAGTATAAAAGTAAAGTATTTACATAATATTTTCTATCGATTGTGACACGATAATCTTTGCTGATCTTTTGTTTGTTCTGCGGATGTAAACAGTTCAAAAGTCAAATCGACTTGAGGCTGAGTAAGAAACTATTTTGCGATGATTCAATGAAACAGTCTCGACATGTCCTTTTTCCGTGCTTCTTTCGAAGTCGGTTTGACTTGTGTTTGTACAAATTTTGTCGTGTAATGTTGCCTCGTAAAAACTCATTCAAAATCCACAAGATATTCTTAGCTAAAATAACAATGACTAGGATCTTTGTGTACCTACAATAGGGAGACAGGAATACCCTCCACATTTTGTTCACAAGTGCTTGAGTATTCAAGCCAACGACACTCGTAAGCAATTTTTTTTTCTCCAAATTTATTTATTTAATAAAATCATATATACATAAATTAAATCATAATTAGGATAAAACTAAAATAATAGAACTACAATTATTTTACACCAACCACGTTATGAATTTAAGTCCTGCCGATTTTATTAAATTATGAACATAAAACCTAGACTTGGAGAATTACTAGATCTTTCATTTAAATGAAACATGGAGCTGTGGCTAATACGTGTTTTTAATTCACTGTATTATTCGGTTTGACATTTTAGTTGCTTGAACAGTCATTTTTACGTTTACCAAAAGTTTATAGGCCAATTTAGGGGCTTCGTACTTTTTAGTTTAGAAACTTTAAACTTTATTGAGTTCCTCAATTTAGAAATCTTTCTTTCTTCCAATTAGCAATGATATTCGTGTTTTTTTTTTACATTCTAATCTCTAAACAAATACTTCTAAAACAGCATACCAAAAATTTCAAGGTCTACCATTCAGATGACTTAATCATTGTTTTTCAAATGTATTGTTAAATTTAATATTACTTTAACTGCTTGCGAATCAAACATATGCACTTTTTTGTATTGTTTATTGGATTACAACTTAATACAATAATTACAACTTTTTAACTGGACTATTAGCCAACGAGATAGGCTCAAGGAAGTTTCGTTAGTTCAGAACGATCTCGATGCTTCTTAATAATTCTGATACCTATTCAATTCAATAGTTTTCGTGGTCCGCTAGACCAATTAATATCTTTCAATTAATTAAGGTTTTTAGTTGAGATAAAAAAGTCAATGTCACGAGCGGGATTCGAAACCACGACCTTCGGCTAGATACGCAGCTACTCTACCACCTGAGCTATCGTTACTTCGATACAATCGGACTTCCCATCTCAAACCTCAATCTAAAATTCAAAAGGTGGGGTTGAGATGGGAAGTTAGTTTCCGAGTGGATCGAAGTCACGATAGCTCAGGTGGTAGAATAGCGGCGTATTTAGCCGAAGGTCGTGGGTTCGAATCCCGCTCGTCACACTGACTTTTTTCTCTCAACTAAAAACCTTAATTAATTGAAAGATATTAATTGGTCAAGAAAACCACGAAAACTAGTGAATTGAATAAGTTAAAATAAAGTATATCTTCACTAAAGCTCTCGTGGCCATTTCAATTGTCGTCGAGAATCGTACAGATTACACGACATTTGAAAAATTGCAAAAAGGAGGGAAAATTCAAAAGGTGGGGTTGAGATGGGAAGTTAGTGTCCGAGTGGATCGAAGTCACGATAGCTCAGGTGGTAGAGCAGCGGCGTATCTAGCCGAAGGTCGTGCGTTCGAATCCCGCTCGTGACATTCTTTTATCTCAACTAAAAACCTTAATTAATTGAAAAATTTCTGATACCTTCTAATTTTTTCCGTGGGCATTTCAACTATGAGGTTGTAAGAACCCTCGGGGTGCCGGTGTTTTAGAAAAAAATTTTTTTTAAGGGTGTCGAGTTTGAATGCAGGGCCTCGGGATTCGAACCTGGAACCAACGCCCCTACCTTCTGATTCTTAAAACCCATTTAAATACTAAATTATTGAATTATCTGGCTCCTGCAGATATTTCAATATACAGATTACACGACATTTGAAAAATGGCAAAAAGGAGGGAAAATTCAAAAGTAACAAATGTATATTTGTTTGAAGGTTTTTTCATTTATTTGATTGGATATATAGCTGATTTATTTTGTATGTTCGTTCAGTTCTTCATATGAAAGAAGAAGTTAGATATCTTAGAGAAAATTTAAGTACGTGTAAAAATTCAGACTGGTACAAAAAGTTTTACAGGACTTATCTTAGTAAATTGGAATTTTTAAAAATAAATATCGTTCTTTTGTTTTCTTCCTCCTGGACTAGACATAAAATTGACCTTTATTTTTACAATATTTCACTTTTTTCTTGTGAAATCCAGTTCGTTCGCATAGTAGATTTTTCCAAAATTTTGTAATTATAAACCGCTTATAGAATCTAAATAATAGATATCTCTTTTCATATTATATATTTGAGGAGAACAAAGTGCTTGTGTTATGCAGGTTGTAAAGTTTATTTTGTATTTTGGCATGGCTAAGAATAGGACGTTGTAGGCTTAAGGCGTGTTATCACGTTTTGTTGTTCAACTTTAGTTACTCACATGTTTTAATAAAAATCGGATAATTTTTGATATGAATGTTCTTTCTAATGGTTCTGACCATCTTATTTTTTTTTTCATAGGTGTTTAAGAATGAGTGAGAGTGTGATTGGGTTTGGATTTAGACTTACTGAGTTGACTCGGTATGCTCTTTGTGTATGGATGTACATGTGCAGAGCTGAACTTATGTAAATCACTAATCAGTTCTGATCAGCAATATTACGTCCGGCAATCTCATTTCTTTTCCAATAGAACACAACCCATTTTCTCTCACCTCTTTATTTTTATACTGGTCAAGTCGCGTCATCATCAAGCCGAAGCGTTAGTAAATCATAAATGTCGGCAAATTTTGTGCCAAAGTACCCCCATAGTACTGCCTGGTAATCCGAGGACCATAAATGAATCATTCAAATTATCAGAAGTCGTGAGATGCGGTCAGGTGTGATGTAGGTTTCAGAAAAACATTTTCTTTGTCGTGCCAACGTTGCGATCTTTATTGAGATCATTTCCAGGGCCGGGGATTTACAAACATTATTTAGATTTAACTAATACATGTAGAATGTGGAAAAAAATGAATTTATACAATGAAAAAAAAAATTATTATTCAATCAAAGTATTGAAGGGACTCACTTGACTCACTCAAAGTGTTTGTTTTCTGCGTAAGCCCTGAAGATGATCTCAATAAAAATCGAAACGTTGAGACGATAAAGGAAATGTTTTTCTGAATCCCACGTCACACCAGACGGCATCTCACGATTTCTGAATAATCATCGAATAAAGGTCACTAATCACCACACGTTCAAATTATTTCCAACTTTCTATGAATGCGCAGCCTTTTTGAACTTGTAAGAACCAGTTTACTGATTCTCTTTGAAATTGTTGAAGTTCATAAAGCATAAAGTTATGTTATTTTTTCTGAAATCTTTCAAGTGAAATGGTTGTCCAAAATTCTAAAGTTTTTCTGTTGGTTTCTCTGGGCCTCCAAGGTTTTTTTTTGCCTTATGATCCATGCATATTAACCATGGTCACGAATTCTTATATGTGTGTTCATATGGGGGGGGGGGTTATCGTGAAAAAGGGCCAGAGGCGATGGTGGGAATCGAACCCACGATCTCGGCGTCTATGAGCCGAGAGTCTCTCACGCTAAGGGCTTCCAAGGTGGTCCCGTACAATTTTGACTTTTTCAACTTTTTTTTAAAATTAAACATCTTAGCCCTTTCTTTGTTCTAGTCTCCAGTTGAATCCAACTCTGGTAAAGAGCCAGTTCTGCCAAAAACTTGTAATTAGGCAGCTGCAGCCTTATCCTGCCTTATATTGTTTTCCGTTAAAATTCGAAAAATACTTGATAATACTTTAAGCCATTTATAATGTTTAACATACTCAAGGCAGCCATAAAAAACACGATAATAGTTCAATTTAACTAGTTTTAATATCTTAATAAATGAAATGATATGGTATTTTATTAGTTATTTAGATTTACAAGTAAAAATCTTTGTTCAATGTAAGAAACTTTAATTTTTTTCCAAGCGTCCAAAATTCATTTGGTCAACTTATCAAAGTTTTTAATTTTAGTGGGCACAAAACGGACAGAGGTAAGTGGGTCATTCGAGCAAACAACCTATTCTACCAGGGAAACTAAAACTCTCACTGGTCCGTAAACCAAAACGGCCATTAAGCCTCAAAGTCCAACTCGTAAACTCACAAAACCTTGCGTCGAGTAAAACCCGATTAACTGGCTTATTTATATCAATTTCAAACTTTCCTTTGTTTGACACTCCACCTTACCATATAGGTAAAACGAATGTTGGTCTATAACACAACAAACCACTTACGTTTTAAACCCAATTAAAGTCTAGGATTTATTCAGTGAAAACGAAATGAAGGATTTATTTGTACTTGAAAGTTTAGGGGCCGACAAACATCGTCGACCCTCTGCATGTTTGTACTTCGTTTCTTGGTCTTTCTCGCGTATTTTTCAACCTGCAGCCATTTGAGTGTCTCCACATGTGACTGACGCCTTTGTACAGAAACTAAAGCCGGGAACAAACATAACCGATGCTACGCCATGCGACGCTACCCGATGATACCTGACGCAAATTCCCTAATATTGCATTACCCCGTGCACATCTGCCCGATGCTATGCAACGCTACCCTACTCTACGCACCGCGATCCCCAATGTCCAGATTTACGTCGGGTCGCATCGAGAACAGTTGAAGATAAAAGAACCGGACACTCATATTTTTATTCTAGCTACATGTATAATTACAACATACTTATTTTAATATAAATCTAATTAACCTAGATCAAAAATTTATTAGTTTTTATAAAAATTATTTAATTATGATGGTTAGGAAGAAAATTTATCAAAACACCGGACCTACTTTATTTACAACAATTAAATTTAACTAACAATTTATTACCTGGTTTTGCTTATAAAATTACACCATTTTCGTCGAGTAGCGTCAGAAAAGGACACTCATATTTTTTTAAGTTTATTTCAAACTAGGTATATGAAATTTTGTCGTTATATTAATTACAACTTTCTTATTTTAATATAAACCAAATTAAACGAGATCAAAAATTCATGAGTTTTTATAAAAATTGTTTAATTATGATTGTTAGGCAGAAAATTGATCAAAATACCGGAATAACTTTATTTAGCACAATGAAGTTTAACAAACAATTTATTACAAGGTTGTGCTCATAAAATTTAACTAACAATTTAATACATGGTTTTGCTCAAAATAATGCATTAAGAACAAAAGAGGCGTTTCGATTGTGATACTGATCTGTGATGCACGCTGTGTGACTACGTGGTGTGCGCTTGACGTCGCATGTGCACACCCTACCAAAACGTGGCAAGGCGTCGGGTTGCATCGGGTAGCGTCGCATGGCTTAGCATCGGATAAGTGTGTTCACGGCTTAATTCGTTATCTTAAAATGCTAGCCTGTTATATGTACCTAAAGTTGATAACTACAGAATAGTCACTAGACCTACAACAGATTTATATCACCACCTTAAACAAACATCCGATATGAAATTTGATCACATTCGCTTCCCAGAGTATTCGTTATTCTTCGGGGCGGGGTTTAACCCACTCCATTCACACTAATAAATTCCTTCCAATAAATTAAGGTAAACATACACAAACATTATATACCCGAACAACAATCTGAGCCCTCACCGTGCTCCAAGACTGCACAGGCCCGATGATATATCTAAATATTGTCTATAAATATAAATATCACACACTCGCCCAAAGTATTCAACATTTCTCGGCAAACAACCCTTTCGTTTCACGCTAGTAAATAACATTGACAAAACACAACACTTGATACAAACATAGAAATCTGGCCACATTCACTCCCCCAGAATACTCGATATTTCTCGGCGCTATTATTATTAATATTAGAAAAACTATTCGGCTACATTTCATTACAAAAAATAGTATGTAGTTTACATAAGCCCGTTTTATGATACAAAAAACCCAATATTACTACTACGAGATCAGCGAACGAAATTCTGGTTGTTGCATCAAAGATTAAATCATATCGATTTTATAGGCCGTCGTCCTTTGCACTCAATAATTTCTTATATACACAATAAATATAAAGTTGATAAAGGGTTCAAGGAGAATAAACCTGCAAAACACTTTGAAGTAAATAGTGATCAATCTACGAACTATTAATGTCAGAAATTTGTTCGTAAACAACAAACAAACATCATAAGCGGAGATAATTGACAGTATGTCACAATATGTTTGATAGATAATTTTTATTTATAATATATTATGAAAAATACAAAATTTATAATAAAAAAGTATAAAAAAATAACAATAGCTGAGGCCGTCTGGTAGGATTTTACATTCGATTCAGAAAAAAAAAGAAATTGAATACAAAAAAAAATAATTGTAAAAACCAAACATTTATCTTTAACAAGAACTAAACTAATATCAAAACAGAAAATAAAATTTAGTTTTTCTTGGTAAAAATACAAAAGAATCAAAGAAAAACAAATTCAATAATTAATTAGTAATTCAAATTTTCAACTAAAAAATTCCTGTAAAACTTCCTTTTCATAATTTAATAAATTTAGCCAATGGGTTCCGATTAAAAAAATTTACTACGGCTACATCAGACAGGGGTTCAGAACTGGACACATTTTTCCTGGTGCTCTTTAATATGGGACAACGAACCAAAAAGTGGAATATATCTTCATTTTCTTACCTATTGCATAAGGAGCAGATATGAATTATTCCCGGGATGTAGGGTTTATAATTAAGTAAATTCACTATTTTTCGTGGTCCGCTTGACCAATTAATAACATTCAATTAATTAAGGTTTCTAAGTTGATAAAAAGTCAGTGTCACGAGCGGGATTCGAACCCACGACCTTCGGCTTGATACGCCGCTACTCTACCACTTGAGCTATCGTGACTTCGATCCCCTAGGGCACTAAGTAAGAGTAAGTAAAATGAAGTTAACCCTAAAGTTCTCCGTGGCCATTTCATTTGTCGCCGAGAATCAAATAGATTACACGACATTTGAAAAATGGCAAAAAGGAGGGAAAATTCAAAAGGTGGGGTTGAGATGGGAAGTTAGTGCCCGACGGGATCGAAGTCACGATAGCTCAAGTGGTAGAGTAGCGGCGAATCAAGCCGAAGGTCATGGGTTCGAATCCCGCTCGTGACACTGACTTTTTATCAACTTAAAAACCTAAATTAATTGAATGTTTATAGTTAAGATTATTTGGAGATCGTATGATGTGGTCTGGCCTTATTCTTGTAGGCTTACGACGTTCGACACACAAGAATGACACATCAACAAAGAAAACAAACACTTCGAGCCCTGAAGATGATCTCAATAAAGATCGAAACGTTGGCACGATAAAGAAAATGTTTCTTTAAAACCTACATCACACCAGACCGCGTCTCGCGATCTCCAAACAATCATTGGCTAACGTCACTAAACGCCACACATTTATAATTAAGATTTAATAATTCCCCTCTAAGTTTAATTATTACACCCAAATCATCAGTATTTACACCCAATGTCCACTTCCAGTCTTAGTTGCCTATTTATGTTATGATACTGTCCTTCTACTGTCCTTTTTCTCTGTTCCTTGCATATGAGTCTTTATTTAACAATCAAATTTTTTGAAACTGCCAGTTGTTCATTTTGTAGTGTTTATTTATGAGCAGTTTACGTACAATCAAAACTTGAAATCTCTTTATTTTATTTTTTTTAGGGAGTCATAAAAAAAATGGAAACCACCAACAAATCACACCAGCGTAAGCAAAAAAATTATTGAACCTTATTGTATTTAAATAAATTTACAATATATCATATTGTTTTTGCTTTACAGCTTTGTCTTCACAAAATTCCATCTATACCATTGATGGTAGTCAATTGCAGCTAGCCCCACCGTCGGAGGACATGAAAGGGCCAAAAACGAAATTGTCCGTTAAAAATAATTTGAGCAAACGCCGAATGAAATTCACATTCTAAACTATTATATTTTCAGGTTCGGGAAAACATCGAAGAAACACTTAGAAGCGTTTTTAATATTTACAATATTGATCATTTCTATTTTGCTAATCGCGTTGTGCGTTACCATTTATCTAGGTAATATATATATTTGCTATGTGTTTATGTAATTATGATCCTCTTTGGCGTGTAATTACAGTCGTTGAAACGAAACTGGGCGTTACACCTTACATATGTCTTACTCATCAGTGCATCAGAACTGGTAAGTTTGTAGACCACGCCGCTTGTAGAATCTTAATCAATCAATTATCATTCGTTCAGCCTCTGTGATACTGTCGTCAATGAATAAATCGCAGGACCCGTGTGATAATTTTTACAATTTTGTGTGCGGCAACTTCCGAACGGAGCGAGCAGCACCTGATCCCAATTGGGGTAACAGTTGGTTTATGATAAATGAGGTTCTCATAAAAAGGGATATTACGGGTGAGTCTTTATATTCATTTAAATATAAATTTATACGGATCTGACACGTCGTCCGCGACACCTAATGGATAGGCGGTCATTTATGGCAGGAATTTCTTTACTTTAATATTTCAGGGAGTATGACTAGTAAATTCGTGAAAGATTATTTTGTGATGAATTTCCACAGTGAAATTTGATTTTATTTCTTTAGGCAAAACAGTCACTCCTTCTGATATTAAATATAATCGTTCGGTTGCCGAATGCCCGATGCTATGCAACGCTACCCTACTCTACGCACCGCGATCCCCACTGTGCAGATTTTCGTCGGGTAGCATCGAGTACAGTCGAAGACAAAAGAACCGGACACTCATATTCTTATTCAAACTACATGTATAATTGTCTTATATTAATTACACCTACTTATTTTAACATAAATCAAATTAACCGAGATAAAAAATTCATTAGTTTTTATTTTTTAAAATTAATTTTAATGGTTTGGTAGAACATTGATCAAAACACCGGAATACCATTTTTTGATATAATGGATTTAACTAACAATTATTTCATGGTATTGCTCATACAATTACACCATTTTCGTCGAGTAGTATCAGAACAGGGCACTCATATTTTTTGTAGTTTATTCCAAAACGTGGCAAGGCATCGGGTAGCGTCGCATAGCGTTGCATCGCGTAAAGCCGGGAACACACTTACCCGACGCAAATCCAAACTCCAATTTTCCATAAGGTATTATTGGAGGGTATGTGGGTATGTATTACCCCCGTGCACATCTGCCCGATGCTATGCAACGCTACCCTACTGTACGCACTGCGATCCCCATTGTGCAGATTTTCGTCGGGTAGAATCGAGTACAGTCGAAGACAAAAGAACCGGACACTCATATTCTTATTCAAACTACATGTATAATTGTCGTTATATTAATTACAACATACTTATTTTAATACAAACCAACTTAACCGAGATCAAAAATTCATTAGTTTTTTTTNGTTTAACAAACATTTTATTACATGCTCAAAATAACTCATTAAGAACAAATGAGGCGTTGCGATTGTGAAACTGATTTGTGATACACGCTGTGTGACAAAAAGTGGCGTGTGCTTGACTTCGCATAGATGTGCATACCCTACCAAAACGTAGTAAGGCGTCGGGTAGCATCGGGTAGCGTTGCACGGGGTGTGTTCCCGCCTTTAGCCCACCACATTTTCATCCCGAACCCTTTCCGACAATCCTCAGTTACATAGTTTCCTATTATATTTTGTAAGAAGATTTTGGCGAATATGTAGGTCTAGGTAGTGAATGCTTTCGTTTTGTGCAATTTACATACTGAATGTTATTTTTCTACGTGTTTACTGTTTTCAAATCAATAAAAAGTTTCATTGCAGATTTTCTTCTTCAAAAAAGCCAAGACGATGATCCTGAATTCGTACAAAAAGGAAGAACGTTATACAACTCGTGTGTAGATTTCAGTAAGTGATATGAACTATTTTGTTTTTGTTTTTATATGTGACTTGATTTGTGATAATGTCAGGTGCAATGGAGGAAAATGGGTTAGAGACCTACTGGGATATTCTTAACACGACCGGTCTGCCGAAGGACCCGTTTAGTAACCCAATGTCAGCTGAACAATGGCTCTGTTCTCTCGCTAAAATACGCCGATACACCGGCTTGAACATAATCCTGGGCGTGAGTGTAAAAGAATCGATTTCAAACAGTTCGACAAATCAAATCATGTTCTCCACACCGGATCAAGCTGAACAAATATTTACCGGGTACGACACGCATTGTGTAAAACAAAAGGCTTTTCGTAATGCGACCGGTTCCTTTCAGATTCCATTGGGGCAACGAGAACAAGAAAATAATGAAGGAGTCTTTGACGGACGACGTGAAAAATACATGGGTTAAATCAGTTGGTAAAATTATCCTCCTCGTTATCAAATCTGGGGGTGGAGAGATAAAAAAAGACGAATTGGAAGCGTCCATTTCTTCACTTGTCGATCTGAATAGAGCACTCTGGAATGTAATACACACTAATTAACTTAATGATTTTTATTGCTTTATTGTTAATTCGTGATGCTACTAAGTACTAAAAATATTTAAATATATAAATGATAAAAAAATTAATAAAATATGTTTGCCTGCACGACTATTAAGTTTTTTGAAGATATTTATTTTTATTTATTGCTATCTGTACATAATGTACATTGAGCAAATAGTTATAAAGAAATCTGAAAAACATGTCAGACCAGGAGGCAGTGGGGAGAGAAATCAATCAGTGCTGAACTCTCTTTTATTTAATGGTGGGGGGGGGGTAAAGTTAATTCGGTGCTTTAGATAGGTCATGCGGCCATGGTCCTTGTAAACGGCGCGGAGGATTGTAAGGGTGAGATGTTGAGGAAAGAATTAGGGCTAGTGAGATAGGGTGGAGGGAGAGTTTAGAATGGAAAGTGAAGAAGCGTGTTCGGATAAGATCTTTCACGAAAGGGATTTTAAGATCTTTATGGATCATTTGATCGGTGACATAGAAGGGAGCATTGAGGATACGGCGGAGAACTTTAGATTGAAAAGACTGAATTCGTTGGATATTGGATGATTTGGCAGAGCCCCACAGCTCGACTCCGAAGGTCCAAATAGTTCTGATGAGTGTTTTGTAAGCGGTTAGTTTGTTATCTATGTAGTTTTGATTTTGGTCCAAGTAGATGTCTGAGTAGTCCATATCTTTTGTTAAGTTCTAAGAAAAGCCCAAGGTAGCGGACTTGGTTCGATGGTGGTATTATTTTGTTGTAAATGTGCACTGGTGAACAGGTTTGACGTTTAAGTGTAAAAGTAACTTGTTGGCTTTTTTGTTCGTTTAACATGATCCGCCACAGATGGCACCAGTTGGTAATAAGGTTCAGGTGTTGTTGGAGTGCTTCTGTTGCTAGGATAGGATTGGAGTGTGTTGATAAGATTTCGGTGTCGTCCGCGTAGGTTGTGATTTGTGTGTTTGAATGTGTGGGTATGTCAGCAATGTAGATGGGTTAGAGGATTGGGCCTAGGATACTTCCTTGTGGAACGCCAGCTTTGATTGGTGTGATAGGTGAAAAATCGGTGCCGATTCTTACTTTAAACCATCGATCTGAGAGGAAGGATTTCACGGTAAGATAGTAGGAATGAGCAAGGATACATTTTAACTTATAGAGGAGGCCGGGCTGCCATACTCGGTCAAATGCTTACGTAACGTCCAGAAATACGGCTGAGCAGTATTGTTTGTTTTCTAGAGCCGAGGATATCGTGTCGACTACTCTGAAGCACTGCTGAACAGTGGAATGGAGAGGACGAAATCCAAATTGATGGTTAGGAATTACGTTTTCAGAAGTCGAATATAGGAATTAGTCTTTTAAGGAGGATACGTTCAAAGATTTTGGATAAAATAGGAAGGAGGTTTCTTGGTTTATAAGAGGATGTGGCACTGGGGGATTTGTTTGGTTTTGGTATTGGAGTTATTAAAGATAGTTTCCACTGGATAGGGAAATAGGTATGTATTAAGTAAATAATTATTTCTACATCTTTAATAAGTTTAACTATGAAAAGAAAACCTTCAGATGTTCCTACTTAGAAGCTAAACAGAAATGTGTGGTGATTAGTGACCGTTAATCCATAAGTATTCAGAAATCGTGAGAATGCGGTCTAGTTGATGTAGGTTTCAGAAAAACATTTTCTTTATCGTGCCAACGTTTCGGTCTTTATTGAGATCATCTTCAGGGCCTGGGATTTACAAACATTGTTTACATTTAACAAATACATTTAGGATGTGGAAAAGTGAATTTATACAATGCAAAATATATTTTTTATATTCAATCAAAGTATTTCTACTCACTCAAAGTGTTTGTCTTCTGTGTAATTGTGCCATTCTTGCGTGTCGTGTTGAGAGTGCCAGTGAGATTTTGCTGTTTTATGTTTATATACGTTGGATTTTGAAGGGGTGGGGAAGGAAGTCGGCTTAGAAAAGACATTTTTGGTCTTTAAGGTGAAAAGAGCCGACGAAGGGAAAAAATGTGTTGGTAATGGTTCGGCCAGATTATCCTTTCAGGATTATATAGAAAGGGATAAAGGGCCCTGAAGATGATCTCAATAAAGATCGAAACGTTGGCACGATAAAGAAAATGTTTTTCTGAAACCTACATCACACTAGACCGTATACTCACGATTTCTGAATAACTAAACAGAAATGTTTGTGCGGTTTTTCACTTATTATTTTTTTAATACCATTAATCAACAGTTTTATTTACATAAAAAGACTAGGTGTTTACATCACGTATTAACAGAAGATAGTCAGTTCATAAAGAAACAGAGTATTGAACAGTTCACTGTAAATTATAAAATATTTTCTTTCTCGTGGCTTCAAAACCCAATTCGTGCGTGCTTATTGAATTTAAGCTCCGTACTAAGGCGGCCGAGGCAGCTGGTAAAATTTGTACTTCGTTCGGTGACGAAACGTAAGTGAGTGCACTGCCCAAAAATGGTTCAAAATTTAACCTCTAGGAATGAAGGGATTGAAGATGAGCCACGGTCTGAAAGGCATTCTGTCTCGAATTATCGAAATAGATTCGAGTCAAACGTGTCAAGAGCTTACCAGATTATTCAACGTAAGCGATGAAACCATTCGCTCCAGCTGCATCGACTTGGGAAAACGTGGAAGCTCAGCAAATGGGTCCCTCACAAATTGACGGTAACAAGCATCAGCGTCTGAACACTTCCGTTGACTTCACGGGAAAGTAAAGACTTTTGTCCGGATTGTCACATGTGACATACATCGGGTAGAGTAGAGTAATACCAGGAGATCGTATTATATGTCACCACGAAAAAATCTGTAAACCAGATTGGGAGGGCTACCATTATCCATTATTACCCCAGACAATTCCACCCTGACCACACTATCAAACGCGGCACGAAAATCAACAAACAGGTGGTTATGTGTCTGAATGTTATTCACGGGTTCTTTGTAACATATAAGAAACGTATACATATATTTAGAAAATTTGATTCAATTGTTACCTTATTGGCTAAGCTGATAAGCGCTTAAGTTGTATTTCTTTTAATAATTCTTGTTGCCAATATTTCATGTACGACTTGTTTTCACTAAAGTTAATATAGTTCCTACGTTTCTGATTATCTTCGTCCGCCTAAGTAGCAAACTCTGAAATTGCAAAATATTGTACATACAGAGTGTCCTTTTTAGATGGCCCAGCTGAATTTCCCTTGAACCAATGACGCTATCAAAGAAACAAAAATACGTTTTAATACTTTTTAGTCTAGTTTCAAAATTCACGTTTTTTTGGAAAAAAAAAGTATATAAGGTAACTCAGGCCAGTTCCACTTCAAAACTTCATATATGATCCTATACATACATCATTTTAAAGGATTTTTTACGCTGAAAGCAACGGTGTAATTGGATAATTGGTCAAAAAATGACAAAGTTATGGCAAAAAGTTTGAAAAAACAAAACTAGTAATTTAGTTTGCTATTTGTTAATCACATTTCATGTTCTAACTGCCTGCATGTAAAGATGCAAACATTTGCTCTTTTTAAGCATTTCACAGGTGTTCAGAGCGAAAGAGCCAGCAACAACAAGCATTTTTTATCCTTTGGTGCAGTCCTTCAACTGAGGTTGCTGAGTTATTATTGGCGTAGAGACTGTTTTTTAAATGGCTCTATTTAAATGGCTTTTTTAAATCGAGTGAGCGAGCCAGGAGCGAGGAGGCCAACAAATCGGACCATGAGGTCCTTCCACTTTTCCCGGAAGTGAAGATTCAAATAACGTCGCACCTGCAAAGGATTTTGTGCAGGGCATCCATCAAGCTGGAGAATCATTCTGTGTCGTTGTTGCAGAGGAACATCATATAATAGTGTTGGTAAAACCTCCCTCAAAAAATTCAGCACCATTTAAATAATTTTCATAGAAATAACGTCCAATTAATTTATTTCCGAGAAGTTCAAACCAAACGTTGATACAGAAATGGTGAATGATGGAGTGAGTGTGTGCGGTGTTCAATCCTTTAAAAAAAAATATATATATATATAGTTCCTACTCACAATAAGTTTGAAATTGCTCTGAGTTTTAATCATTTTGTTCATTGTACTTGCAAGTTTATGGCATGGGGAATTATAAAAGGACACTACTGGTCTTATAGGTTGGTTTGTTATCCTTATGAATTTTGACTGTACCGTATAACATTGGGGGTTTCGGGTTCATTGTTATTAATTTTTTAAATGCATATTGGTCATCTGAGAATAAAAAATCACTATTTTTTATAGCTGTTTGAACTCTAGTTTTCAATTTCAAGGTGGGATCTTTGTTTATTTCTTTACACTCATTATTATTTAGGAAATCCTCAACATTAGAAATTTTGATGTTCAATGAAAACTATACTATTTCCTTTATCGGCTTTTAAAAAGTTGTTGCTACTTTTTAACTTTTTATCAATAGACCTAATTGTACTTGGGATATTTAATTTTTTGACGTTTAGATTTACCAAGTTTTGTTTAGTTTTTTCAGCACATTTATACTTTATATTTGTATTTATGTTACAATCTACCGATGAACCAAGGCATAGTGTTTTGTATCCAATTCTGTTTTAGGGACAAATTTTAAGCCTTTGTTTAAAATTGTTTTCTTCTTTATTTAGTACCATGATTGTTAAGTTTATAACCCTTGGGTAAAATTTAACTGGAGTTTTTGGGTCTTTATGAGTATTTTTATTTATAAGTGTACCATACTTTAAGTTTTTGATTTTTTTATCTAATATACTTTGTTTTTTTATCGATGATAAATTTAACTTTTGATCGCGTATCATAATCGAATTCGTCCCATTCTACTGGAGACAATAATGAGGCAAGCCTAATGTGTACAATATATCGATAAAAACGTTTTGTATCTCTTTGACTGTACAATCTATGTAATTCATTATTTAAAATGTTTTTTTGGCATTTACGTTGTAAGTGAGTTGAACAGTTCTTAATATTTAATTTAGCAAAAACTAATTTCGGAGTTAGATTTAATTTCAAACATTGGGAATTGAACCAGATTGGTTTGTTGATTTTTGAGCATGAAAGCCTTAATTTATAATAAAGATTTAAAAGTACTTGTTTACTAACAGATTTTAAGCAAGTGGAAGTAATATTATTGATTGTGTTATAATCCATTACTGCTTTGACTAGGAAATTAATAGAAATGGTGAATGATGCAGTGAAAAAAACTTGTTGTGAGTAGGAACTATCTTTTTAAAAAAAAAAGATTAAACGTTGATACTGTGAACCACCTGATGATGACAAAAGTTTTTGGTTTTACCTTTCGTTCGAAAATTCCAACGGGTTAGTATGCCATTACAGGTGAACTTGGATTCATCAGTCCATAGGACGTATGGAAATCTTTCCTATGTAAGTCCAGGATGTTTTCTTCAAGATTAGAGCGATATGGCTTAAAATTATAAGTCTGGAGTACATCTCTAATTTTAATTTTTGAAAAATCTAAAACCCTTCCGACAGTTTCGAGAGTGGAATTAGGATTTTAGCGAACACACAGTAAAATTCACTAATTGTCGTGGTCCGCTTGATCAATTAATATCTTTCAATTAATTAAGGTTTTTTAGTTGAGATAAAAAAGACAGTGTCACGAGCGGGATTCGAACCCACGACCTTCGGCTAGATTCGCCGCTGCTCTACCACTTGACCTATCGTTACTTTGATCCACTCGGACACTACTTCCCATCTCAACCCCACCTTTTGAATTTTGAATTTGAAAAATGGCAAAAAGGAGGGAAAATTCAAAATGTGGGGTTGAGATGGGAAGTTAGTGTCCGAGTGGATCGAAGTCACGATAGCTCAAGTGGTAGAGCAGCGGCATATCTAGCCGAGAACACGACTTTTTTATCTCAACTAAAAAAACCTTAATTAATTGAAAGATACAGTAAAGTATTTAGCTCCTCGTCGCAATTACGCAGCCGGTTTCTTGGTGGTGGAACAACAACTGACCCGTATTTCCTCATATTGCGAGCAACACTATTAAACTTTTGTGGTTTACTCTGGAGCGATGAGGAAATTTGTGGGCGTACAACTCGACTGCACGACGTGCAATACCACCATTATCAATAAATCATACGTATGGCGGAAAAATGTGCTCTTCGGTTCATTTTGAATGGAATACTGAATGTAAAGAATAGTTATTATTGTAAAATTTATTTACTTCCAGGAATTAAGATTTGCTCTCATAATGCGAGTTTGACAAACAACGACAGAATATAAACAATAAAACCAATTAATGTTTTCCTTAGTGAAGAAGCACATTATTGGAATTAACAACGAAACAAACAAAATGGGTTTTTTCAAACTTTTTGCCATAACTTTGCCATTTTTTGACCAATTTAAAATCTAATTTTTAATGGCTGTTGTTGTGTGGTGTTTTAACGTTAAAAAGGTAAAAATTTGAAACGACTAAAAAATATTAAGCACTTTTTTTTCAGCCGGGCCATATAAAAAGGACATCTTTTATATTTATATGGCAGAACCAAATGGGAAGGATAGGCAGGTCGAGATGATAGTTTTCAAAATGAAATCTCATAATTGAACTAGATGTGTTAACATTTTCTTCTATCTTGTTTTCAAAAGTTAGTTTGTTTATTTAATACACAATGTAATAATAGTATAATGTTGGCCCAGTTGGAGAATAGTCCAAATATATCGAAATCCATTCTCAACGAGATTCCTGAAGAGATAAGTGTTGAGGAACTACAAATTTATCTGGACAAAAATACGGTATCAGGAAAATCGAAGGTATGTTCTTGGATTTCAACATTTATATAGTTTTTTTAAATTGAATGTTTAATTACCTCCCACAGTTGAACTTAGCCAAGTATATAAGTATTCTGTACGAAGATGTTTGGGAAGTGAAAATTGATTTGAATCAGACCAAATTGCAGGTCTTTCAGAAATACTATTTTCAACTGATATCCGAATTCCTTGAAAAGGTCGAAGACAAAAATATTGGTTGGACTGATTTAAATTGGACGGGCTACGAAAATACGACGTTAAATGCGTTATTGTCACAGGTATATACATTTGGTGGAACGTCCTGGAAAATTTGGCGCCCCACGTTAACAGAGAGCTTTCGGATTTAATAAACACATTTTGGACCAAGCTGTTGGATATGGAGTACGGAGAAACTAGGTAAAAAAAAAAAGTTTTACCTGACATTCAAGTTTGTAATTATTCAAAATATCACTACTTTAAGAAAATATAACCAATAAGTATATATTATAGGAATTATTTTTGTTTGAGCGTTGTAAATCAATTAATGGCGCCTGCTGCAGGGTTTTTCCTCGTCGAGAAAATGGAAAACAAAACGATTAACGAGGTGAAATATTATAAAAATATATTATTAATAACAGTCAAAATTTATATAAAAACTGCCCCATCTAGATCATGTACCTAATAGACGCTGTAAAGAACGTGTTTGCTGAAGAAATCCGGACACTTCCGTGGATGGATGATTCTACAAAGAGATCCTCAATTGAAAAACTGAAAAAAATGTCTTCTTTCGTAGGCATACCGGATGTTATGAGAGACGTAGACGAAATAAATCAATTGTACAATGTAAATATTTTTAATTAAGCAATTACAAAAAAGAAACCGTATAATACTCTAATTATAAATCGTCAGGTAACGTTAGAAGAAGACTCGTACTTAACGAACTTCTTGAACTTAATCGACCTTCACAGCTATGACATGTTTTCCTCTTTGGCTGAAGAGAACAACTTTTCAACGTAAGCAAAGATTATTTATCGATTGTTTTACGCTAGAACTAAATTGAAAATAATATCTAAGAAAAGTAGTAAACTTTTTCATTCTAAGAAATAAATTATATGTTTAAATTGCGGTATTTTATTATGGTGGCTGATGCAGTTTGACCGATTCCGACCATTTTGATCTGTTCATCCGGTTCGACTTAAGACATCTTCCGTGGATATGTTGTTTGTAACGTATCAATAGATGCTTGAAATCTTTTCTTTTTATTTTTTTATGAGGTTGCACCTTATCACAACATTTGATCACAAACATTTTTTAACACGGTCACAGACCAACACGCCAGCGCTGCACCCGGAAGAGATTTTCCTGAGAAACCAGCCAATTCTGGCACTCTATGACAGATTAAGGAGCAAGGAAGTCTCAAGCTCATCGTCGATTAAGGACGTGACGGGTTCGCGGGAATGAAGAGGTGGGTGTGAGAATTTTAGGATCGAGAATTAGTTCGTTCACAAAAGAAATATTGAGGTCATTGAGGATAGTGAGGTTAATGACGTAGTAAGGATCTTTGACGATTTGTCTGAGGAATTTTTATTGAAAGATTTGGATATGCTGATGGTGGATGGTTTATCAGAACCCCATAGTATTTCCAACGTGGCCGCAGTGAAGTCTTGTATAAGGTCAAGACAGATTTCCGTCCTAGGAGTCTTCGTAGTTGTTCAGCCTTCTGTTAAGTTTTGTCTCCTGTGTATTGTGCGACAATTGACGGAATGGAAGTCAGATCTCTTTGTAGTGGTTGTATAGTGGAAGGCAAAACTGTTTTTTAATGTGAATTTACACTGAGTACATTTTCTTCTTTCAGTCTTGTCATCCACTTATTGTACCAGTCTTCGGTAAGTTCAAGGTGTTCTTTAATATTGGGCGAAGCTTGTATAGAATTTGAATTAAAGTACCGTAAGTATCGTAGGAAGTGATGACGGTATTAGGGTTTATAGGTAGGTCAGCAGTGTAAATGATAAAAAATATGAGACCAAGAACTCTCCATTGTGAGACCCCGGCTGGTCTGTGTGTGGCTTCCGAGAGCTCGTTGCCGCACCTCAATCAGTAGTGGTCGGTTAGATAGAATTAATAGACCGGGTAGGAACCGTTTAAGTTTATAAATATTTTCCTTTTTATGCCAAATGAATTAACGTGAAGATTTTAACAGTGGTTGTGTTGACAAGCCCATTCCATCCTATGATTTAAATTTTTCTTGTTACGTTCTAATTTTTTTTTATCGGTTTCTTTAGAGATAATACTCTCTCAATTTTATGAGGATGTGGTTCTCCATCGGTGACCTACCTTTTTGGGAGATGTTTGGTTGTTCATTTTAGTTTATTGTGCTTTTCCTTTCTTTGTTTGAATTTTTTTAGGCGTGGTTTTGGACTTTCGCTTCGTTACTGTTTTCTTATCATTTTTCTTTTTCGGATTTTTTGTCAAGATAAGTAGATATCTTCGAATCTGTAGCTCTGTTTGTCTTTGGATGCGTTTTGGATATGTTCTCGTTATTTGGCTGAGTGTCTTTTGAATTTCGTGATTTTCCATCTCTCTCTCATTTTTTTTAAATGACTTTCTCGATGATGAGCCTGTACTACACGAGGCACGACCATTTTTCATTGTTTTCTCGCCTCGGCCATTTTTTTCTTTTCAGCGTCTTCTATTTTCTAGCGCCAAAAGCCATTAGAAAGTTGTATTAAATAACACCATGTGGGTTATTATCGAACGTGGTGGTCATCTAATATTTTACGGCGAACTTAAAAAAGACTGTGTCATGATGATTTAGGTTTTGAAGGCAAGCCATGGTCAAAATTTGCCTTTTGTGGAAGGCAGTAGTTATATAATGTGGGACACATCATTCCAATATAAAATTTAATTCAACTACTTTTTTTATATACGATGGATATCAGGAACTGGAGGAGTTCCCTCCTGAGCACTGCACTGTACAGCTTATTGCACTTTATCCCTGGATCCATTTTTTGGGGGGGCTCGCAACACAAGTGTGAATTTGAACCCCCGGTGTGCCGGTGTTTTTCCATCGAAGAAACTCATTTTTGAAGGGGGTTGGGACCAAATTCAGGGTCGCTGAGATCTGATCCCGCTCCTTCCATTGAAGAGTGCCGTTTCAATTTTTTTCAAGTGTCCGGGGGCCACACTTCCCCTTAGGCGTCAGAAAAAGTCCAGAGGCGACGGTGGGGATCGAACCCACGACCGCGGGATCAACTAGCCGAGAGTCTGACGCCTTATTCGGCTACCTCGGCCCCCTAATTAAACTAGTACTACTTTCTTTTCTTTTTTAAATTTATTGAATTTCTATTTCACCACTGTTTCAATTAAGGAAAACATTGTTTTTCTTTGTAAATGAAATCGATGTCTTGAGATTGTATAAACATTTTATAATTTTAATGTTTAAAAATGTTTTATGTTTATTAGGTATCTGTAGACATTGTTCTTACACATAGAATTTTAATAGTTTTTAATTTGCATTGTAGAGCATTTTTTGATCCATTGTCAGTTAACGCTTATTATAACCCGAGTGCCAATTCAATTAGTAAGTATGATAATAATTTAATGTAAGTCAAGTCAACTGTATATATTTATTAAAATTATAAAAATTGTTTAAAGGGTATTTTCTATTTTAGCTGTGCCGGCTGGAATACTTCACTTTCCATTTTACGATTTGGGAACAGAGTAAGTGTTTAACTGTAACAATTGATTAAACCAGTAAAATATTGATTAATGAAAAAATTATCAAAATTTCTTTAGATCTCTTATTTACGGGGCCATCGGTACAGTGATAGGTCATGAAATCACGCACGGATTCGACAGTATAGGTGTAAATTAAGTCGTTGAATTAAGAATCAGCCGGTCGGTTACAACGTTGAATTGTTTCAGGTCGAATGTACGATAAATCGGGAAATGTGTACCCTTGGTGGTCGAATAGGTCGGTTGAACAATATACTAATCGGACATATTGCTTTGAAGAAGAATACAACAATTACGTCATTCCACGTCTAAATGCCACAGTAATTTAAATTTATAATATCGTTATAAGGCGATTATTACAGTTTTTCATCTTTCGAGGTGGATGGGGTGTTGACGTTAGCTGAGAACCTGGCAGATGACGGTGGTCTGCGGTTTGCGTACGGGGCGTATAAACGATACGCCGAAATGGGAGAACAACAACGACTTCCAGGGCTCCAGGCCTTCTCCGACGAACAGCTTTTCTTCATGTCATTCGCAAATGTAAGGGAAGCCATGCATTTTCGGATTTTAAAAAAAATCAAAATAACTTGTTTTTTGTTTTAAGCACTGGTGTTCTGACGAAACAGATGAGAGCTTAAGCCAAATCTTGAAACAAGACGAGCACAGCCCAGCTCTTGTGAGGGTAAACGTTGCCTTGCAGAATTTCGGCCGTTTCGCCGAAGTGTGGAAATGCCCGGCCGGCTCGAAAATGAATCCGTCCAAAAAATGCAATTTGTGGAATTAAATTGGAAATTTTACAACTGTGCCTCTTTTGATAACAACTCATATTCTTCCCAGTCCAGAAAAAAAGTTAATTGTAATTAAACGTACACTTAATTTTTATATTCTCTCTCTCTCTCATTTTGATTTGGTGGGCAATTGTTTGTAAATTATCCTTATCGATCGTTAAGCAGAATCACACCGACATCAGTAACCGAAGGTACAAACATTTTAACATGTCGAATTACCCTCGTCTTAAAATGAATTAACATGATAAACAAAGGTTAATTTTTTAATTTCTTTTAAAATATCTATCTATTATTTATTGTAGAGAACAATTTAATTTTTAATTTTTCCAAGTTAATTTTGTTGGCACTAGGAGAACCCAAATCATATTAAAGCAACTGGCGACGCAGTCGACTATATACAGAAAAAAAGAAGAAAGGAACGAAACAGAAAGAAATATTGTTAAAATTAAACAAAAAAATCACTCTTCTTGACCTTGCTCGACAAGCACCGAGTCGGTAACAACCAGACGCCCTCGACTCCGACGATCCCGTGGACTGCTTTCCCGTACACGACTTAGACGCACAGACTGTAACATACGATTTTTCATGCTTAGACGATTACTCGACATACGATCAAAACTTTTAGTAACATTTGGGTTCCCGCATACTCGGTCGTCCTAAAAAGGAATATGAGGATCTTTAACGTCCACAACTAGACTATTCGGCCTTATCGGACGTTTTAATTCTCAAGATGAGATCTGACGCACCTCTACATACGACAGAATGGTGTTACTCCCTCAGCATTAGTGTAGAGGCAGCTCAGCCCTGAAGGCCCAAGACAACTCCGAGTGGTCGGGTCTGCATTAAGCATCAGACCGTATGCCGCGCGCAAGGCTACCTAAGCCGAAATACATCAGTCTGATCTCCCGCGCACTCCCTAGATAGATCCCAGAGTATTGAGGATTCCCCAGCGTAGAAACTACCAGATCCGCTCCGGCCGCGGTTTTGTTTAAAGTGGAATTGCTAACCACCCCCTAGAGGAGTACCCCCTATGGTAAAACCCTCCAATCGAGCTCAGCCTACACCTACGTGCAAAGCATACTCGAGTAGGAGCAGCCGATTCACTACCCGTTCCCATCAGCCACTACTCACGCATTCGAGGGACTTTTCAACACAATCTGAAATAACACTAATACGCTGCCGTAAGATCCGCCGTATCCCGTGAGGCCGGGTGTATAAAGGTGGTCATATACGAAGACAGCCTCTTCACTAAGTTCCCGCCAGGGGCGTCCCCACGAACCACTCCCACACTTCCCAGTGTAACCAGGCTGAACCTTGGAACATTTCTGTAACCCCGTAGTACAGATGGTTATGCGCCCTCCCCGTCTATGCAGACAGGATCTGGTACCCTAACCCTCATGTGCCTCTGATAAGGCACCCGCCGCCCATGCCGACCCGAGGCGGACAAGAGTACAGCTTGTGCTTTAGAAAGGTTGCCACGCCCTCAGGGCTGCACTGTTATTTTGTGCCCGGACACCCCCCTTGTAACCAAGGGTTGGGAGGGGACACAGGAAAGAATGAAGGAACCTGAATTGAGAGGGAAGTGGATGAGGATACCCGTGGACTGTTGGGCTAAGATGCACGGGGGTGTTCAGGAAGGATTCAGCAATTATGATGGGAATTCAATAGGATGGAAAACAATTACATTTCGCCCTCGGAACAAGAGACCTCGGTGATTCTGGTGATACTTGGACGATGAGTCGACTACTCCCGTTAACACCGTGCAACGAATTTACTGCAAACGGTAAAACGAATCGCCACGAAAAGGTGACATCAAAAAACGAACTTCGACAGACTATCCGGCCAAATCGGGCTTTTCTATTAACCGATCGCCTTTTATAATCGCTTATCTGGCGTAAACAGCAACAATAAACAGTAAGTTCCTGCTTAAGTTTATTCAACTTCACCCATTTTTTGTGAAAGATATCTGTCGATTTTTTATGTATATCCATCCCACTTTTACTATTGATAAGCCTATCGCAACTCAAGCTCATGCCTCCGGCAATTCTAGCTTTTGTGAAAGTACTTACTTTCCATATCTTATGTACTTTGGCACCCAACGTCAAATTCTTTAAAATTAATCTACTTATATTGTAATAACATCAGGTTGAAAAACAAAAGAAACTAATGAAAGTTTAATTGAGTCAAATAGTCTTCCTGAGTGTTTAAACTAGTGTAAAAAATTATAACTCTTCAAAAGCTAAAATGTCGATCTCAATGTCAATAGGATATTGTTACGTAAAAGTACTACTTCGAGGTTAGTCTATACAAAAGACATAACAGAGATACAGAACCGCCTTAAAAATGACAACAATCCGCTTAAAAAAATTATTGGGGAATTAAAAACGAAGTGTCTTTTAGAAAAAAAAGATATATTAGAACATAATATTTTAGTCCTGTCTTACAAGAAGTATACAAACAATTGAACCTAATAAAATTGTTACAAAATTGTTGTACATTTTCGAAGTTCAGTAAGAATCATTACATAATGCAATTCGTACAATAGGATTCCAGATTTCATGTTTTACAAAAACAACTTTCCCACCATTAACTTCCTTTTAAACTCACTTTTTAAAAATTAATTTGATTGACAAATTACAATTGAACGAGATTCACAAATTACCTATTTAGACAATTTCCACTTACTTCTCACGATAACTGCATGTATAGAAGTGAACTGAATTTTGACTTAAATCTTCTCTTCTTCGTTTAAAAATAGTATAGTAACGATTAATGTCTAAATATTATTTGTGAATTTTGATAATAAACGATGAGTTCGATTTTCGAATTTCCACTGGGACATCCATAAAGCTCGTTGCGTTGGAGAGAGCTCTGGAGCAGAAACAGTACTGTCCTGGTATCTTCCTGAGCATGTATCAGGCATTTGGCAGGGCATTGCTACCGGGGCTCCTGTAGAAGTTCATTGGGATCCTACCTCATACCTTATGCTAAAATCATACAGTCTGTCACTTCTAAATTGTCCAAAACGTTTTTTCTCTACCTTTTCTCCTCCTGCCGTTTTGAAAAATGGCAAAAAAGGAGAGAAAATTCAAAAGGTGGGGTTGAGATGGGAAGTTAGTGTCCGAGGGGATTGAAGTCACGATAGCTCAAGTGGTAGAGTAGCGGCGTATCTAGCCGATTATCGTGGGTTCGAATCCCGCTCGTGACACTGACTTGTTTATCTCAACTAAAAACCTTAATTAATTGAAAGATATTAATTGGTCAAGCGGACCACAAAAACTAGTGACTTTAAATAATTCTGTGCGCAGCTACGACTTCCAGAGCTCCAAGCCTTCTCCGACGAACAGCTTTTCTTCATGTTATTCGCAAATGTAAGGGAAGCCATGCATTTTCCTATTAACAAATCAAAATAACTCGTTTTTTGTTTTAAGCACTGGTGCTCCGACGAAAAAGACGAGAACTTAAGCCAAATGAAAAAAGACGAGCACAGCTCAGGGGGATGCCCACCCTGCTCGAAAATGAATCCGGCCAAACTACAGACATCTTACGACTAAAATGCCGAGACATTTAAAAGCATATTTTTTAGTACTCTCTCAGAACGTAAGAAAACAATTGAAAATAATAAAATATTTCAATCCACCCCCCCCCAAAAAAAAATATATATATTTTAAAAGAAATCCTATTAATTACCAAATTGATGAAATTTCCCAAAGTTCATAAGAAGTCATTGCATAATCCAATTAAGAAAATAAGAAACCAGGTGTCATTTCTTACAAAAGCGTCTTTCTCACTATTTATTTCTTTTTAAATTAATTTTTAAAAAGTGTAGTAAATAGTAAACCTTGCCTAAACATTAGTTATATGTTTTAATAGATTTCTGTACGTGGGTCGATATGCTAAGCCTGCATTACACTCCAGTTGTGTCAGTTGAGTATCACCTTCTTCCACCTTTCTGTATTTACTTTTATTTTGTATGGGACAACATTATTACAAACATTATTGGGGAAAGAAACAAAGTTTATATTCGTCTTTTAACGGTCCTCAATAACCCATGAATACGAATTTTTCTCCAATAAAACAAGATTTTTTAAATAAAATTTTTCGTCTTAGAAAGGCTTCTGATTCTTTTTTTTTCTCCTAAAAATCATAAAAATAATAAATAACTCATATATGTTTAGTGGTCATAATTGGCCATAATAATTATTTCAATTAATTATTCTTTTTATCTAAGGTCTTGATTGAGAAAACTGTCCCAAGTGGTTTCGAACTCATGACCTTCGGCTATTAAGTATTAGCGATAGATCGTGGGTTCGAATCCCACTTGTAACACTAATTTATTCATCGGAACCAAGATAAAAACAAATAATTAATTGAAATAGTAATAACTTTGAAATGACTCCACTGACTGTATTAGTTTTCAATGCTATGAACTACACAAATTTGGTCTCCATTACAACCAGAGATACAAAAAAACAATAGTTTGAGGAGTTTTGTTAAATTTACCCTTATTTTTCTCACTTATGATGAGATAAATCTAAACTTTTTAACCCGAATAGAAAGAAGAGATGTTTAGCTTTTCGATGGTAATAATTTTTGAATTTTTCATTTCGGTTAGGTTAGGGCTATGGCCATCTTCTGGCAGACAGAATTTCCTTGTATCTTTTATTTAAGAATTCTTTTCATTAAGTGTAATGAGATGGTCGAAGTTATTAAAATTGAATTTGGATAAAATCCATTGATGTTAAGAATTGTTATTGTTGTTGTTGTATGTTTTAGCGAAAAAACCCAATACACATAAACTTTTATTTTCTTTCATTTCTCATGAACCTAAACGTTTTGATTTAACACTGCTGTAAACATTTTAGGAGCTTAACTTTCAAATGGCAAGATACTCATCAATGTACATTTTTTGAAGGCCTTTTTACAATAAAATCATCAATGCTTTTCAATTTGGAAGAACCGTTCTCAAGTTATAACAGTGTTTTTCAGAAAAACAAACTCTTCTCCAACCAAAAACCAAATTATTTATTTAACATTTTAATTTATTATAAATTAGTTTACGTTTACAAACTTCACAATATCCCCAAATAACAGACACTCAGAATGTATCTATTAGTGGGTCGTTCAGCCTTGTTACAAGCGAAAATGAGAGAAAAAAACTTTCTTTTGCACTGTGGTGACCATACTCAGGCAGCGACGAGGGTGCTCTCGGCAAGGTTGAGCGAGGCCTGGAAGAGGCCGAAGACGCGCGGGTGGCATTTGGAAGCCGAAGGAGGCCCAGTCAGAGCTCAGCAGGGACGTGGCGAGGAGTGGGGCCCGATCGGCGTGAACAAGGACTTGAGCTGAGAATGGACGGTGTAGACGAGCCGGGCAAAAAAGTAAGAAAGGAACGAGATAGTGTGAATTGATTATTTTGAGACTTTTTCTCATCGTCGTGGAGTAGAGGGTTCATGTGTGCGAGGGGAGAACTGCTCTGGAACGAGAAGGAAAAGAACGTACACGAGGTTCGAGCTTTTAATTTATATTATAAGTTCACTAATTTCGTGGTCCGCTTGACCAATTAATATATTACAATTAATTAAAGTTTTTATTTGAGATAAAAAAGTCAATGGCACGAGTGGGATTCGAACCCACGATCTTCGGCTAGGTACGCCGCTGCTCTACCACTTGAGCTAACGTGACCTCGATGCACTCGAACACCAACTTCCTAACCCCACCTTTTGAGTTTTCCCTCCTTTTTGCCATTTTTCAAATGTGGTGTAATCGGATTAGATTCTCGTTGACAAATGAAATGGCCACGGAGAGCTTTAGTGAAGTATACTTCATTTTAATTCATTAAATTCACTAATTTTGTGGTCCGCTTGACCAATTGATATATTACAATTAATTAAGGTTTTTAGTTGAGATAAAAAAGACAATGGCACGAGCAGGAGGACAAGGAGGAACACTCCGAGCTGAGACTGTATGGTGTGGACGAGCCGGGCAAAAAAGTAAAAAAGGGATGTGTGTTTTATTTGATTATTTTGAGACTTTTTCTCATCGTCGTGGAGTGGAGGGTTCACGTGTGCGAGGGGAGAACCGCTCTGGAACGAGAAGGAAAAGAACGTACACGAGGTTCGAGCTTTTAATTTATATTGTAAGATTGGTATCTGGAGATTTTTTTTTAAATTTGAAGACTTGTTTATATTTTTTTTTTTTTTTCATTTTATTCACAATACAGAGAACAGTGATATTTTACTTTCTTGTAGTTTTTATTTTTTTAATTTGTTGTTATTTCACCCCGAGGGTTTCACTGTTTTCCTAAAAGAAGAAAAAAAAATATAAAAACAGTGTGGTGCCCGTTTATTTCACTTTTGGAGATGAAGCGGCCATGGGAAAAAAAATCTCCATTGAGCCCCAGGTACCCGGCAAACGGATGAATTGCCAACGGTCTGGGGAGGAACCGGTAACAGCCTGTTAAAAAATTCAGTCCACAACTACACATTTAAAAAATTAATGTTTGACAAACAGAACGTAAAGTTTTGACACTTGAGTAAAAAAAAATTAACACTTTAAAAGCCATCACATTAAAGTTATGTTTAGTGGGGCGTAAATGGTTTAGGGTTGACACAACTGTAAGGTAAAGGTCTCAGGGTTTGAATCCAGCAGCTCTGCATTTGAACCCAACATATTTACAAATGTGCTTTTTTTCCAAAAACACCAGCACCCCTAGGGTTGATATGGCATCTGCTGTTGCGAAGCCTCGTAAAATAATAACAAAAAAAAATAACGTTTGGTTTTTACTTGTTCAAGTTACTGTGTATATTATAGAAAACACATTACAAGAAAAAGTGATGATTCTGCTGTTGGGAAAAGTGGACCAAAATTTGCACCAGGCTGAATCATGCTAAAGGTGCTATATTTGGAACATCCTGTTAGTCGATGATATTTGAGATCATTGTAATGAAATTTTATTTATTAATAAATGATAAATAAATAAATTGATGATTGATTGAAGAAGGCTCTCTATATACAAAATTCAGGTCCTTTAATAAAATGGTGTAAATGAGAAGTGTAATACTTTATTTAAAATTACAATATAATTCTTTCATGATTGCAAAATATAAAAACTATCCGTAAGCCATGGTATTAATAGTAATAAATTTTAAATGAAAACTTAAGAAATATTTCCATGAAGGAAAATAAATTTAATTCTGATATTTGATAAAAATTATATTAATAATAACAATATGTCATGAAAATAAATATAAGCTCTTTTTTTTTAATACATAAAAACAAAAATTGCAATGGTTTCCTTTAAAATTTAAACAAGAGGTGTCTATTTACAAAAGCGGAAAAAAAATAATGGGAAGTCTTTAATAGAGTAATTATAAATCAACAAATTTAAATTGTTTAATTGTTAAATATAAATTATTTATGATAAACATTCTAACAATACTACTCACTGTCGCCTCTAAACTATTAAAGTGGTATAAATGTTAAAAAGATTTTTATTTTATTTTATTTTTTTTATTTATTTTATTTTTTTTTTTTTTTGGCAGAGGACATATCCCAAAATGTTTAAATTATCACAATCGTATTCAAAATAGCAGTATATTAAAAGCTAGAATAATAATTGGCAATATTTGTTTATATTTATTAATTGCTCGTGTCTTTATTTTAATTGCATTGCTCGCTTTTAACAAGAAAAAAAATCATCTCATCTCTTTGCACAATAAAAGATTTGTAGGTATGGACATAATTTCACTCCTCGTCTGTAACATCTTCAGAGTTGTCTTTATCTTCATCCTCGGCGTTATTTTCCTCTTCAGCTTCCATTTCTTCATTCGCTTGTGTTTCAGTCTAAATATAATATTTAAAAGCATCAATTTTTAAATGCGATTATGTTTCAACGAAAAAATGTTATACCTCATCTTCCAGGTCTTCAATTTTGTTGTTTACATCAGTTGGCTGAAAAAATTATATTTTTGTTCAATTCGATACAAAAATAAACAAACAAAAAATATTAAATCACCCACACAAACTTCAGTGACTTTGTTAGACTAAAAATAGTAACTCAAGCTAGTTATCAAAAATTGTCAAAAATTGTTACTTAAAACTATTAAATTCAAAAAGTAAAATGTTAAAACAGGAGAAAAATTAATTGAAAACAACTTGCCAGTGAAAAATTCGTTTTAAACAAATCTACCATTAGGAGACAAAAGAACTTCTTCATGCCTGCTCAGAAGGCTAAATGCGAGACATCCAAATATGAAGATTCATTGGTTGGAAGGATATCACTTAACAAAACCCTGGTAACGACTTGGAGAATGAACAAACAGAAAGAGTCAGAAACTGACAAGCTAGGAACAACTTGTAATTCTGGATGCTTTCTTGGCAGCACCAACTCCACGGTTTTAGAAAGTCACTGCTCAAGCGATGGCATGTAACGATATCTGAGGACCTGTAATTATCAATCAATGCCATTTGCAAATGGAATATATAATTTATTTTACTTCCCTAATTTTGTGGTCCACTTGACCAATTAATATATTACAATTAATTAAGGTTTTTAGTTGAGATAAAAAAGTCAATAGCACAAGCGGGATTCGAACCCACGATCTTTGGCTAGATACGCCGCTGCTCTACCACTTAAGTTATCGTGACCTCGATCCACTCGGACACTAACTTCCCATCTCAACCCCATCTTTTGAATTTTCCCTCCTTTTTGCCATTTTTCAAATGTCGTGTAATCGGATTGGATTCTCGACGACAAATGAAATGGCCACGGAGAGCTTTAGTGAAGTATACTTCATTTTAAATCATTAAATTCACTAATTTTATGGTCTGCTTGACCAATTAATATATTACTATTAATTAAGGTTTTTATCTCAACTAAAAACCTTAATTAATTTTAATTTATTTTAGTGTTGTCAGAGGTTGTCTGTCTGGCTGATGATGGCAAAATGTATGTAAATGACAAATCATTGATTGGCAGACAAAAATGATTCAATTGTCAAGTTTGAACAAGGTAAATTCACATAAAAGTTAAATAATATGTACAAAGGTTTTATAGGAGTTTAGATCTTATAAACTCTAAGAATAAAATAAGAAATATATCAACTTTACTGGAAAATGCTTGTAACTTTTTTTTTTGTGATAATGCTTTTACTACAATGACATATTGATCAATCAAAAATCAATATTGTATAAAAATATGCAAATCTTTTTTTAATATCATGCATTTTTTTTCTTGTTTTGTTTTCTTTGTCAAAAGAAAAAACAACCATTTCACAAGGGACAATAAACAAAAGGTATATAAAGACAACAGACAGTAGGCTTTGCCTTGTGAATTCTATCCTTGAGGGCCTTTTCGAGACGTTTGGCCAAACCAGGAGTGTAGCAAAACCCGTGGATATTTTCCTCTACCTAAAATCCAAAACACCATTGAGGCATAATTAACTGCATAACGATCGATGAACCCCTGAAGAGAAGTAAATATATATTTAAAAATTGATTCAAGAAACAAGCAGTGCTTTCATTGTTAAAAAAGCGAGTTAAAAGCTCTTATTCGGTCACAGCTATTCGTGTGATTTAAAATAAAATAAAAAATAAAAAAACTGACAACACTTTCGATCAAGTAAAAAGTCTGCAGTCAAATTCTGATTCAAACCTCTTTAACAGGTTCTTCTTTTAATGCTGTTTTCGGAACCATGGAATTTATTAGTTCTTCCTGCCTTTTGTAGAAAAAATAAATAGAAAATTATTATTAAGTGTAATAAATGAGAACAAATAAATACATTGGGGCTGGGAGAGAAACATACATGGACCTGTATAAAAGCCAATACAACAAGAGTACTGTTTTAATAGTTAAAAACATTATTAATAAAATAGTCACCTTTCTATGACCTGAGAGTCACTTGTATCCTTTTCAGTGGAATGCTGCAAAAATAAATAAAAAATATTGTATATAGTTTAATTATAAATAGAAAATGTAATATTGAAGTAATAAAATTAGAGAAGTATTGAACAGTTTTTAGCAGTCTGATCTTTAGATCAAAACTATGTGGAACGATTATCTGAGTTAATTAATATTTATGAAAGGTATTGGTTGAGGTCTCGAGTCAGTGTCTCGAGCGGGATTCGAATTCACGATCTTCGGCTAAATACGCCGCTGCTCTACCACTTGAGCTATCGTGACTTACATAAAGCTGAATTAATTGAAAGAAGCAATTTTTACTATTTTTCAAATGCCGTGTAATCTATTTGATTCTCGGCGACAAATGAATTGGCCACGGAGAGCTTCAGTGAAATATACTTCATTTCGCTTATTAAATTTATTACATTTCATGGTCCGCTTAACCAAATAAATTCTTTTCAATTAATTAAGGTTTTGGTTGAGATAAGGAGGGAAAATTCAAAAGGTGGGGTTGAGATGGGAAGTTAGTGTCCGAATGGATCGAAGTCACGAGAGCTCAAGTGGTACAGGAGCGGCGTATCTAGCCGAAGGTCGTGGGTTCGAATCCCGCTCGTGACACTGACTTTCTTATCTCAACCAAAATCTCAATTAATTGAAAATAAATTGTTAGTTAAATCAATCACTAAATGATTTTCTGGTGTTTTGGTGAATTTTCTTTCAAAACCGTCAAAATTAAATATTTTTTATTAAAACTCGAATTTCTAATCTCATTTAATTTAGTTAACATTAAAATAGATGTATTGTAATTAATATAATGATAAAAATTCATATAGTGTGAAATAAACAACAAAATATTCATTAACATGTAGAAATGATTTTTTTAAATTTTTATGTGAAGTCTTTATCATTGTTTACCAGTTGTACTGTTATCTTACTGTACTAGAAGTGTACCTTTAAGGTTTTTCTCGATGAATTTATACAGTAATTTTTTGCTATTATCAATGCCAATTTTAGAATATAGAATACAATCTTTCTGATACAAAAAAATTTGCCTATTCCAGGGTTGTTGCAAACTACCATAAACAATAGAATGTCAAACAAGCAACATAAATTTTTTTTAAGCTTCTCCTAACTGAGAATATAGCTACATTATTTCTCTCTGTAGCTATTTCTCTTCTTAGATCTGACCCAGTGCTCCTGCATTCAAACCCAACACGTTTTCAATTTTCTTTTTTTTTTAAACCAGCACCTTGAGGGTCAATATAAAAAAAAAAAAAAAGGTAAATGGTATTCTTAAAAGAAAATAATAATTTCTTTTGTAGTTTCATGAAGTCACGCCCAAAATTTTAAGTTTTTCAAAGAGTAAATATGCGTATATATTTTTTCACTAGAAAAACACTTCAACAGTAATTTCAGCTATGTTCCATAATTAAAAAAGGTGTAGCAGCATGTATAATGTATTAAGGCAACATACCAATCTTCAAGTCGATGAATAAATAATTGTTCATATTATATCATGCAACTATAGTATCTAAATCAATTTTATACCTCATGATTGCCATTTACAACAGGAGGTGAAGGAGGTAAAGGCATTTTTAAAAACGTCTCCAATTCATCATTTTCGTTCGCTAGATCAAATCCGTCATAGTCCTAAAAAAAAAATATTAAAATAACAAAACTATAAGTAATTTTGATGAAAAATTATTGCTTTTTATTGTATAGAAAAAAAATGTGAATATTAACTGTGAATTATAAATAAAAAAGATTTTAATTTATTAATGGTTAATTAATTACACTTAAAATTATAGATAATAAATTTGATGCATGGCCAAGATGTGGCAATCAATAAACAGAGCCAGCTAAGCAGAGCATGAGACAATTAAAATCAAATGAACATTGACTTACGCCACAATAATCAGTATCGTTGAAGATCTGTGGTGGGATCGGGTGTTTGGACGAATCCTTCGGCTTGGCATTTTCCTGCATAAAACTCTTTTCTTCCTCGTTTCCTGGTTCTGTGATATCTACTGTCACATAGGTTACATTTTTACTTTCTAGGATCATCATTATCCTCTGTTGTTTCTTTTTGACCTGGAAAAAAAAGAAGAAGCAAGCTTTAATTAACAGAGGTTCAACAATCTGTGAAAATAATTAAAACAGTTAAGTGAATCAGAAAGCATCTCAATTAACTGTACCACTCCTGATTGTAATGTAAATCAGCCTTGATTATTTCCTTAAAAGATTTTCCTATGAGAAAAACCACCTATCTGTTTTTTTAGAATATTCACATTTTTACTAAGTACAAAAATATTATGCCATAGGGCATAACATTATAATTTATGAATAATTAAGGACAGTCACAGGAATAAGTCATATGAAGAAGATTGCTCATACAATCATGAGTCATATCACACTCAGTCATGGTATAAAAAAGACCACTACTGACCTTCCTATAGATAAATGTAAAACCAACTTATAGCCTGATAATTTTATTTATAATTAGTCAAAACTTCTATTATAATTTTGTTTTGAGTCATCTATTCATGAGTTTTACCATAATTGAACAATTTATTTTTGTATCTTATTAGAGGTAAGAAAAGACTGTTTCAAAGATTACATGTTTCGCCAATAAAAATCCGGCATATGCCAAATGTCACTGTTGACTTTTCACTTTAAAAAATAAGAATATAGTACATATGTTATTCTGATATCAAACTTGCTTATAATGACAAAATGTGTGCCTTTTTTTATTCCACTCTTCACTTTTGGTTATCTGTAATAGCATGTTTTATTTAATACCAATAGAAATTGAAAAATTAATTCCTCAAGTTTTATTTTAAGTATAATAAAGTAATATTTGAATAACTATTCTGCCTCTCGGGACAAAAACTGGATAAATCCAAAAACACAACTTTTCAGGATTGCGATTTAAAGAGTAAACTTTTCATACAAATTCATTGAAGAACTTTTTACTTTTCTTTCTCATGTCTTATGAGAAAGTTTCCTTCCCGACTTTATTGAATATACACAGTCAGGTCTAAAGACGCTGGAATATGCAGTTCTCTCATTTTGCGAAATTTTACTGCCCTGAGGGTGCAGAATCTTCATCACTGGTTAGCAGATAAAGGAAGTACCAAATAACCTAATTATTTTACGGTTCCACTGCAATAATTGTATATATTAATCAACAAAAATTTTTAGTAGTGTTTATTTTTGCCTCTTTGATAACAGAAACAGAGACAACGAATTAAGATGATAAATGTATTTTTGCAACAAATAATTCTGCCATAAAATGTCTTCTAATTTTTAAAATGTCAATCTTTTGTATTATATTTTATGTTTTTTTATTTTGAAGAAAACTTGGCAATTTCGACATACACCCTCTTTATATTATTTTTAACAATAATTCCAACCTACGATTTATACTTTTTGGCCCAATTTATACCTTACAAGTTAGTCAGCACTGGCATATAAATTTTACTGTTCCTAGTTTTTTAGTGTTATCACTTAATTTAAAGCAACAAGGTTTGAAATAAAAAATAAATGCTCGATATTAAATATTTGTTTGTAAGGGGGAAAACTTAAAAAACTGATTTATACCAAAATACTTTCTTCTTTGGAGAAAATGATCCATGCAAATGATAAATGTGTATTTTTGCTGATATTTTGCTAAATATTTAAGGCCAGACCTAAAATGTTCTTTAATATTCAGACTTTTGATGTACATCATATTAAAATTTGGCCCTAATCCCCACGCTAAAATAAACTGTCCAATTATTAACAATCAGATTCAAGCAGATTTATTTCATTTCATTTATTACTTTCCCACCAAATTTCATACGAGAAACATTAATTTAACAAATGCTGTTCAAAATTAATATTTAGGAGTAAAAAAAAACCTAACAGATGCCTGCTTTAGTTTTATCACCTGGTATAATCCAGTGAAAATATTTAGATCAAAATAACTTTCACATCAATTGATTTGTGATTATTATGAGATTTCTAAGAAGTTTGGGAGGTATACAGTCAATATAAAAAATTACCAAACCAATTGCAAGCAAATCTATTGACACTGACTACTCTTAATTTTTCTATTAATTGAGTATACAACCAATTCAATCTCTTCGACCATTGAATTTGATTCTTTCTAAGAACAATCTTAGTAGACTACTGGATGGCATATTCAATAATTTATCCAACAAATGATCCTTTTATCAACTTTGTCTTCATCAAGAGCATGATTGATAAGTGGCCTACAAAGTCTAAACCGCAGATGGATCCTTCAAACCAAACTCAGAATTGGCCATACTCATTGACATTTTTGTGCAAAAGTCCTTTTATATGTTCGGCATGCAGAAAAAGGTTGTGTTCTATGTGCCCCACCTAACTGAAGAGTGTCTTTCTTTGTCAGAGAATCTTAAGACCATTTATAGGCCCTAAATGAATTCTTGGGATGACAAAAACAAACAAAATCCAACATCTCGGGATCAAAAAAAAAAAATAATAATAATAATAATAGTAATCATAATAAACTCTTTGGCAAGCTTATGTTAAGACAACCCTCACCAAGTTTACTCACTACTATAGTTAGAGGTGGGCTAAACTCAGAGGAGTGACAAGACATCTTTGAATGCGAATGAACCGCTCAGTGGAGACAACAGGTCTTCAAAGAAAACTTATGGAAAGGAATTGCAGCATTGCACTGAATTAAGGGAACAAGGAAAAGTATAATAAACCAGAAGGGTGCAGTTCTTGGGTAACACAAACCCCCCAACTTCTTAGTATCCATATTCATTATCCACATTCCTTGGCTTCATAGATGGAGCGAGTAAGAATGCCACCCAATATGACAATCGTGCTTGAGCACGCTTGAGAATAATATAATTTGCTATACAAGTTCATTGTTCTCTTAGCTCAAAATTCTCCCTTTTCCCAAGAAGTATTTTGGATGATACAGAACTATTTTACTGGATACTATAGTACTTTCTGGATAACTCATCTTGTGTTTATTGAGGCTGAATGTATTTATTAGTGTGAATGTGTAGTATGAGAGGGCCTATAGGGGAATATTGAGTATGGCAGCGAATCTTTAGGACGTAGGTAACTGAAGTCATTTGTATATAGATTTTTTTATTACTCTACACCCTTGAATGAAAGGTATGTATATAAGAGAGAATGTATTTAAAAATGAGAGAGAGAGTGAGCATGTTTAATTTAATGCTACAAATGTTAGGGGCAGAAATGGACCTGTTGATACCCCATTAAGTCTAGATTTGAAGGTGGTACAGATATGACCGAGGTCTGACACCAGACTGCCACCTAAGTGGTGATTCATAAGCTCGTTTCTGCACATGTACGCAAATACGAGAAAACTTTCACCTCTTTATGACACAAGCCTAACTTTGACCAATTGTAATGATTAGGCTTGCCCAATGTTTTTTTTTGTTTTTGTTTTTTTAATTGGTTCTTTCCGTTTAAATTAATGCGTGGTGATTACTGACCGTTAATCGATGAGTATTCAGAGATCATGAGATGAAGTCTGGTGTGATGTAGGTTTCAGAAAAACATTTTCTTTATCTTGCCAATGTTTCGATCTTTATTGAGATCATCTTCATTGCCTGGGATTTACAAACATTGTTTAAATTTAAAAAAATACATGTAGGATGTGTAAAAAAAGTGAATTTATACAATGCAAAATATATGTTTTATATTCAATCAAAGTTGATTGTTGGCACGATAAAGAAAATGTTTTTCTGAAACCTACATCACACCAGACTGCATCTCATGATTTTTGAATAATAGTTTAAATTAATATATGGTGATTAGTGACCGTTAGTCAATGATTATTCGGAAATCGTGAGATGCGGTCCGGTGTGATGTAGGTTTCAGAAAAACATTTTCTTTATCGTGCCAATGTTTCGATCTTTATTGAGATCATCTTCAGGGCCTGGGATTTGTTGTTTAAATTTAACAAATACATGTAGGATGTGGAGAAAAAGTGAATTTATACAATGAAAATATATTTTTTATATTCAATCAAAGTTGATTGGTGGCACGTTGGCACGATAAAGAAAATGTTTTTCTGAAACCTACATCACACCAGATCGCATCTCACGATTTCTGAATAATAGTTTAAATTAATATCGATTGAGGATTTTAATTCCTGTGAGTCGGTGTCCTGTGCCAGAAATAGTCTCAAGTTCGCAAGTCTCAGCAGCTGTCATTTAATTTTTACTTCTGCTAAATTGACATGAGAAATTTCAACGCTGTTTAAATTGTTTTTATTAACTTACGGAGCTACGATTGTCAATAATGTCATTACAATTTGAAAATGCTAGGTTACAACATGTTTGTTTTATTAATCTACATATCCTATGTGACGACGACAAAAACTGATAGGAGTTATGACTAATAAGTACTATATTGATATTAATTTAATATTTACTTTTAACAAAATTCAATCGGTAGAAATAATTAAGGCTAAAAGTGAAAAAAGAAGATTCAATTTATGTTTAGGGGTGTGATAAAACTTAAGTGTTTATCAAATTTCTCTTTATTTTTCATTTTCATGAAAGAGTACAAGATGCAAAAACAAGAAAATCTAAAAATAAAAACTTTTTTTCATTAAAATTCAAGCCTTTAATAAAATTTGGAAAATATTCAAAATTTTTAATTAAGTGTTCTCTCATTATTTGACTGATAAGGAAATGAAAAGTTGACAATTGATGAAGGGAGGAAGACAATAAACAAGGACGTCTTTCGCACAATCTTTTGTCGGTTTTGTCCTTCAGGTCGTAAAATGCGTCGTACCAGTTCAGTTTCGCCAGTTTAACAGCAATTTCGACGAGGATATCAATTCATTGAAAACTTAAATAAGAGCCGAAGGTTATTTCGGCGGTCATTAATAAAGTCGATGGCACAAAATTCAATCGTATAAATAAATAGAAAAAAAAAGGGCTCACTTCTTTATTTCCGGAAATCCCGGACGTGTAGACCTTGATGACCATTTTCTTGTCCGGCGCCGGCACCGAGATCGTCGACGACAACAAAGAGGAGCTTTTTTTTGTATGTCGGTCGTAATTTCAACCGAGAACACGGATGAAAAGTGGTCCGTAGCCGTTCCGCTCAGCAGCTAACTCAGTAACTCCTCCCTTCCGACAAAAATACCCCACCCTGCGGCCCGCTCTGCTAAGTCGTCGCTTGTCTTTTCCCCATCGATCCAGACCGAATCGAGTCACGCGCATCGACAAAACACGCGCAGGGCCGTCCCAATGACAAATCCCAAACTATTTTCTACAAAGATCTATCATAAAATCATTAATGTTTAACTCTCACTAATAATAATTTATGAAAATAAAATTTCTCCGCGTTAAATATTGGTCAGCCCAAATATTTCAACAACTTCTAAAAGCACTTTAATATTTCAAATAAAGAGAAACAGCTCAGATCAGAACATGCTAATCCCAATGTTTTTTTCTCATTGCTGATTTTTGATGAGTCAGAGCACTTTGATCTTGATTGTTTTATCCTTAATCTAGTCCCTGAACATCTCAAAAACCTCGTTGAAATTAAATTATTGACTGATTCAGATGGCATTTTTTTAAAATTCTTAGTTCTTACTCCTATCATATTACCCCATTTGACATTTATCATTTATTCTTCTCTAATGCAAGAAAACATGTCTTCTTTTGTCTCTCTCTTTTCTCATTCTGCTTTGCCCATCTTCTTTAAGGACTTAAGAGGGTAATGGTTGATAAAGAAGTCAATAATTTTCCTCAAATCCTGCCTGTTGGAATCGATGCACCTAGCACTGGTTCTGGTCTAATGTGATGCCTGCCCCTTTTTTGGCTAGTTGATTAGCCTGTTTGTTTCCTTCTTTATCATTTTGTCCCGGAACCCACTTTAAGGTTTGTTGTCCTCCTAGATCCATTAGGTCCTCCCAGACAAGTTTGGAGTTGAAACCAGTTGAGCATTTGGTGGCTGTCTGAAAGTTAAAACTTCTGCACTTTCATATTTTTCTTGATCAACTCCTGTGCACTGAGTAGGATCACATGGACTCTTGGAATATTGTTGGGATGTCCAAGGAGTGTTACTAGGGGGGTAATTTGGCTTAAATTTTACCCCTGCACCTACTCCCTGTTCTTTGATCCATGCAATATGCATGTACCACAGTGTAACATTGTTCCTAAGTCTCTGTTATCTATGACCACAGAAGGGTCTGTGAAAGTTGTTTTCCTCTCATTTTGTCAGATATCATTATAGACATATTATTTATTTTATCTCTAGAATTCTGTGATCGCTTCTCCTTAGATCTGGCTTTCTTTCCTTTTGTCTCAGGAGTTTGCTGGCACCCTCAAAAGCCCTCTGTATCTAAACAAGGACTATAAAAGGGTGGAATTGCCAACGAATGAATGAAAGTACCATTTTCCTTGTTATATTAAGAAGAAATGCTCTAGTATTTATGTACTTCACAGTGTTTTGTATCTCCTTGTCCAGTGTTTTTGGCCACCTTACAAGTGAGTTCCAAATATGCCATCCAGGGGTTTATTTCCCAGTTTTTGTTATACAATCTCTGGCCAATGCTTAGTAAAAACCGAAAAACACATGTGGCAGATCACACTAGTGAGGACAATCACAATAGGCCAAAATGATCAGAATAAAATTATGTTGTTTTGTTTCTGTGTAAAAAAAGGTCAATAAATGACTTCATGGAAATCCGTAAAAACATTACTGAATGTTAATTATTTTGGGATGTATGAATGAAAAATACAACTGTTCTGTATGGTTTATTTACAGTAAATATAACACACAGGACATAAATAATCAATTAATTCATAAAGAAAAATAAATAAATTAAAAAAATGTGACTGTAAATTTAGAATAAATAATACATTTTTATTTGGACTAGTAGAAATATAACCAACGTCATAGAAGAATCAAACTGAAAAGATAGTAAAAAGTGTAAAAAAACAATCTTATTTACAAACACAGTTATGATGGAATTACATCTTTTTTAAATCCATATTTCTTATTTATATATTGGAGAGATTAATGCACAGCATCAATTATAATTAAGAATTCATACTTAAACAGCAATAGTTTTTAACTTTGTTATTATAATTAACATAAAATTTAAAAAATTAATCAGTCCCAAAATATTTCTGGCCAAAATGATTTGGGGCAATATGATGGAGTTCTGATGTTAGTATTGTCATCTGAAAAGGCACAATCAATAAATGTTATGTTGGCATAACAATGAAAATTTACTTTACCAAAGGGTAAGCCTGTACAACAGCTTTGGCTGCAAATGGCGTCGAAAATAAATTAGACAATATTATATTTTCTTCAAGCACATTGTGCTCTTTCAACACAGCGACTGCTTTTATCACAGTGTTACCTGTACCTGGAATAAAAATTAATAAATGATAAAAGGGTTTATGCTTTGGGTTCAAATAATACTGACTCATAATTGGGTACATAAGGAGAACTTTTCTTGAGGAAATATCCTCAGGAAACCTCGCATAAACGACCCGTGCTTCATGAGTCTCGATGTCAGATTCAACTAATATTTTACCGATCCTAATCGATCTACAGCAATCACGAAGTCCCTGCGAAACGGCAAAGAAAAGTAAGAACAGGTGGAAGGCAGGCCATTTATTTTGAGCTGTACCTGTTCCATCGATTCTCCACTTCTTACAATGCTGACACCGCAATTTCCCCTTTCGTATTTTAGCCCATTGTACTGAGCACCAGTCGGTGTGGTAATAATACATTTCTTAAAAGGTAACTGGTTCAAACTTTCCTCTATTACCAATCTTATCTGAAATTCAGGAAAACATGAATAATAAGCCGTAGGAAGAGATAACTTTCATAACTTACCAAACGATCAGCATAAAATTTAAAATCACTTCTAGTCGTATTCCTGTAACACCAAAACAATCAGCTTGGTGACAATAATGCCTAATGGATATATCAATATTATCAAGAAAGTATGCAAAACATACACTCAAAGACAAAATACCAGACATACATATTTTGATGCTTATTTCAAACTATGTGTATTTTTTATCGTTATATTAATTGCATGTCAGGAGAACGTGCTGGCAAATTCATTAAGTCATCCCTAGATCCTCCGAGTAATGGGTGCAGATCAAGCTACATGCAGTTGAGTATTATCATGCATTAACGTGAAGTTGTTCCCAAGAAAAAATGTAGCGAATGGGACTACAACTTCCAGAAGAAATTCCTCAATGTAACTTAGTGCAGTCAAAGACCCATTCTGTAAGATAATCGGTATGGGCGCATGGATAGTGATTCCACCCCATTTCATAACTGACAGTCTTTGAATAGTGACTCACGCATGGCAAATGAAGCAAAGATTTTTCAACAACTTTTTCACATACAGTCCCGGTTATCTGATTACCACAACCAAACTGGCACTTATCTGTGAAAAGAACACCCCCCCCCCATTGTTCAAGTGTCCTAGTAAGTTGCTGATTTGTGAATAGTTGCCTTTCTATTTAATGCCTGTCCAGTAATAGAGAACCTGTTCTGGGACATCTACAGACTGGGTTATTCCACAAAGCCTTCTATGCTGATGTACAGCTCACCCCCTTTGGTGTTGACTACCTACCAAGAAGCTGTTAGGAGGTTACGTAAAAAAATTGTCTCTCTCTAGCTGTCTTACATCTTGGTCAACCACTACCTCAGAGCTCCTCGGGGGGGATCCTTGTCAAACTTTCCTTGACCATTTTATAAGTTTCTTCATTGCCCTTGTGACCTGTGTGCCCTGGTACCTAGACAGAATACATTTGTTTTTTCCCAATGTCAGACACCTGGGCCAGGACCCTGATACAATCCTAAATGGCCTGCATTTAAAAGTCGATCCGTTTCCGATACCTGAAGTTTCACTCTAAGGCTGTAGTTACAGTGTATCTGACGAACTCTACTTCAGAATATTTACTCAGATTTATTAGTCAGAACTCAATAACCATTGAGTGTAACCACATGTGGTGCCTATTATGACTATCAGCATGCCTCTAGTTTCAGCAAAAATGAAAAATGATATGTATATTTTGGAAAATCCGCTGTTAAAAGTTTAAGTGCTGAGCAGTAGAATAATCATCAACAAACAATCACGAGCATAGAACATATTAAAGAATTGGTTGCAGCAAGGGATGATAAAGGAGAGTACGAACAACGCTCTTTCAAAATCATCAGCCATTTTTTACCTACAATATCCCGTTTTTTCTATTTTTTTTCCTCCAACATCCAGTCTAGACTTATCCATTCTATTGTAGAATGCACGGGGTGGACTTAACATCAGAACAGATCTGAAAAATCACCACATTTAAATGGCGGACTTGTACTGACATGTTTGTGCGTACTTTGGCAAGCCAATCACTGTAAAAACTTCTCATTCTAACTTTTCCATTCAAGCCCTCTACTGTTTCTCACCCCTTAGAATCCTCCCTATTTGCCTTAAAAGAAATCTGCCCAGAGGCTCGCCCCTTAATCCCACAGTGGCAAGAATGCCAGCCTTAAGCGACAAGAACTAAACAGATTATTTGAACAGCTACGAATAATGTATGACTGAAATCATATATGATTACATATAATGAACAAATACCTTACAAAATGGCACTGATTATATGATCCCGGAAACATTCTTCACAACTTCCTATAAAGTCTCAACGGACTATAAAGGAGAGGAAGAACACAGGAGAGCATCAGATACAATGATATGGTATACCTATGGCTCCAAAACAAACAAAGGAACTGGATCAGGTGTTTTCTGTACAAGCCCAAAACCAATCAAGCTCATTAGGGAAGTACACATCGGCCTTTTAAGCAGAAATACATGCCATCAATGCTTGTGCCCTGGAAAATCTGAAAAGAGGTTATACTGGAAAAAAAAAAAATCCTCATAAGATCTGATAGCCAAGCAGCCATTAAAGCATTAGCGTGTAAAAGAATCACATCAAGATTAGTCAGTGAATGCATCCAAAATCTCCAAAACCTGGGGAACACAACAACCTGATGATATCTTGGGTGTCAGGGCACAGGGGAATTTTGGGTAACGACAAAGCTGACTGTCTGGCCAGAGGAGGATCTGCAAGACCATACATAGGCCCTGAACCTACACTTGGGATAACAAAAACAAATATAGAATCCTCCATCACAGAATGGATCCAAACAAAACAAAAGGAGAAGTGGATAAACTCTAGCAGTCTAGAAATAGTAAACTTATGGTGAAACAACCCTCACCAAGACTGGCAAAAACCTGCTGCAATTAGAGAGTGCCAAACTCAGAGGAGTGGTAGGACTAACCAAGCATCTGAGATAACATATACACAACATGGGCATATACAACGATGATCCCATTTGCAGATTCTGTAATGAGGAGGAGGAAACAGCCACTCACATCATCTTCGAATGCGAAGCAACACCTCAATGGAGATTTAACCTAACGTATGGAAAAAACTTAGGGAATCAAATTGCAGCAGCGACAGTCAATGACCTGATCCTTCTAAGGAGAAAGATTGAGTCTATTGCACTGAACTAAGGAACTAGGAAGGTACAATACGCCAGAAGGCTGCAGTGCCTTGGAGCGCAAACCCCGCTTCCTAGTATCCTTTTTTGCCATACCAATACCGTACAAAACATTACTTCGACCAATTTGACCATATAGAGAGAAGTGATGCAACAAGCCATCTAATATCAAACTAATCCAAGCATTCCAATCCAAAATCCCAAGATGATCCTTTCTAAGCCTCTAATTTCAAATTTATTCATTTAAGAATTTATCATTCTCGCTTCAAGTTACACGCCAATCTTTTTAGCCTCAAACAACGATGGCCCGAGATTTCCTTGTCCTAAATCTGATAATAACTTATGCCACCATTGGCAATAGATATCCTCTGGATGCTGTGTTGGCCCTAGTCTTAACAAATTAATTTTTTTTTTAAATCATTTAACGATCGATGAATTGTATATGTCATAAATACGCACGATATTATTCATGTGTAGGAATTGAATTGACAATAAAAAGTAACTCTTTAACAATTGTCGCAGATTGATCAAGATCTTTGTCGACTGATGCTGAGATCAGGAAGTTACTACTGATGACAGCTTTCCTCCAACTTGCACTTCACGCCTTACTTCAATTCAAATCGTTTATATTCTTCGTACCTGTCCCTCAGGATGGTCTGCAACTCCCTGACCTGATCGTTGGTCGGCAGTATTTTAAGTTTGGGCCCGAATTCTTCCTGTTTCACCTCGATCGGCAGCGGGGAAATGCAGTCGCCACCGGCTCCTTTCTCCTTTTCGGCCAATTCGACAAGTGTCTCGGACATTTGTTGAAAACTGGACTCAAAGGAGAAAAAAAAGCACGTGCTTGACTGATATGCGAAACGTCGAGTCAACAAAACTACATAATCTGCATGCGTCTAAGCACACAAGAGTCATTGATAACAGAACGTCCTTGAACCTATTCAATGACGTGCTTGAGTTACTCGTCGCATATTAACAAATGGCCTTACAAAAATGTAAAAAGGAAAACTAGCAGCAACCTATTACCAACTTAACAAAAGTTAAACCAAGCTTATTTAACAACTGCAACAAGCCTAGCTTGTTAATAAACTTCAAATTATCTCCAACCACATTTTGTTCACTAATAATTTTAAAAAAATTGTTTTTCACTTTGAGTACTGTAATCTTTTCTAAAAGAACCAATTTTTTATTTCAGCATGGTAAGAATAAACAAAATGCGATTCTTAACTTTGCTAATTACACTTCGGAATATGTTGAAGATAAAACTTTACTAATCTACAAAACTATTATAGAGTAAAGACTGGTTGATCGCATAGAAGATACTACTTAAAGTTTATACAATGACATCTTCTAATAAAAATCACTGAAAGCTTGGATTGTCTATTAGTAATATTTCCCAAGTAGTAATATTTATCTCCTTTCGTATTATCTAAAAAATAGACATCAATTGTTAAAAACAAATCTAAAAGAGTGTATCTCAAGGATCAGGTCTAGGGCCACTCTTATATCTAATTTATTCTAATGGCTTCTTTAATAAATTGGCACATATAAAATTAGGATTTGCTGATGCCATCAGCTTTAAAATGAGAAAATATCGATTTTTTTAAAAGAAAGATGTCACACGAATGAATTTGTTTGAGAAGTGGTTTAATGCAAATGGGCTACACATATATATTTATATTATGCAGGATGGGCAATTTAAATGCCTGGGTAGACTCGTACCCCATCCCTAAAAGGTCCGGGACTTGGTCGGCTCACGTGTCCTGCATAAATCTCTTGGACCTATTCACAAACCAAAAGATTTTGGAACATTTAATCTCAGGGAGTGATTTAGTGATGTCCTCTCCTTCAAAGATTTCAAATCTTTGACCTAGCATACCTATCACACTCTGCGAGGTGGTGCCTTGTCGTTTCTTCTTTTATTTTGCAAAAACGGCAAAAGGGATCTGGTAGAATTGGGCTACACTTAAGTAAAGGCACAACTAAAATATTAGTCTTCAAAGTCCATATTGTCCAATCAATTGAGTTCACAATAACCTTTAACCTATAACCTAAGTTAAAGCTGCCCAAATTATACTACATCAAGCATTGAGGTGGTGGTTCTCTAGGAATAAGGTGCCCATTTTTTATATGTTGGGGGGTTAAAGTTTTTTCCTTCACTGCGCACCTTTATAAACTTGGAAAGAGTATTTTTTTTCTACAATACTAATTAATTTCCTCAGTTCCTCTTAGCTCACTTCTTGTTGTGTAATAATTGTCTTTCCAATTGGATGTACTGGGCTTTATATTCAGACAGGATAAGTACCAATGTCTTTCGTTTTTCTCAACAATCTGTCTTGGTATGGTATGGTAGAAAAGGATACTAGAAAGCGAGGTTTGCGCTCCCAGGCACTGCAGCCTTCTAGCTTATTGTACCTTCCTAGTTCCTTAGTTCAGTCAATAGACTCAATCCTTCTTCCTAGAAATGTCAGGGCATTGACTGTTGCTGCTGAAATTTGATTCCCTAAGTTTTTTCTGTACGTTAAGTTAAACCTCCACTGAGCTCAACAATCTGTCTTGGTATGGTATGATAGAAAAGGATACTAGGAAGCGGGGTTTGTACTCCCCAGGCACTGCAGCCTTCTGGCTTATTGTACCTTCCTAGTTCCTTAGTTCAGTCAATAGACTCAATCCTTCTTCTTAGGAGGATCAGGTCATTGACTGTCGCTGCTGCAATTTGATTCCCTAAGTTTTTTCCATACGTTAGGTTAAATCTCCATTGAGCTGTTGCTTTGCATTCGAAGATGATATGGGTGGCTGTTTCTTCCTCTTCATTGCAGAATCTGCAAATGGGATCATCGTTGTATATACCCATGTTGTGTATATGTTATCTCAGATGCTTGGTTAGTCCTACCACTCCTCTGAGTTTGGCCCTCTCTAATTGCAGCAGGTTTTTGCCAGTCTCGGTGAGGGTTGCTTCATCATAAGTTTACTATGTCTAGCACCGCGGAGTTTATCCACTTCTCCTTTTGTTTTGTTTGGATCCATTTTGCGATGGAGTATTCTATATTTGTTCTTGTTATCCCACAATCTGTCTTTGTTTGGTCTATTTTTTTAGGTGGTAGTTAAGAGAGCAGGGACTGATACAGAGGCCCGAAATTTTCCGTTTTCTTTTTTTGTTGTTTCCCTAGAACGCTTTTCAGTACTAGAAGTATCGAACACTTTTTTCACTCACGAACACCCTGGATCAAGGTATGATCTTGAAAAAAAGCAAAGTAAATTACAGTTGTTAAGGGACGTCGGTGGCCGCAACGGTTTAGGCGTTGACACGGCGCTCATCACTGTAAGGTAATTGTCCCGGGTTCGAATCCAGCGGCCCTGCATTCGAACCCGACATACAAATGGGCTTTTTTTTCAAAAACACCGGCACCCTGAGGGTTTATATGACCTCTGCTGTTCCGAACCCTCGTACAAAAGAGAGAAAAAAAAATTCAATTGTTACCGCCAAGCTTTCGACCTATTAAAGGTCATCATCAGGGCGAATCTCAAATATGTCTGTAAATTGTTTTTTTACAGGCAATCTCAAATTTCCCAGACCGACTCAGTCCTAACATTGCCAAGGACTGTAACAGGAATTTACTAAGTATTGTGAACTGTGGTGTAATATTGTTTCATTTATGCTTTTCGCTACTAATTAAAATTTGAAAACTTGTTAGTTGTATAGTCTATGGTTATAAGAGTATAGCATAAATCAAAAATGTAGTTCAATTTCTGAGAGGTTTGCAGCGATGTCGACGTTAGCATTGAGACCCTTGTGTCTGTCTGCATCAGTAAATTCATAATCGATACTTTATCAACCCTCTTCTTTCCTTTTTCCTTTTTTCAGCTGTTAGACTGGTACAAAACATGGCAACTTCTTTTCTAATAAACGGGTTTATTTTCAACAAGAACATACCAAATTTACTGAAACAGAAGGGGAAATTATTGTGCGCCACGAGTTCGGGCCCGAGGCCAGCCGGCGGATTCTACACATACAGAAATTACACGGCTCTCAAAAATTCCTACGTTGTCCATCCATCCAAGGTAAAAATAACTAAGACAGATTTTCTTCTTTTTAAAATATTTATTATAACAAGTTTTTATCCGTACTGGGCCACTGATTTGCCAACTTTTTCAGTCCGTCTTCTTCACTGATTACGTAGGGATTTAATGGGAAGAGTCCGTTTAAGGTATTTGGATTATTAAGCAGAATACAAATTTCAACACAAGCAGAAACACATGTTTGTAGTTCTAATCGCTTCTGAACGAATAGGCTGGCTAGCTAATTTCACATCAAATGAAAATTTTCTTCGCTTTTACACTTGAACACTGGCCGGTGTTACACCGTAACCATTTGAGACAGAGGCTCAGAATTCATTAAGGCTAGGAACACACATGCATTTTTTAGTTGCGCAACAGTTTGGCCCCAGAAGTGACTGCGAAGGATTTGTACGAAAGCGAGGACACTTGCAACTAACATGCAACTGTAAATCCGTCGAACTAAATAGTTTGTTTTTCACAAACTAGGGATAAAAGAGGTGGCTACAAAGCCTTCTGCACTTCGACCCGAGTAGAACTATTGTCCTTGTCTATTTTTTTTTTATATTCACCGGCCAATGTTCAGGTTGTTAATCCACCTAAACTTTGCCAGCGGCTCCTTACTGTAGGATCTCGGTTGTGGCTTTTTCTCTTCTAGTTGCAAAAACCTGCACCAACAGTAGACTAAGGTAGATACGAAGTAGATTGTTGAAGTTTCAAAGGATTTTGGACTGAATTCTTTGGAAGTTCGAATACTTGGTGAAACCCCACTGTTTAATATCGCTCATCTAGATTGGTTACGCTTGTTTTGTAGTACAAAGGTCAATCTGTTATCAAGTATTTTGAGCAGTTTATGTTATCTTATCAGATCTTTTGAGTCTGTATATACAGGGTGGCTCCAATCGATTCAACTACACTTCCAGACCTTATAGGAAATTGAATGCTGAGTAAAAAAAGGTCCTATGAACCTGTGTTCGCAAACTCTTCAGTTCTGAGCATGAAAAACCACGTTTTTTGACCTTATTCGAGAAATTGTTAGTAAACCGTTTGCCTGACCGTAAAACAGCTCGAAACAACATCTGTAGAGGATTAATTTCTGCGTCAAATGAGATTAAAACCAGCCTGATCGGCCGAAAATTTCATTTTTGGCGATTTTTCGAAGTTAGGAGGTGAAGGGGTACGCAAAATTCATCATTTCTGACATTTTTAATGAAAATTCACAACTTGAACACCCTATCAAAAAATTCTCCGTTACAAACCTCGTTTGTTGGTGATTGAATTCTCCGTCACATTAGACCAACCTCAGTCCGATTTATGAAACATTTGAATTTTGGCTAATTTGTTTCTTTTCACCCAAATCGAATGTTACTGTTTTCTGATGGGTACCCCCTACTGAATTAAATAATGTACGAAAAATCTGAATGTCTTACTTAACAATTTTAGATAGAACAAGTGTACGCATCTTTTAATGAACATTATATTATATTTTTTGTAAAAAACCATTACAGTAGCTTGAGCAAAAAATAGCGACAATTTTCTGCATTATATATATATATATATAATGTATATAGGGTTAGGCAGGGTGGGCGACCAAGACCCGAGGGGTTAAATGCCTGGGTAGACTCATACCCCACCCCTAAAAGATCCGGGACTTGGTCGGCTCACGTGTCCTGCATAAATCTCTTGGAATTGTTCACAAACCACAAAATTTTGGACCATCTCATCTCGGGGATTTGGTGATGTCCGCTCCTTCAAATATTTCAAATCCAGACCTAGCATACCTATCACACTGCAAGGTAGTGCCTTGCCATATTTCACAAAAACGGCAAAAGAGATCTGGTAGAATACCCATTACAGAGAGATGTCTTCTCAGTGGGCAGCCTATTCCTTTCCTTGAGTTAGAGAATAGCCATTTAAATTCTGCTGGTTTGATTACCTTAACAAACTCTTTCGATTGCCTGTGTCCGGGGGATAGATTCCACTCCTTAAGGAATTGTTTCATACCCTAGTTTTTAATACTCTCTTTCTCTGTGCTCGTAGAGTCTAGTGTTGGGGTTTCGAATAGGCCTTTTGTTGTGTAAATTCCAAAATGTTGGTTTTATGCAAATTTGCATCTGCAAAGATCTTCACAAAAACATAAAATGTGTTCTTTAGTCTCCTTCTCTTTGTTGCAGTATCTGCACAGTGTTTCTTCTGTCTGTACATCTAACTGGTGCATGTGCCTTCTTAGGCGGCAGTGCCCTGTCGAGTCCAGCCAGACCCCTGCCGGTTGCTTTCCAGTAATAACCTTGAAAGCTTTTTGGATGACCCTTCTATCAATCTTTTATGTTCCTCACACCTGGGGTATTATTCCATCAATTTTTGGACTCTCACATTTATCTTTTTTTTTCTTTCTTCTTTCTAGATTTCAAATATTTTTACCACCATAGTAAATTAAAATTAATAAAAAAATTATCAAATTTGTATTATATTTTTGGTCTGTATTGTAATGTTTTATAGTTAAAGTTAAGCAAGAGTAATATTTTGTTTAAGGAAAAATCACCATAGTTCATTTCCTTCTAGCATTATTATTATTATTTTTTATATTTTCACTATTACTGCACATTTATGTACCCAGTCTGAGAAATAGAATCCTTTATGTTATTTACTGACGTTGCGGTTATAAGATATATCGTATGTAGTATTTGAAATATTGCTGCATTGATATTGTTGATCCATATTTATTTTTATTCACTTGTTTGACTTTGAATTTAAATATTGGTAAAACTGACTTAAGACCACTTCAGTTTCAATAATTAATAGAATTTCAGTTAATTGTTTGTCCAATCTACCAATGATATTTCTTTGATACTGTTTAAGACATTTTACATATTAGCTCTGCAAAGCTTTTTGAAGAAAAGCACTCACTAATTCATCAATTATAAAAATAAAAAAGGAGGGAAACTCAAAAGGTGAGGTTGAGATAGGAAGTTGGTGTCCGAGTGGATCGAGGTCACGATAGCTCAAGTGGTAGAGCAGCGGCGTACCTAGCCGAAGATCGTGGGTTCGAATCCCGCTCGTGCCATTGACTTTTTTATCTCAATTAAAAACCTTAATTAATTGTAATATATTAATTTGTCAAGTGGACCACGAAATTAGTGAATTATAAAAATATTTTTTGAAACCATGTTGTAGTGAACTAGAATTAATCTAATCTCTTAGGCTTAGTTTTGTGAATATGACATTTGAACACTTCAGTTTAAAATTAGACTATTTGATGTTATCTCAATGTGTTTCCGCTTGTGTTCCTCTAATATGATAGATTTTGAAGAAGAAAAATTTGCCATGAATAATTTTACTGTTTAAGATATCCTGAAGACTGGACCGTTCTCGTTGGTTGGTCACTGGTCAAAGAGGGATAGATATTATTAAAAGATGGGAAGAACTTTTAGAGTGCGGAGAAAAAAAGTAAAGTGCCCACGGCCCGTCAGCTTAGGCGAAAATGAAGAATTTCTACCTCTTGTCAATTGGTTGACTTCAAACGGTTGGAAACCGACCTGCAAACTCCTCCCTGCAATTTTCTCTAATACTGGGCGAGGGTTGATGGCCAAAAAGCGTATTCCTGTTGGTACTACATTAGTAAAGATCCCGTTTAAATTGTTAATCACAGTCAAAACAGTATCTGAATCGCTTTTAGGCAATGTCCTTAACAATTTGGAAGTGGGTCTGACTACTCAGCAGGTACTCGCAGTTTATTTGGCTTGGGAGAAACATCTAAACGATGAATCTACGTGGTACAAATACATATCAAGCCTGCCGAAGCAGTATTATTCCCCATTATTTTGTTCGAGGAATGAGGAAGAAAATTTTCCAAATGTGTTACACAACAAAATAATGGAAATGAAAACGTCAGTACAAAAATCTCATTCAATTTTAACGAATATTATGAAATCGCACTTTTGTCCTCATTGCAATTTAGAATATAATAGCATTTTTACTTTGGAAGCTTTAAAATGGGCATGGTTTTCTGTTAATTCACGTTGTGTTTATATTTCACCAGATATCAATTTTACACACAAAATTAATTTAATAGATTCCAACTGCCTTGCTTTAGCCCCTTATCTTGATATGATAAATCATTCGAATAGTGCCAAAGTGAATGCATTTTTTAATCTTAAAGATTCCACTTACACAGTCACTACTTCCGTTGCTTTTAACAAGTATGATGAGGTATTTATAAATTATGGTAGTCATAGTAACGCTAAATTGTACCTGGAATACGGTTTCATATTGCCAAAAAACCATCATGATGTTATTAGCTTGTCTAGCAGTGATATTCTAGAGGCAGCAAAAAAAATAAGCCCATCTTTAAAAACGCTAATTATGACTAGATACGATTATTTAAAAAAGCACGACTTGCTAGTTGATTTGTCATGCAGTGCGGACGGGTTCTCTTGGAATGCTAAAGTTACATTGTTTGTACTTTCTGCGCCTGTGACTGCCAATCTATTGGGCTTAAACAGACAAGTGTTTTCAGGAACTGTTTTCACTCACAATCAACTTGGATTTATCACACTAGCTAGACTAATAATAGACGAGAAACTCAAAGAAATAAACATCGATATAGAAAAGATAAAGAATTTTATTTTTGGCCATCCCTCTAGTGATATATTGCAGATCTGCGCAAACTTATTAGAAGAATATCAGTCAATATTGCATATAGTCAATAAGGAATTGGGAGTTTCTTAGTCTAACATTACTTGAACTCAGGAAAAATGGCATTTTCAATTTTATCCAAATAAATTACAATTTGTGATTAATGTGATTTATTCGACATATTTTTATATTGTATATTTGTTATAGTGATTGATTTTGTTTTGTAAAAAATCCCGATTATGAATAGTGTAAATAGTTCAAAATTGTTATTTTGTTTATTATACTAGATTAATTTTTTTTGTGTGAATTGTTTTAGTTTTATAACATAAATGTGATAATATGTACAGTATTGTCAGTTCTATGTACCTATCATTTATTTTATCAATAAATAATAATGTTCTGGCTATAATTCAACTGTTTTATTAGACCACCTCATTATAAAAAAAAAATCAAGATGATATAACGATTTGAAAAAAATGCATGATTAAGAGATAAAATTTTCGTAAATAATTAGATAAAAATAATTAGATAAAAAGCATGATGCTTCTTGTATTTTTCGTGTCAGAATCTAACTTAGTAAAAGTAGATTTTACTAATCTGTACAATATAAAATTAACGATTTATCTCAAATAATAAATCTTTTCCTTTTCCCAGACTACTTGGTATTCATTGATAGGGTTAATAATTGGTTTTCAGACGGTATTATTTGATTTCCATGATGACAAGAATGGTGACCGATGTGTTGTTACAAGAGCTTACAAAACGAAAGGTACAAAAGACGTATCAATTCCACCGGCCCAGAAGAAAAGGGACTGTTTCCATCCAGGGACGTCTTCACTTGCGAGAGAGACGATTTCACTCGGGGAAACAAAGACTGTCACAAATAAAGAAATGATTAATTTGATGTTGTCCTACATTTGGCCAAAGGTTAATTTCTCTAGATTTTTCTCCTTGGTGAATAATTTGTAAATGAGTTGTTTTTCTCTAGAACGAACCAAAGGTTAAAGCTACAGTTGCATTGTCCCTTGGCCTTTTGATCGGCTCAAAACTTCTTAACGTAGCTACACCTTTTTTTTTCAAATACATTGTCGACGACCTCAACAATTATACAAATCTTTTAAAAATGGGCACAGCTCCTGAAGTGATCGCAACTAGCGCTGCAACTTTAGTTATTGGATGTAAGTGAAAATAAACCAATTTGTGTTTTTTTGTGGTAGTTTTCTAATTAGTAATTTTGAACTTAAATGTAGGGTATTCCAAAATTCAATATGTAAACAACAGAAGTTGAATTTGGAACCCGATTTAGAAGGTAGATTATTTTGAATTTTCTCAGAGAGATCCACAAATTTGTTTACATTAATGAATTATTCTAGCCAAATTAATTGCTTAATAGTGATTTTGTTCAGACGGGATTGCCAGGGCAGGAGCTGCAGGTTTTGGCGAATTGAGGAATGCCGTTTTTGCCCGAGTGGCTCAGAACTCTATAAGAAATGTTGCTAGAAATGTTTTCGCACATTTACACCAGCAAGATTTATCTTTTCATTTATCAAGAAGGACTGGTGCCCTTTCAAAAGTATGCTTTTCAAAAGTCAAAGCTTAAGTACAATAGTAATATTTTGTTTTTGTTTTCTAGGCCATAGATCGGGGAAGTAGAGGCATAAACTTTGCATTAAGTGCAATGGTGTTTAATGTCGTGCCTACTCTTTTTGAACTGATACTAGTTTCGACCATATTAGTACGTATTACCAGATACTTCAGGGTAACACGTTAGTAACTAAAGAACTATTACTTCTAGGCTTATAAGTGTGGATTGCCTTTGGGTTTTATATCTTTAGGGTGTGTCGGTCTTTACGGTATTTTTACACTATCCATAACCAAATGGAGGACAAGGTTCAGAGTTCAGATGAACGAAGCAGAAAACGAAGCTGGAAACAAAGCAGTCGATTCATTAATAAATTTTGAAACAGTCAAGGTATTTTTAATTGCTTTTTGATATTAAAAAATTCGAATAAACAATTATCCTTTCAGTATTTTAACAATGAAGATCATGAAGTCAGACGGTATGACAATGCCTTGGCCAGGTACCAAGCTGCTTCGTTGAAAACGACAACTAGTCTAGCCCTTTTAAACTTTGGGCAGAATGCAATTTTCAGCGGTGCTCTCGCTCTTGCAATGTACCTTGTCGCTGAAGGTGTCTTACAGGGCACTCTAACAGTCGGTGACATGGTTATGGTCAATGGGTTGTTATTCCAACTGTCCATACCGTTGAACTTTCTCGGGTCTGTTTATCGCGAAGTGAGGCAAGCGTTGATCGACATGCAAACTTTATTCTCCCTTATGAAACGAGAACCTGAAATAAAAGTAAGTAATATATATACACCCGATAAAACACAATTTAACAAAAAAATTACTTTAATGATTTTAGAATTCTCCGACTGCTCTTCCACTTGCGATAACTACTGAAAATTCGACAATTACATTTGAAAATGTTTCATTTCAGTATGTTAAAGGGAAACAAATTTTTGAAGATTTATCGTTCACAATTCCTGCAGGAATGAAGATAGCGATTGTCGGTGGATCAGGAACAGGGTATGTGTAATTGTATCAAACTGTTATTTATTTGGGAATAGTATAATTTTTTATCTTACAATTAATTAAGGTTTTTAGTTGAGATAAAAAAGTCAATGGCACGGGCGGGATTCGAACCCACAATCTTCGGCTAGATACGCCGCTGCTCTACCACTTGAGCTATCGTGACCTTGATCCACTCAGACACTAACTTCCCACCTCAACCCCACCTTTTGAATTTTCCCTCCTTTTTGCCATTTTTCAAATGTCGTGTAATCTATTTGATTCTCAGTGACAAATGAAATGGCCACGGAGAGATTTAGTGAAGGTATACTTCATTTTAAACTTATTAAATTCACTAATTTCGTGGTGATTAATATCTTACAATTAATTGGTAAAGCGGACCACGAAATTAGTGAATGTAATAAGTTTAAAATGAAGTATACCTTCACTAAAGTTCTCCGTGGCCATTTCATTTGTCACTGAGAATCAAATAGATTACACGACATTTGAAAAATGGCAAAAAGGAGGGAAAATTCAAAAGGTGGGGTTGAGGTGGGAAGTTAGTGTCTGAGTGGATCAAGGTCACGATAGCTCAAGTGGTAGAACAGGGCGTATCAAGCTGAAGATCGAGGGTTCAAATCCCACTCGTGCCATTGACTTTTTTATCTCAACTAAAAACCTTAATTAATTGTAAGATATTAATTGGTCAAGCGGACCACAAAATTAGTGAATATAATTTTTTATATTCAAAGTGATAATTTTATTGTTGTTTCACAGGAAGTCGACTATTACAAGGCTACTGTATAGATTCTTTGATCCAACTTCTGGCAATATTTATATCGCTGGGAAAAACATTCAAGATTTAGATCTTGATCACCTCCGAAGATCAATTGCAATTGTTCCCCAGGTAAGAATTATACGTAACAGTTGACTTGTAATTTTCTTGACGAATTATTATTTTTAGGATTCTGTTTTATTCCATGACACCATTCTGTACAATCTGAGATATGGCAATTTAGACAGGAGTGAAGAAGAAGCAATTGAAGCTTCTAAAATGGCCAATCTTCACAATTCTGTGATGGCATGGCCTCAACAGTACAATACTCCGGTTTGTTAATTTGTTTTTGCACAATTTTATACGAATTTTTTTTCTTATGTCCTTAAATTTACAAAAATACTCAAGGTTGGTGAAAGGGGCTTGAAATTATCAGGAGGTGAGAAACAGAGAGTAGCAATCGCTAGGGCTATTTTGAAAGGTTCTCCGATTTTGATTTTTGATGAAGCCACATCATCATTAGACTCAATAACAGAACATGTAAATTTTATTAATTTTTGCATATACTTACTTTTTATAGGGTGTCTCAAACAAGATGAATTTTTCAGAATATATTGGATGCTCTTGATATTGCCACAGAAGGTAGAACGTCAATTTGCATAGCACACAGACTTTCCACGATAATGGACGCGGATGAAATCCTCGTTCTGGACAAAGGCGGCTTGGCCGAAAGGGGGACGCATGAAAGCTTGCTCAGCAATTCGGATTCTTTGTATTCGAAGATGTGGGAAATGCAACACGACAAAATCAAACAGGCCAAAGGTTTTGAAGCAAAAGAAGCACAGGCCACCTAATAGGCGACAGTTTTTGTAAATCTTTTTTTGAACAAAATGTATAATTGTATATATGTAAAATATTTATTCTGCAAATTACGTTGCGAAGTTCAATGCCAATTTATATTCAGGCAACAAATAATACAATTCTGTACGGCCCAAGATGGATGAAATAATAAGTCTTAATTTTTATTCACAACAAATAAATTGTTATTTATTGAAGTTTTTGTTTATTCTTGAAAATCTCCCAATAATGACGTACTACATTAAAGTTGTTTTTATGCAAAACAATATAAAAGAATAATACTATATTTTCTTATATGTCATTTTAATTTGCATTACTCACATTTTTTTTTTATATATTTGGAAGATTATGGAATAAATTACAATTAATTAAGGTTTTTAGTTGAGATAAAAAAGTCAATGGCACGAGCGGGATTCGAACCTACGATCTTCGGCTTGATACGTCGAGGTCACGATAGCTCAAGTGGTAGAGCAGCGGCGTATTTAGCTGAAGATCGTGGGTTCGAATCCCACTCGTGCCATTGACTTTTTTATCTCAACTAAAAACCTTAATTAATTGTAATATATTAAATGGTCAAGCAGACCATGAAATTAGTGAAATTATGGAATAAAGTACTTCGAAAAAGTTATGCCATACTCGATTGTTAAATATACAAAAAACTTGGAAAAATTGTTATATAAAAAAAGGATCACTTCATTATATTTGATGTTTGAAGACCTAAGAGATGAATGTAGAGATTCCAGACCATCTTTGGTCCAGAAGAGCAGAGGGTGTGGGGTGTACAACCAAGAACCAAATTTACAAAAGCCAACTGAATTTTCAATTTCTTCTAAAATCATCCTTACCAATTAAATTTGTTTACATCCAACTCTACACCATTTATCCGAAGGGTTTTAGTAGTTTTGTTGAAATTGTTTATAATTTTATTATTATTGGAGTATATTAAATTTAACTGATTCTTCAAATTACTTTCATTGGATTTTACACCATCCGTGAATTTTGGTAAAAGCTATAATCAGAGCTATTGAGATTTCCAATTATAACTTTTATCAGGCTGCCAATCCCATTAACATAACCTTTTTTATTTCTATTTGCTGTGAGGAAGTAAACGATTAATTTTATCTTCTATAACCATTCTAGTTTGGCTGATCAAATTAAAATTGGATATGATTTCATCTTTGATTGAATTATTTCGTTTGATAAAATCATAAACTCGTCGGTACTGATTATTGAAAATGTGACGATCCTAGCGACCCTGGCAGATCACCCTCTGATCTCATAAATCTGTCAAACGTTGATGTCAACACACAAACACTTTGAGCCCTGAAGATGATCTCAATAAAGATCGAAACGATGGTATGATAAAGAAAATGTTTTTCTGAAACCTACATCACACCAGACCGCATTTCACGATTTCTAAATAAATATCGATTAACGGTCACTAATCACCACACATTGTTACTATATCTGATATTTGTATGTATTTAAATTATTCACTACATATATGTTTAGTTTAAAATTTATCATGTTGTGTTAATATGGATAAGTGAACAACCGACAAGTGAAGACAAGACCTCAGCATGACCACCTCCTAAGTTGACCGGATTGGTGTAAAACTACCAGCATTTTGGCAAAGCCAGCCGACTATTTGGTTTGCGCGTGCAGAAGCCAATTTTGCTTTAGCATCTTTATCACTTTTGAAATAATCCAGAATAGTCATGCACTTCAACAACTGGGCGAGGACAAGCTGGAACGAGTCAACGACATTATCGTCAAACCTCCAGCGGAATACACGTTCTTCACCAGAAGAACACATTCAACATATAACCACGATTTTCCATCGCCTGAGCGACGCAGGCATCGTTGTAAACCCTGCGAAATGCGTTTTTGTCCAATCAACTGTTGAGTTTTTACGGTTCAAGGCTACCTTTCAAAGATTACAACCTTTGGATTGCAAGGGACTTTAAGAATTTCCCCAACCCAGTACGGTACGCTGATTTTTGGAGACGGTAAATTTTGACCACCGATTCATCAAGGACGCTGCTACACTCCGACTTCCTCTCCTTTTCGCTATTTCCGGCCATGGTTTGAAGAGCGATGCGAAGGTTCAATAGACATCAGAGATGACAACGGCTTTTCAACAGTTGAAGGAGATTTTAGGTAGCGAAGTTATTTTGGCACACCCAGCTCCCCCGATACCCCATTATGCATCCACACAGATGCTTCCGATTTGATGATACGAGCAGTTCTGCAACAACAGGTAAAAGGTCGACCCGAGCCAGTCGGATTTTTCTCAAGAAAACTCTCACCAGCGCAAAAACACGATGCAATGCCAATGACCATGAACTGTACGCCATTTACGCCGCTGTTCGACATTTCAAATATTTGCTCGAAGGTTAACAATTTATCATTTACACTGATCATCGTTCTTTAACCTACGCATTTGATCAACGATTGGAAAAGCGTCACCTCGACAGGCTAAACCTTCATTTCTAAATTTTCTACCGACGTTGGACAAGTCCCTGCCGAACAAAATTTCATCGCCGATGCGTTTTCAAGGATTGATGGAATTTTCCATCCAACATGCATTACAACAGACTAACAATTGATCAATCGGATGAGGACCTCGAACAGTGCTTAAAAGACCCTTAATTGAGGTACGAGTTCTGCTACCAAACACCACACATGAGATCTACTGCGAATTTTTTTCCCCTCAACCAGACCATATGTTCCATCTTCAGTGTGACGTGAAGTTTTCCACACTCTTCACACACTGGATGTGTTAACATCAAGACATTCGTACATCTCAAAAATTAGTGTCGGATCGTTTCTTATGGCCAGGCGTGATTGGGTCCGTTCGTGCATTAGCTGCAAATTAGAAGTTCTACGGCACACTAAGGCACCATTTACAACTTTGCCCTGCCGAATCACAGGTTCAGCCGTACTGACGTTGATTTCGTGTGACCACAGCCTCTTTGTACCGATACTTATTAACGGTAGTCGGTAGATTTTCAAGATGGTCAGAGGCATACCAAGTACCGGACCAAACTGCAGACACTGCTGCCCGTAAAGTCCTCTTTGAATAGATTGCACGTTTTGGAATCCCTCACTCTATCACAACAGATCGCGGACATCAATTTGAGAGCGAACATTTCAATGGTTTTTGAAAAATTATTCGGAATTTCTACATCAAAAACTACTGCCATCCTCAATCAAATGGAATGGTGGAACGCATAACCGTGCCAAAGGCTGCCCTCAAATGCCACCCAGTCACCAGATTGGGTAAATGCTCTTCCTTTGGTTGACTTTTACTATCTCCTTGTATGTAGCGTAAAAAGTTTATCGTAGTTTTATTATGTGTTGGTTAATTTTGATGTATGTTTTGTTTATGTATATATGAAAGTGCTATTAGATTTGGTGGCTGTGGGATTATCTATTGGTGTTTATGTTTTTCTTTTGTGAATTTATATGTTGGTTCTTTGTTGGCCTATGTTATATTTTAATGTTATTACTTTATATCTTTGAAACCTTTATTTTCTTTATCTTCTTTCTCAAAATCTGATAGTTGTTTGTCAAAGGTTATTATTTAGATTTATGTACAGCAGCATTAATTTCTCGTCTACATTTTACTTTTGAATTTTCGTAAAACCATGATCTACGGTTTGTTTTAAAACGAGGGTTCGCAACAACAGAGGTTATATCAACCCTCGGGGTGCCGGTGTTTTCGAAAAAAAGCTCATTTGTAAGTATGTCGGGTTCGAATGCAGGGCCGCTGGATTCGAACCCGGGACCTTTACCTTACAGTGATGAGCGCCACCGACGCCCCTACACGTTTTGTTTTAACGCCGTGTAATGACAAACATGTTTTGTTCGACCGTTCAAATCTGTAATTAAGCTTCAGTGGTTATCAATTATTATTTTTTTCTGGTAAAAATGGGGGATAGTTGAGCATAGAGTGCAAAGATACAGGATAATAATATACAACAATTCTAAAAATATAACCATAATCAACGTCGGAGCTTAGTTCATCCATATTCATAATGATTATTTAGAGATCGTGAGGTGCGGTCTGGTGTGACGTAGGTTTTAGAAAAACATTTTCTTTATCATGCCAACGTTTCGAGCTTTATTGAGATCATCTTCAGGGCTCAAAGTGTTTGTGTTCCGAGTAGATGTGTCACTCTTGTGCGTCGTGTTGAGAGTGCCACTGGCCGTATAAACTGTCACAATCTTGATAGCAAATATGGGATTCTTCTTGACTCTGATCGATATGTTCCAATTTGTGGTTGTTGGCTTTAGCATATCGATTAGAAACTTGACAAATCCCATCTCTGATTAAATTTTCTGTCATTGAATCATATCGTAGTATTTTCTATACTGTAATGTAATTTTTGTAAACAAGATGAGTAAGAAGTCTTCGAGAGCCCAAGGAGCAAGGATAGGCAGACCAAAATAATTTGGTTTTTTCTTTTTTACTGTTGCTATTCTACTCTTTAGAATTATGAAATATTTATGTTGTCCAGTTTTTATGTAGAGGGCTGAGGAATATGTAATTTGTTTCTGGCCATCATAGACTGGCCAGGTTGCTTTTTAGGTCTGTTTGACGCGTTTTGGTTTTTCACCAACTTCGTTTTTAGTTGGTTAGTATGTTTGTTTTTTTGAAAGTGTATTTTTTTTTTCACACAAGCCCATCACGGAAGGAACGAAATTGGAAACGACCGAACAATTATATATTTGTAATGATGTAAATAAGAAGTCTTCAAGTTATTTTTTTCCGCTTGTTATAATTATGATGAACGTTAGGATAAAGAGATGAAGAAGCAAACAAATCTTTGCAATTTAAACTAGATCTATTGTCTTTGTATAAAAATACACATAAATATATAATACATCCATAATTTTATCATTCAAGCCATCCAATCAATATGGTCTTTGTACATGCTGATTCATTTGGTATAAGGGAAAAAAGTGAGCCGGTCTTTCTTCAGTAGTGGTGATGGTAGAGCGGGGCCGGGTGAGCAGCGTGGCCAGTCTTGTGGACGACGGCGTTGAATCCGTTGTGGTCATCAGCAGTGTAAGTGACAGTCCTGACGGAACCGTCGGGCTCGACCAGAGAGTATTGTCCCTTGACAACGTCTCCGTCTCTCTGTTCCCACTGGTTCTTAACGTCGCCGGTGTAACCGTCCTTAACTCCGTAATCGTAAGCGTATTTCGGGTGGGCCTGAAAAACGCATTTTTTAATTATCGATCTATTATTTATTAGTACAGTCAGTTTATGGTATTTACGTAGTAGTCGACACCGTGGCCGGCGTATCCGTGACCGCCGAATCCAGCACCTCCGTATGCTGCTACTGGAGCGGCATAACCGACACCTCCCAAATGGCCTCCATATCCACCGAAATATCCTGCGTGGGCCAGAGCGACTCCGGCTACGAAGAAAGCGACCTGTGGATAAAAATGGAAAACGATCATCAAAGGGTTGCTAGTGGTTGACCTTGTTTCTGTACTATGGATGGTGTGAAGCCGAAACGTTGGAGTGAAAAGTAAACCAAAGACAGTTCAAATCATGAAAGGGGTTTATTATGCATGCTACAGACATCTATTTCAAGGTATGGTATGGTGGAAAGGATACTGGGAAGCGGGGTTTGTATTCCCCAGGCACTGCAGCCTTCTGGGTTATTGTACCTTCCTAGTTCCTTAATTCAATCAATAGACTCAATCCTTCTTCTTAGAAGTATCAGGTTGACTGTTATTGCTGCAATTTGGTTCCCTGAGTCTTTTTCATATGTTAGGTTAAACCTCCATTGAGCTGTTGCTTCGCATTCGAAGATGATATGAGTGGCTGTTTCCTCCTCCTCATTGCATAATCTGCAAATGGGATCATCATTGTATATACCCATGTTGTGTAGATGTTTTCTCAGATACCAGTGACCGGTTAGTAGTCCCACCAGTCCTCTGAGTTTTGCCCTCTCCAATTTATATTTGAAGGTACAGCAAATAATAAAACTGATCGTTTTCTATAATCGGTCGCTTGGTTTCCCAAAACATCCATTTTTTGTACACAACTGCTAAAAGCTAACACTTTATGAAGAACATAAGAAATACACTTTTTGTATTTACAAATGTTCTGTATACGTTTTTCCCCTGAAGCCCGAGTAGTAAAGCTATTGGGAAGGAAGAATATAACAAACTAGTGCAGGGAGTTTAAAATTTTTCTTGATTATTATCTAATTTGACTATCAAGAAAGATCGGATTAGACGGATTATTTCTAATCGCAACTCTTCGTTCTTGATGATAACCCACAAATAACGCTGAAGATAAAATAAAATCAGTTTGGGCGTTCGGTTTGTGACTAACATGCGCCGTATGACCATCTCGTCAGACATCATGGCATGTACAGAGGGAAACGCACAGACCAACCGCTAAAGTGGCGTATTGGCGAAAACCTATCCGATTGACAAAACCAGCGAGGATAGGAAGACCAAAGTCTATCAAACTAATTTCACTAGCAAGACCGTTGTAGAAGTTATCCAAGATCATTCTGTTCTATATCCATTTCTATGGCTTCAATAAAAATAATCTCCAACTGCCTGTGGTCAGTATAACAATGATGTACTACTAATATTTCTAACTTCGGAGGAATGAGGATACTGATATAATATTTTTCTAAGGCCGTGCAACAAAATTTGTTAACGATGGGAAAACTCGTCTCGCATCACCCAGATCTAGTCGCAACGACTTACGATTCGTTTTTTGATTTGCTATAAAATTAAAACCTCGGAATTTCACAGTGTGAGAAAGCCAAGGAAAACCTGTCCTGGTCCAAAAACACAGGGTTCACCGGACAAGAACGAAATAAAATCTGTCATCGAAGTGAAAATGATTTAGGATGACAACGATGATCAATTAAGGGACACTTTCATTCTATCAGACTTGTCGAATCATCCGCAATTCAGTGATCAGACGTTTCTTTTTAATCTTCCAAACAAACTGCTGAGCTAGTCAGGAAAGAGTTTAAATCTTATAATTTGTTCCGTAAAGAGAAAACGTCTTATTTCACTGAAAGAATTGGATATTGCCTTTTAGACTGATGCTCAAGCGTTTTGACTAAATTAAAAAGGCAGCTCAATTTAAAAAAAAAGTAAAGTGAGCTGTGCTTATAATTCAAATTGCCTACTATCTCGCACTTAAGACTGTAAAATTATTCCCACAGGATTTTACTTTTATTTTATGACAAATCATTACCACTACGGTAATAAACCCTCTCATAATCTTTCCTAAAAATAGAAGAAACTCGCATTTGTATGTATCCATTGTGAAATCAAATTTTTTATTGTATATTATTCTATGTACTGTCATTGTGTTACCGTTTTGTAAATAAAATGTGAATAAAAAATTGTTTTGAAATTACAATTTTTGCAAAGAAAAAATTTTCTTTTGTTATAGTGTTAAAATTTATAGGATATGTAAATTAATCTAAACGTTTTCTGAATAAATGAAAATTAAACACTTTTTAAAAGTAATACTCCTTCATGGATCTGATAAAGATATCTAAAGGCTTTAAGCTATTTTTGAATTTTCTATAAAAGTTTGAATTCAGTAATCTGGAATGTTTTAATATTTAACAAATGCATGCAGGAAGTACGTTTTCATTGTTTAATGTTGTTACATATTTTTTTCAAAGCTTCATTTTTGGTGTTGACCTTGAGTCGTTGTAGCAATGAACTATATAATAACTTAAATTGAGCGAAAGGGAAGAAAGTAGCTAAATTCTTGAGTTTGAGGAAAAGTGATTTGACTGTATTTTACTTTTTATCATATTATTCAAGCAGGTGTCCCACAGGGCAGCGTGCTCGCTCCTTTCCTTTATTCGATTTATACCTCCGATCTACCTACGCAACCTAACACTATCATCTTCACCTTTGCCGATCATACCGCATTTCTTTCTCCTGATAAAGATCCTGTCACAGCTTCCCGTGATCTCCAAAATCACCTAATCATCCTAGAATGCTGTCTCTGTCAGTGGAGAAGATCAACATACATAATATCTACCCTAAAGAACTAAACGCTCCCACCAGTATACCTCAACAACGTTCCCATCCCAATTGCGGATCATGTACGATACCTCGGACTCTACCTGGACAAACGACTGACGTGGAACCCAGTACACGAATTAGACGCACCGACTGTAACATTCATGCTTAGACGACTACTCGACAGATGATCAAAACTCTCTTTAACATTTGGGTTCCCGCATACTCGGTCATCCTAAAAAGGACTCTGGGGATCTTTAAGTCCGCACCTAGCCTACTCGGCCTTATCGGACGTTTTGATTCTCAAGATGAGAGCTGACTACGCATACGACAGGGTTGTGTACTGCCGCAGCATTGGTGTAGAGGTAGCCCAGCTCCGAAGGGCCAAGACAATCTCGCTACCCGCTTGTCCATTCCAAGTGGCCGGGTCTGCGCTAAGCATCAGACCGTATGACGCGCGCAAAGGAATACCTAAGCTGAAGTACATCAGCCCGGTCTCACTCTCACTAACAAACAAAAGAAAACTTTACATTGCCCTCCTGGCCCCCATTTGGACATACGGACTTGAAATTTACGGGACTGCTAAGCGTTCCAACCGCCATCGAAACCAATCCCTTCAATACAAAATCCTCACATCCATCACACCGTCCATATCGACCTAAATGTCCCTCTTGTTACCCAGCTAGCCCAACCCCGCTACAAAACGTTCCATTCCAAACTATTCCATCATCCGAACCCTTTCGTCAAAAACCTGTCATCCACCTCATTATCTAATAATCCAAACAGAAGACTGAAGCGGCGGTGGCCCCGCGACAACCTTAACACTTGACATCGGTCTCCTAGGACGGAGTCCATCTCACTCATCGTATTGACGTACTAACGGTTTCCATCACTGGATGGTAGCTGTTCAAACTTTCATGCACCGTTATTATGTTTATATGTTTTACTTGTTGCATCGAAGAATGCAGTTGTAAAAAAATAAAAAGTTTTAAAAAAATTTCATAAAATGTGTAGTACAGATCATAGTTAGCGCTTGTGCAGTTTTGCCAAACGGTAAATTGAAAAAGACCAGAAGTTGAAGTTCAAATGTTTGAAATGTTATTCTTCTATATTGTTTTCAAAAAATGATTTTTTGTTGGTTGCGAATTTTGTCAGTTCAATCGGAGAAAGATGTAGTAAAGAAGACAAAAGTTATACTAAGAAAACTATCCTGCCCAAAAAAGTAAAAATAAGCCAAAAAATAAAAAGTTTAAAAAAGATTTCATAAAATGTGTAGTAAACAGATCATACTTAGCGCCTGAGTAGTTTTGCCAAAATAAATTGAAAAAAAAGACCAGAAGTTGAAGGACAAATGTTATTTTTCAATATTGCTTAAAAAAAAAGAGAAAAGTTTTTGTTTGTTGCGAATTTTGTCAGTTCAATGGGAGAAAGATATAGTAAAGAAGAAAAAATACTAAGAAAACTATCCAGCCCAATAATGTGCTGCCTCGGACGTTATTTTGTGCTTCACCGAAGGAAAATGCATCAGAAATGTTGATTTACCTGTGTGAGAGAGTGCATTTTTTCCGCTGTTTGTTGTACGTTGGTGGTTGGTGGTGCTATGTCCCAACCTGGACCGAACAGGGTATATATAGGTGGGCGGCCTCCCTCTCACTATCAAGGCCAAACCCCCTCTAAGTGCCACACGAAATTGTACTACGGACCGAACTGACTGAGTCTATTGTGAAACGTTGCTTTTCGTGATAAAGTTTTGAACCATTTCACCTCATTTAGTACGGATCTGAGCAAAATGTTAGATTTTTTCCACAGGACTTTTCCCACCGGGGATTTCTTCGACTGGTTGAAGGTTTTCGTCATGTTTCTCTTTTACTTTAAAATTTTGGCACTTGAATCCGGTGCACAGGATTAAAGATATCCTTTTGTGATGTTAAAATTCTTAATGCAAGTGTCCAGTGTCGTTCCAGTTTTAGTATATATACCCAACGTCATATATATATCCCAACGTATATATCCCATATTGCGAACACTTAATTAAACTTTTGTAAAATAAAATGTAAATAATATATTCTTTTTCTTTTTAAATACTCTCCAAAGAAGAGTACGGAACTCTCTCGATCGCAAAATTTTACCATCCCTTTCAAGTTTTGACTTCAAAATGCTTTCTCCATCATAATTTGACGTTTAACGTGGATTATCTATTTTCCTATCAGTAATGATATTGGAGAATTGTTGTATCACTGTATTCTCTGTTTTCCAAAGATTCTTTTATAAAGCAGTTTCCTGTAATGACAATATTAAGTTCTTTATTGTTGACTTCATACGTTGCAAAATAATAAAGAAAATACCTATAAATATTTGGCGAAAATAATTATCTTTAAATGGGCTCATATTTTCCATATTATGTATTTGCAGCTATTATTTATTCCTGTACAAGCCATTTTACCAGCCGTAGCCATACACAATGATTGATTTTTCTCCATCGTTCTAAATTTGTTTTTCTGAAATTACTTAATATTCCACCATAGGCTTTCTTATACTAGTCATGCTAATAAATACGTTCACTCACATGATTCTAGAGAAAGGAGGATAAAAAAAATCTCTGCTGTGTGCAAGGTCAGTTATCTTGTAGAGGGGCATGCCTGCTCGCTCTATATAAAGAGCCAACGCACGATAAAGCTGGGAATTTTTTAGTCTTTATTTTTAGAAAATTGACTTTCATCCGTAGATATTTTTATTCATATGTAAAATACATATCAAGTTTCCTTCGACCCCTCTATACCGAAAGTATATATCCGTTGGGTCAATGGGGTTCTTAATATTGCACCACATACTTCCTGATACCATACATTCATGCTAATAAATACATTCACCTAACTAACAGGCCAGTAAAACAATAATAAATTCAGATTCGAGAAAGAGGAGATAGTTTACGTTTAAGGTTGTTGGACCTCTTTGTAAGGACCCAAAGCATTATACTAGGATTAATTATTAAAAAAAAAAATAGATTTTAATCATTAGATAATTGTATTGCTATGTGCAGCAGAGAAAATAGGTCGGAAATAATTTAAGCTGTGTTCAAAAACAATTATTGATAAAGTAACAGCCTTCTCGCTCCCTATAAGGAGCCAAGGCTTGACCTATCTTTACTTTGGGAACATAGACCACTCATTTTTCTCGTCGGGTGAGGTAAACAGACTAAACTACATTTACTGCTATATCATTACATTTTCAATATTTTTATTGCTATGTACATGACAGTAGTTTTTCATCATCGTAGTCACCAAGCAAATAACTAATGCATTGTAAGAGACGATGAGGTACGTAATTCAGCTATATGCCGCCCATACTATAAATGCACGCTAATAAATACATTCATTTACACAAGACAAGCAGTTAAAGAACAAGACACCCTATATGGAGAGAAGTGTTTCAAGATACGACATGAACAGAATGTTTGAATTGTTATCCATATAAATCTAGGTACCAAAAAAGAATGGGAACGAGAGGGAAACCTCCTTTAAGAATGGCACCATCCTTTGGTACACAGATGGATCTAGAACACAAGAAGGAACAGGGGCAGGAGTATTCGGTCCTGGAACCAAATACTCAGAACCCTTGGGAAAATACACCAGTATCTTCCAAGTTGAGATGGCAGCAATCGACAGATGTACCTGAATAAAGGGTACAAAAACAAGAACATAGCTATCATGTCAGATAGCCAAGCAGCCATCAAAGCACTAAGCTCAAATATCATTAGTTAGATTGTGCTGAACTGCAAAACCAAATTAAACATACTAGGTACTCAGAACAAGGTCAGCCTCTGCTGGGAGTAGAAGGCAACGAGAAAGCGGACACTCTTGCAAGGCAAGGAGCTGCTACACCGCTGACAGGACCCGAACCCTTCTGTGGCATAGGAACCCACACTATTAACGGGTATCTCAGACAGAAGGACAAAAAGAAAATGAAGGAACAATGGAATGCACTCATTGTACACAGGCAATCCAAGAATCTCTTAAGAAATTTTGGAAGAAAAGAAATTACAGAATGTGTCAAAGGAAACAGGAAGAAACTGCGAATCCTAATAGGACACTGCACGCTGAATTGACACAAAGAAGATTGAAATAATCCAAGACGCACAGGCAGATTTTGCAAAGAGGCAGAGGAGGCACCAACACACCTACTAACAAACTGCGGTGCTACACTTCCCCGCAGGAGGTAATGCTTTGGGATGTACAATGTGACCTTAGAAGAGATTCAACCACTGAAACCGGGCCTTCTAATCAAGTTCCTTGATGACAGAGGACTCACCGGTGTGCTTAAAGGGCGCAGTATATTACACCCCCACTATTACATCTACATCTCCATGGAGAGAAGTGCAACTTTGGTTCAAACAGTTGATCAAGGGGGCATGCCTACTTGCTCTCTATAAAAAGCAAAAACATTTTCGGATTGTCGGATAAGATAAACCAACTGCTGGTTTCTTTTTTATAAATTTATTACAAAAGGAATTACGAAAAAACATGGTTTTAAAAATTGATTAAAAACACGTGTAGCATACAGTGCGGTATATTCGACGGCTTCAGACCACTAAAATTATTATGTTTACGAAATACCTAATAACGAAGAACTAAATTACATATTGATGGCCTTTTTGTTCTCTTTTTTGTAGAAAATCGCTTGATAAAAGTCGATCGTGCGGCAAATTGAACATATTGTAATAAATTCACTAGTTTTCGTGGTCCGCTTGACCAATTAAAATCTTTCCAGTAATTAACGTTTTTAGTTGAGATAAAAAAGTCAGTGCCACAAGCGGGATTCGAACCCACGATCTTCGGCTAGATACTCCGCTGCTCAACCACTTGAGCTATCGTAACTTCGATCCACTCGGACGCCAACTCCCCATCTCATATTGTAATAATTTGTCTTTATGAATAAAGCATACAATAATAATTTACTAAATCAAAAACAGACTGCAAGTTGTGTAAAAATTGAAATTGTTAATGTTCAAGCCCTTTTTTAAGATTTCATCCCAGCATGGTTGCTATTTAGCATAATCAGGAAAGAAAAAAAACGCTAAGTCTAAGATTGAATAACAATAAAATGTGTCGTCTTAATTAAGCCTAAGCTTATATGGAGTTAGAAGTTGTGAAAGATCCTTTATTAAGGAAGAGAAAAAAAAGCTTCTCCATTCATCTCGTTTATACCAACACGCACGACAGTCATGCGTTGTGATTTGTAAGTTTAACATAATCGCCCCTTTGATTTTATTTACATTACTTTTTAACCGTACGTATGAAATTCTCCCAAGGCAAGTCTAAATAAGCGGAACAACCTTAGATTTTTTAAAAAGTGTTCGAACCTTTTGTGTTTTTTTTAACGTAATTGAAGTTGGAAAGTTAATGTTGTTATTGCATGTGTCAACCGCGGTATTCCGAACAAAGTTGAACATTAGTGTGACATTCCATCCATAAATGATAAAAGGTTCAAGGTAGTTTCTTAAGTGGAGTTGGTTTTTTTTTTGCAGTAGGAAAAGACTGTTATGTTTGATTAAAAATAGAGAAACAACGAAGAAGAAGAAAAAGTGTAATTACATTGAACAATCTAACAATAAATATAGGAAATCTAAATTTTAAATATCCACAAAATTTGGCATTTTCGTATGTTTTACACATTTCAAGATAATTTTGTCATTATTTAAAAAAAATCATAAAACGTTCTTTAAAGAAACATAACGTATCACTTTCAATGAATTAAGGTTTTTCGTTGAGATAAAAAAGTCAGTGTCACGAGCGGGATTCGAACCCACGACCTTCGGCTAGATTCGCCGCTGCTCTACCACTTGAACTATCGTGACTTCGATCCACTCGGACACCAACTTCCCATCCCAATTTTCCCTCTTTTGAAAATTGGCAAAAAGGAGGGCAAATTCAAAAGGTGGGGTTGAGATGGGAAGTTAGGGTCCGAGTGGATCGAAGTCACGATAGCTCAAGTGGTAGAGCAGCGGACCTTCTAGCCGAAGGTCGTGAGCTCGAATCCCGCTCGTGGCACTGACTTTTTTATCTCAATTAAAAACCGTAATTAATTGAAATATATTAATTGGTCAAGCGGACCACGAAAACTAGTGAATTTAATAATGTATTACATAAATGGCAGAAGTTGTCTCCAGGTTTCCAATATTGCTTTATCAAAGATGCGATTTTTTCATAATATATCCTGATGACATGGGTTTATTTGTTTTACATTTACATCTAAAGCCTTGTTCTGAAGGCCTGTGGCTTGGCGAGTCTGGTCTGAAGTTTCATACCTCATGGAACATAAAGACTCGTTATTGCGCGAGGTAGCTCGGCCTTTCCCGTGTATTGCCGGTAATTATAGTCCGATTTCGAAGGCTTGGGCCTCAGTGCGGCTCGAGCACGCGTTCCTGAGATTTGTTGTGGTTTGTTGCAGTTGTATCTGAACTGAATTAATTTTGCAACATCTATCTAATGGCCACTTGAGAATCGCCAAGCAACGAGCTTTTCCGCGCCGTGGAAACGACGCAGTCGGAATATGTATCATGACTCAAGTCTGCAAGTATGCTCGTCAAGCCACACACCGTGGGAACTAGGCATAATGTACAGAGGTATACAGATTACGGATTTATGTAAGTTCAAATCTACACACGCATGTACTTACATACATTTATATACAGAGCTGACCCCTGTCACGTCGCAGTCTAACGACAATTTCAGCTTTTTTAATTATCGGCAGCCCTCGAGAATCACCCGCTCTCGGTGTTGGGAGTCTAAAGTCAGACCTCGGTCTTATCCGAACAGCCACCAAGCTTGAGGTACAGACAATCAACAGCTAGGTCATTTCAACACCCAACGGAATCATTTACTAAATACATACACACTCTCATTCACTCTAAAATACATTCTTACTTATTTACCTACTATTCACTTATGCATGATGGTGGAGTACTCGATATTCCTCCATAACCATTTACACCTATTATATAACTAACTAATTAAGGGGGGGCGTCGGTGGCCGCAAGGTTTTGTCGTCACGGCGCTCATCCACTGTAAGGTGAAGGTCCCGTGTTCGAATCCAGCGGCGCTCATTCGAACCCGACATATTTACAAATAGGTTTTTTTTCAAAAACACCGGCACCCTGAGGGTTTATATGACCTCTGCTGTTACGAACCCTCGTAAAAAAAAAGAAAAAACTAATTAAGGGTCGATGGGGTACTAAATATTTCGCCAACGGTTCTTTCACATTACACATTCACGCCAATAAATACATTCACTCTCAATACACGCTAGGGGAAAAAACCAAAACCATCATTACTCTGTACTAATAAAACAGCCCTGTTTCCTCCGAGAATCGGAACATTGTACCCAGATACTCGCTGCCGTGCTCAAACACATGCATCATATCGGGTGGCATTCCTACACGTTCTCATTTGGAGCCAAGGAGGTAGGACACATCGAGCAACTTTTCTCTACGAACCCCACATTTATACGCAGGTTTTGACCTAAAAGTAAGATCCGTGTTTCATCCTCGCATGGCCTATTCTTAATCGGGTGAGGCTGGCTCTTCTTCTACGAATGGTCCTCCATGAACCACCTATCGACAGTGCACTTGATGCGCGAGAGCTTCTGAGGCATTCCTATACGCTCTCTATATGGAACCAATGAATTCCACCGTTAAATTGGTCGGACACATCGAGCAACCTTTCTCCGCATGCCGGTCACATACGCGGGCTTTTGTCCAAAAGTAAGCATCTATGTCTATGGCTTCTTAATCGGTGAGGAGAACTCTTCTACGAGTCAGGTCCACCGAGGGCCACGTGCTGACATTGCTTTTGACACGTGAGAACTTCTCTGCCGACCCGCCCACTGACGCTGCCGCAGTCTTATAATCATGTTTTTTGATTGCATTTTTAGCTAGGATTTATCATTATTAAAAATATCAAAGTGTGGATCTTGTCCTGTCTCACAATTGGGTATTTCCTCCTAGTTGTGGAACAATAACTTAAGAAGTTAAAATTAAAAAAGTATCTCATTTAAAAATTATAATTTATTATTTTTTTTCTTGTCTGTAGAAATATTTAAAAAAATCAAACAAACGAAACAGCCTTGGTACAATACTATCCCCCTTATACTTGTTACAAGCTTCAGTGGGCCGGATCGCGGTGGTTAAGTCCGGAAGTTGGGACCTTAGCCGCCTCGTCCGCCTCGCAAGACGAATAAATATATTTATTCTAGATAGATATTACTATAATATAAATATATTTTATTAATCATCCTTCCCACAGTTTCCACAGGATCAGGAATCACAGCTAGAGAAATTGATATTGGCTCGATCTCTGGAACAACTTTTTGATATCTCACTGGGTAATCCGTTTTCTTTAAAAAAAACTCTATTACAGACTTATATAGTCTATTGAAGCTAACTTGGAAGTTTAAGTGGAACGTTGTTGCATTATCTACTGTACACAAATTTGATACATAAACTTGGGCTTTTCTTTAACATTGGTACCAGAAGTGAAGTTAATGGAATAATAAATATCTCACTCGGATTCCCGTTAGTTTTTGTTTTTTAAAGTCAGAGGAGAGGTACGGTAGGTATTTTAGGAAATGTGTGCCTTATGTAACTCCCGTGTGGACGTATGTTCTCTTGGCTGAATGCTCAGTGCTAACCGAGTAGAGGTTCTACTCCTTAGAAAGCCGCTTAATAACAACACCTTCACCTCTTAGTGATGTTAAATCATTACGAAAAAGACAATACAGAAGCGTGAACATACGGGATGAACATACATGGATCTGTTCCATTTCCAGTTGGTTAAGTTAAATCTTTTGATTGAAAAATGGCAAAAAGGAGGGAAAATTCAAAAGGTGGGGGTTGAGATGGGAAGTTAGTGACCGAGGGATCGAGGTCACGATAGCTCAAGTGGTAGAGCAGCGTCGTATCTAGCCGAAGATCGAAGATAGAAGATCGTGGGTTCGAATCTCGCTCGTGCCATTGACTTTTTTATCTCAACTAAAAACCTTAATTAATTGTAATATATTAATTGGTCAAACGGTCCACGAAATTAGGGAATTAAATCTTTTACTTTTCTGTCTTTTTTTCTTGTTTTTCTCTCTTCTAATTTTCAGATTGGAAAGTTCACTTATGTTTATACTACATATACTGAAAATGTATACAGTCTCGATCTCCAGCAGAAGGCGATGAGCCATAATGTAAACGAGATTGTAAAAAAAATATATTCTAATTTTCTTTTAATAAAGAAATATTGTTGTTAGTACAATATGTATAAAAATAGTATTGTCATGTTAGTAACGTTCATTTCATCAGTTTAATTACAAAAAGTAAAAGTGATGCTGCTTTACCTAACTAAGGACAAAGTAAAAGGAATGTTCTTTGTATCCTGAGAAGTTATGAAAAAATAACAGCACTGTTGTATATTAAATAATGTGAAATTTTTGTGAACAGAATTACACACTCAAAAACAAAAATATATTGTTGTGTATATCAAACTATATACATTCATATCGTTATAATAATTACAACATACTTATTTTAATGTAAACCAAATTACACAGGAAGATCATTTAGTGATAGATTAAAATTGAACTAACAATGTCCTACGTGAATTTGCTTAACGCGTGTTACTTCCTCCGGCTTCGCGGAAGACTTAGTCTCCTCGGCATCGAGTAAATGCAGAAAAATATTAGATTTCGTCTTGTGAAACGGAATCCCATTCTTCAGCAAGTTGAAGCGGTTCATCGGTTGTTGAAGGTGGCGAACGATTTTGATTTTTTTAATCTTTTATCCTGTCCCATAGGTGTTCAACAGGATTCATGTCAGGAGAACGTGATGGGAAATTATTTGAGGTAATCCCTACATCCTCAAATTTATGGGGCACAACTCGAGCTACGTGGTGTCGAGTATTATCATGCATTAAGACGAAATTTACCAGAAAAATGGAGCGAACTGGATCTCAGCTTCCAGAGGAACTTCCTCAATGTACCTTAGTGCAGTCAAAAATCCATAGAAATCATAGAAATGATGAATGATGGAGTGAGTGCCGTATTCAATCCTTTTTTTTTTTAAAGATAGTTCCTACTCACAGTAAGTAGTTTTCTATCGATCCGGATTTCGAGCCCTTAGCTCATCATCAGGTTGCCTTTTGTCTTTGTTTGTATATCATAAGTACAGTATTTTAAACTATTTGATAAAATGTTGCTTTTTATTACAATTAATTAAGGTTTTTAGTTGAGATAAAAAAGTCAATGGCACGAGCGGGTTTCGAACCCACGATCTTCGGCTAGATACGCCACTGCTCTACGGGTTCGAATCCCGCTCGTGCCATTGACTTTTTTATCTCAACTAAAAACCTTAATTAATTTTAAGATATTAATTGGTCCAGCGGACCACGAAATTAGTGAAGTTGCTTTTTATGTTATATGTATGTACATTAGCACAAATATTTTGGGATATAATTAATTCCACTAGTTTTCATGGTCCGCTTGACCAATTAGTATCTTTCAATTAATTAAGGTTTTTAGTTTATATAAGTTATGGTTTCGATGTAAGAAACTAATTTTTCAAAAAATAACGTTTATTCAATATAAACTACAACTTTACCCAAGGATTCTAATTTAAAGTGTCTGTACTGTTCGGAGTTCGAAGTGGATCTGGCTAAGAGGGGGTATTACAATACAATCTACATTTTGTGCTTATAATATATTCTCGGAATTATTGTAGGGGAAGAATCATTTGTTGCGGAATTGGTGGTTTCGTGAAGGCGTAACTTATATACATCTATATCTATCTATCTANCCTGCATGAACCTCTTGGACTTGGTCACAAACCCCAAGATTTTGGACCATTTTGTCTCGGGGAGTGATTTGGTCAAATATAGTTTTTTATATTAAAGTTGATTTAAGTTTACAAGATATACTCTGTCCCAATAAAAATAATGAATAAAAGTAAATATTAGTAATAAAAAAAGCAGGAAGAGGGTTTTGCTGTATTTAAATACAAAGGTTAGCGAGCATGTGCGTTTTTTTTAAAAGTTATTTGATTATTGTTATATTTTCATATTTGGCCCTTTGATTAACAAAACTTTACACTGGGCTTAATTTTTGGTCAAAACATTTATTCAAACGTTAAATTAGCTTAAGTGCCGGCCACGTCAGTCTATTCATTCCTCCGAACCAGATAATAATAATCATCGTGTGCATATTCTTGTGGGCTTGTTTTTTTCCCTCTTCTCGTGTACGTTTGTCTTTTAATCCTGTCACAACAGGCACACGTACACACACAGGCACATAAAATTGCGTGGGAAAAGCCGGTCGAATGGCAGCCGAGGCGAATAGCGTTGGTTTTTGCTCCTATTATTATGTTATAGTAAAGATCATTATCGAGCTGGTGTTTAAGTCGAACGGATGGATAAATAGAAGGAGGAAGAAAAGGAAACAGGACGAAGGATTGAATAGTTCAAGGTCAGAAGGTATAGGGTAATAGAGTTATTTCTAAACTCCTATTACATGTGAGCACCTCCTTCTTTACATTTCTCTTTTCCTTGAGCCGTAAAACTCTAAATCGAACGGCACTAAAATCAATATTTTTATACATATTAAAAAAAGAAAAAGAAAGAAGAAAAGTGTATTGTTTTAGACCAGGTAAAAACTGTATGTAAAGGGTAAAATTTATGTATATTTCTTCTTTATATAATTTCTTTTGCATCAAGCTAACCATCGTTCAATGTAGTTTTTTTTTAATGCAATAAGGGACGAGTAATTAAAAAAGCTTTCGTTTCTTCTCCTATGAATTGAAGATTATAGGTCTTTAAAAAGTAAAAGTTTCCTTTTGACGACAATAATAAATTATTTTACACAGATAAGTAGATAAAATCATATTTCCAGGTTGCGTTTTCCACAATGTCCGACTTTATCTGGAATGTAATTTATCTATCTGTGCACAAGAAATACTTTAAAAGGGGCTAAAAGGCGCACAAGTTACATATTCTCAGACAGCCAAGCAGCACTGAAGTTTTTCGACTCCTCCACCTTTAACCCTAAGTCTGGGATTGCCTTCAATATCTTCAGCTTCTTGAAAATCATGTAACTTTGGTGAGGAGCCATGGCACAAGGGAATTGAAGACAATGGACAATCTGGCAAAGCAGGAGCAGTCTACATATCTTTTGAACCAGAAATAGAAATTGCCACACCCCAAAACATTCTAGAAAGAAATGATACACTGGATGATTTCATTGCAAAACAATTATAGGGGTTCCTCACCCCCTCAACCAGGTAAACCAAAATCTCTTTCTCATCAAGCAATAATTAAGGAAAATAATAGACCTATATACTGGCCATTGTCCGTTTAATTACTCCTTTAAAAAATGGACAAACTGAGACAGAAACTCGCTGACTCTGCCATGAAATAGTAAAGACGATCACCATGCAGCAACTTATTTTATTAGTAAAGTGAATCAAGCTAAATTCATTCGGACATTTTTTTCACCAGTGTATGAAAATTTATGATACGTATTCAATGTCGGAGTTTGAAGAAAATGAATAAGGCTACAGAATTTTTATAAAATCATGTTCCGTCAATCTTGGTTGAGGAAGAAATATGGTTGAGACTTCCGAGGTATTGGTTGAAATAAAAAAGTCAGCGTCACGAGCGGGATTCGAACCCACGACCTTCGGCTAAATACGCCGCTGCTCTACCACTTGAGCTGTCATGACTTCGATCCGCTCGGACACCAACTTCCCACCTCAACCTCACCTGTCGAATTTTCCCTCCTTTTTGTCATTTTTCAAAAGTCGTGTAATCTATTTGATTCTCGGCGACAAATGAAATGGCCACGGAGAGCTTTCGTGAAGATATACTTCAGTTTAATTATTAAATCCATTACAGTTCGTGGTACGATTGACCAATTAACATTTTTCAATTAATTAATATTTATGAGAGATATTGGTTGAGATAAAAAAGTCTGTGTCACGATCCGCTCCGAGTGGATCGAAGTCACGATAGCTGAAGTGGTAGAGCAGCGGCGTATTTAGCCGAAGGTCGTGGGTTCGAATCCCGCTCGTGACGCTGTCTTTTTTATCTCAACCAATACCTTTCATAAATATTATAACTAAAACTAAAGACAATTTTATACAAAGTGGCGAAAAATTAAATGATGATAGAAATTATAAACACCACTTCAGTCTCCTGATTAAAGGAGCAGTGACTGTTATTCGGAGTAAAACGTGCATTTTGAAAATCAAAGTACCACAAATGAAACTGGGTCCATAAGATTTCGATCTTTAGAAAACCTTCAAATGATTTTTTGAAAGCAGCGAATCAAGTTTTTATCACATCATAATCACTTCCTTACGATGTTTGAAGACTTATCTTTTATTCTGACATAAACCAACTGCTCCTCTTGGAAAAATTTAAACTTTATGGTACACATTTATCAAAAGCTCTTCATCATACTGAAATAATTATTTTTCTATTTTGTAGAGAAGTCTTAGGGAAATAGTCGTAGTGCGTAATGTTTGTAAAAAATACCCACGAGTGGAGAAATTAATTGTATAAAAAAAGGTGTAAGATGTTATCGCACAATTACTCAAAAAAGTTTTTTTCTCGACTCATAGAGTCCGTTGTCAAGAACGTTTGGAAAAGTTCTACTATTTTTAGACCCAGGGGTATAAACAAAATATAAATAAAATCGGTGACCCCACGTCCTCCCTTGTAAAAGGCACAGAAAGTTTTCTTAAATTCCTAGAATAATTGATATTTCAATTGCATTTCTACGTGAGTAAAACTATATACTTAAACAACTATGTAAATGGGGTGTCGGTGGCCGCAACGGTTTAGGCGTTGACACGGCGCTCATCACTGTGAAGTAAAGGTCCCGGGTTCGAATCCAGCGGCCCTCCATTCCAACCCGACAAACTTACAAATGAGAAGTGAACAAATATGGGAAAAGTTGCTTAACGACTACGTATTATGTAAATTGTTGCTTGCAATTAATTAGTACCGAAGTACTTATTGTGAAATTGTTGAAGTGTTTCAAAATAATAATGATAATTTAAATAAGCAATTACGGGTAAAAACCTGCCCTCGCTTCAAAGGTTGTATACAATTACACTTATAAAAAATAAATAAATCGATTTTCAATTATCTTTCATCAACAAATAAACGAGACTTTAAGGTATTGTTTACATTTGGCTTAGCCTTAACAAAGGCATGACCTTTCGGGCGTGAACGTGGAAGCATTGACGGTGAATGTATAACAAGACCCGTTGCCAAGGTTTTAATCCCCGAGATCCCATAGAATTCCAGGCCCCTTTGAATCCGTTTTATATCTGCCACGTTGCATTCACTTTTTTTTTTTAATAAACGAATGGGCGGAAAATCGTGAGGCCGAATTTCGGATCAATATCTCTAGCCCTAGATAATCCATTGTAAGGACCAGCTTTCCGTTTAGAGGAATTGTTTCGTAACGTACTATTTTACGTTAAACCTAGCTGTTTGTTGATATTTCTTTAATTTGAGGTATATAAGATTAGAAATTTAAATTAAACTGACATGATTAAGATATTACTAGTCAAACATTCATCTTTTCAAAAGGTCGATGTCACTGTCAATCTGACTGCCTCGTCTCACTCTGTATATTTTTTATTTATTTATCTTGTTGTCACTCCCTTTCCACCATCATTCTATCCCTTCATTTCTCACAGGCACTATCTATCTACCTCTTTGTTTCTTTCTTCTCTCTTTGACTCCTTTTTCTTTTATCCTCTACACTTTACTCTTCACCTATTTTTCTATCTAATTATCTTGTTGTCACTCCCTTTCCACCATCATTCTATCCCTTCATTTCTCACAGGCACTATCTATCTATCTCTTTGTTTCTTTCTTCTCTCTTTGACTTCTTTCTCTTTTATCCTCTACACTTTACTCTTCACCTATTTTTCTATCTAATTATCTTGTCGTCACTCCCTTTCCACCATCATTCTATCCCTTCATTTCTCACAGGAACTATCTATTTCTTTGTTTCTTTCTTCTCTCTTTGACTTCTTTCTCTTTTATCCTCTACACTTTACTCTTTACCTCCCTATTCTGTTTTTATGCCTGACTCTCTCTCTCACTCTCTCTGCTTATGTTTTTCTCTTTGTAAATGATTATGAATGTGAATGTTTGTGAGTCTTTCTGTCAGTTTGTATGTCAGTGCATTACTTTTTCTCTCTGTTTCTATTTTTTTTTGTGTTAATATCTTTCTTTTTCGGTGAGTGGGTTCACTTGCGTGGTCGTCTGTTTTTCTGTTTAGGAGCTTTAATTCAAATAAATACATTACCAAGAATCATTTTCGATGGGATAGAAATTTTTTAGTACTTGAAGTTGCAAGTTAAAATTAAACTCTCGCAAACGATCTGGCTGTGTGTCTATCTGTCTGTCTCTGCTTGTCTGTCTGTCTCTCTCTCTCCCTCTCACTCTCTCTTTCTCTTTCTTTTTCTCTAGCTCTCTGTTTATCTAAGTTTCTCTTTTTCTTTCTCAGTGAATGGCTGTGAGTGTGTTTACGCGTGCTTGAATGTCTTTGTGTTTATTTATATATGTGTCTTCGCTTCTGTTTCTTTCTTTCTGTTTCTCTCATGCGTATGGGTTATCGTCCCTATCTACCTGGTGTTATTAGAAATGAAATATGTATAAATACTTATGTTTGGCTATATGTATTTTTCTTGTCAGTCAAACTTCCTTTCTTTTGCAAACTCACTTTCTCTCTCGGTCTCTCCTTCCCCCTCTCACTATTCTTCTTCTTCTTCTTCTTCTCTCTCTCTCTCTCTCTCTCTCTCTCTCTCTCTCTCTCTCTCTCCAATTCATCCCTCGCTTTTGACAAATGCTAGAATTTCTAATTTATGTATTAATAATTTTAATAATTAATAATTTTATAATAATTTTATATTTATGATGCTAAAATTTCACTCTCTTTAACTTGTTCTTTAATTTAACTTCTTCTGTTTATATTACTATTTAGTGGCTAAAATTTTTATTTTTAGATTTATATTGACAATTTGTAATTCATGTATTGTGTAAGATTGTACTGAATTTTTTTTTCTTGGCATATTATGTTAGTAATTTACTTTTTAATTGCTCCATTATTCTGTAAACTAGAATATTTCTTTCAATAGGCAATTTGAAGTAAATACATATGAGGTTCAAAGTAAAACGAATATATGTAACATATTGACCACAGAACCAGGATTTTTATCATAATTCATGTTTCAATGAATTAGTAGTAGAGTAAACTTAGATGTACATTGTATTTCACACTAGATGAGAGAATCGTCCATCCTTTGTGATGAGAAATAAAACGTTCATCATCATCAACATCTTCCTCACTCCTTCCCCCTCTCTTTCTCTTTTTCCTTCTATGTTTCATTGTCACTCTTTACTTCTTCTCAACTTTTCATCTATTGCTCCCGATTTTTCATATACACGCTCCCCATTCCGCTTTTTACTTTTCTCTCCATCTCTCGCTTCCAGTTTGTCTCTCTCTCTCTCTCTCTTTCTTTAGTTCTTTCATTTTCCTCCATCATTTTATCTCTGTAGGTTTTTTCATTTTAGAACGTTCTCTTCCGTTGATATGAACATTTCATTACTGTGCATTTTTACATGTACAATACCGTCCAATTAGATAGCCAAACTCGACACCGAGTGAATGTAATGACCAGGGGAAAAAAAGGTGAATAGACACGAAAATGTACAAGTTGGCGTTATTTGTCCATTAGGCCATCTGCGTGGATTAGGGCTGTGATTAACCGGAGTTACGGCGTAGAACGGCTCTCGTCTCAGTACCAATGAAATGAGTTTTCGTGAGGTCGGCCGAAGGTCGAGGGGGAAAGGGCCGAGAGGGTTGTGCAACTGGCGATTGTATCCCTAGGACAACGCCCTCTCCAAGTCCTCCTCCATTTGCGACATTCCCTTTTACACACATCTGCCAGGACGGGAGTCCCACAAGATTTTTTCGAAAACCACCTTCACATTAAGAAATAATCTCGAAGGCTTACCACTAATGGGGCTCCATAACAAACGTAAAGGCTATGATCAGAATCAAATTGTTTTAATGGTAAATATTGGTAGATGTGATTTATATTCCAAGGAATCCAGAATTACTATTATAATTCTAAGATACTAGATAATAGTTGACAAATACAAATTAATTTGCGATCAAATTTGCCAGGCGGGCATGTAAAAAGACCTGTTCCGGTCCAAAATTACAGCAAATTTACTCATTGTTGTAAAATTGGAAACAAGAGCAAAACTCCGTATCACGTAAAAGTTCATCCACCCAGGGAGTCATAGCCCACTCAATGTGAAACTACGGCGACAATGGGTGGTACAGTGTGGACAAGGCTCGGAGCCCTGAAAAGGTGCACGTAGTGTCCTCGTTCACGTCCGTTTCTCGTTGCGGGTTCCTTCATTCTTCCTTAAGACCTCTCCTAACACTTGGTTACAAGGGGGGTGTCCAGGCGCAAAATAATGGTGCAGCCTTGAGGGCGTGGCAATCTCTCTAAAGCATAAGCTGTACTCATGTCGGCATGGGGCGGCGGTGCTTTATCAGAGGTTCTTCTATCTCTGACCTTCGCCCGAGCACTTGCGTATGACCATCCTTATTAACTCGGTCTCACGGGATACGCAGGATCGGATCGATGCGTATAGCGTTGAGGACGCTCAGTCTACGCTGACGGAGTCACCCGAATGCGTGAGAAGTGGCGGATGGAAATGGGTAGTGAATTGGTTGAGCCTACTCGAATATGTAATGTATACGACGCTTTTACCGTAGGCAGTTTTCTCTAGCAATTCCACTTTAAGCGAAACCGCGGCCGGAGCGGATCCGGAAGTTTCTACGCTGGAGAAGCGTCAATACTCCGAGAGATAGAGTGGCCTTCTCTCTCTAGGGATTGCGCGGAAAACCAGGCTGATGTATTTCGGCCTAGGTAGCCCTTTGCGCGCGGCATACGGTTCGATGCTTAATGCGGACGCGACCACTCGGAATGGGCAAGCGGAGAGCGAGGATTGTCTTGGCTCCTCGGAGCTGGGCGGCCTCTACACCAATGCTGCGGAGTTACACACTTTTGGCGTATTCAGAGGTGCGTCAGTTCTCATCTTGAGAATTAAAACGTCCGATAAGACCTACGTGCCAGGTGCGGACGTTAAAGATCCTCATTGTCCTTTTTAATACGACCGATTGATTACGCGGGAACCAAAATCACGTAAAAGTTGTCTATTGTAAAGAAATAGTCGGAATCGGGCAGGAAGAAATATGCGATGCAAATGCCGTTTGCGTTGCCAGCGGTCAATCACGATTTATCATGACTGTCTCGGAATGATTTCCTAATCATTACATGTTTAATATCCAGGTAAGGAGACTGCCGGTCTTACTTCCTAGTTGCCTTGCTGTGCAATATTTCAGAGATGTCCTGAAAACCATTATAATTATTATGTAGTTCGAACCACTTCACTGAACAAACAAAGCAAAGGGAAAAGATGTAAAGGGTTGAGCAAATAATAATTTTAGAAAAATTACCTCGCTTTACAATAATTTTTTCGAACGTTTTGGCCTTCTTTTGAGAAGCAATAACCTGATGGTTTTAGAAATTGATCCATCGGCATCCATTGTTGATCGCAGAATGGTGTGAGGAGCTAGTTGAGATGATCCTCTGCCCTGATGAAGTAAAAATTTCATAAAATTTATTTTTTAAATTTGCCAAAAAATATATTCCGGTGGTTTAGGTATAATATTATTAATATTAAGTATTTATTTATTTGCAAAAAAAATCATCTTAAGACACCCTCTCTGACCTTCAGAGCAGAGACGTTTACATTTTCAACAACTTAACTTTTTTAAATTAATTTTTTTACAACATTATTTATTTTTTTATACTAGAACTATTTGTTGATATGTACTAATTTTAAAACAAAAGTCTGGCACTATAAAATAAAAAATTTGACACTAAAAAAACCACCCCATTGTGGGTCAAGGTGCTACGTCTCGCTGCCGAACAAGACAGATGTCACTGCCGCTTTAATCTCTTCGGAGAATTATTGGGGTTAGCTCAGGATGTTTAGTTTGATATTAGGGAATTGGGGTTTAATAAAATGGATTTGAGGAATTTTATGACATCTTTCACAAAAGGAATTTGAAGGTCATTGTGGATAGGTGTAACTAGATACGTAGAAGGGAGCGTTTAATATTTTTTGGAGGGTTGGGAATTTTGGATGTGTTGGTAGTTATAATGTTTAGTTGAACCCCGCAGTTCGATGCCGTATGTTCAAATGGGTTTAATTATCATCTCATATGTAGTTGGTTGTGAAGCGTCAGTTAGTTTGTCTAGAAATCGTGAAAGTGTTTTATAACGTCTAGTCAGTTCCTGCTTTTTTGGTCTTGATTTGGATTCCAAGTCAGTCTTTTGTCGATATACTGCCAGAGGTGGAGGACGAGGTTGCAATATGATTTTTTTTTTTTTTTTAACGAGGGTTCGTAACAGCAGAGGTCATATAAACCCTCATGGTGCCGATGTTTTTGAAAAAAAGCCCATTTGTATGTATGTCGGGTTCGAATGCAGGGCCGCTGGATTCGAACCCGGGACCTTTACCTTACAGTGATGAGCGCTGAGACAAGACTAAACCTTGCGGCCACCGACGCCCCCATGAGTTATTAATATCTGCAAAAAAGAAGGGCTAGAAAATTTGGCAACGTATTAGATCAGTCATTGACAAACAAAATTACAACAAACTTTCGAAAACATAGAAAAAAGAAATAAAACTATTTAAAAAACAATTATACGAAACACATTTAAAATTTTTTTCAACAGAGGATGGGAGCCTCTGGCGAACTACTAAACGTATCCTGCGTTATAGCCTCGTCTCATCTCCTCTCAGGAATGATGATGGAACTTAGATGTTAACGATAAAGAAAATTCCACAACATTTGAGAAACATTTCTCAGAGGTATTGAAAGCTCAAAACGTAATCGATATTGAACACGATAAATTTATGTCAGATTAATTTTTGACACTTATACCTCAAGACCTGCCTCCTAAATCAATAACTTCAAAACAAGTATTACAAAAAAAAAAAATATCACTTGGCCATGATTTGATAAAAATTGAAGTTCTTGAATAACTTTCCAAAAAAACGGTCGTCTTTCTGACTTCTTAATTTCACGCAATTTGGAGAACTACACATTTCCCCAAATCACAATGGAAACTTTCTTATATTAAAATGATCCCATAGCCCCATAAAAATTTAAGCTCCCCCTCATCTTATCGTCTTATTAGTTTCTTTCCCGTTCCTTCTAAATTATTCGAACAATTAATTTACAAAAGAATTATATCGAATGCTACTTCAAACATCTTACCAGACTTCGAATTTGGCTTTCGAACCTAACATTACACTACACATTAACTTCACAGAGTAACAGATTTCATTACTTCATGCTCGAGCAAAAACTGTACGCGACTTGAATTTTACTAGATGAAGAATGGCATTAGGCAATATTATACAAATAAAAATTATTTTTACCACAGGCCTATTATCTGATTAAACAATCGTACCTTAAGGAAAGGTTTTTCATAGTAAACCAGGGATCGGAGATGGAAGAAGTGCTTGCAGGTGTGCCACAAGGGTCAATACTCGCTCCGCTGTTGCACAATTTTTACTTCTGATAAGCCCACAAATGAGAATGCCCTTATCGCCATATTTTCAAGTTATCCCTCTTTTTCACTTATTTTACAAAGCCACATATGAACAATTGAAAAATGGAGCAATCTTTGGAAAATGAAGTTTAACCCCTCGAAGTCACAACATTTACTCTCTATCGCGAGGCTTTTCCTAGCATGTAGTACGCAATGTGCCTGAAAGTTAACTATTTAGGACTTACATTTGATAGAAGACTAATTTGGAATTCACACACACGATTAAAAAAGCAGACACTCAAGAAAAGATTTAAAATAAAAAAATTCTGGCTTACTTTTTTATTTTTATTTTTTTTAACGAGGGTTCGTAACAGGTTATATCAACCCTCGGGGTGCCGGTGTTTTTGAAAAAAGCCCATTTGTAAGTATGTCGGGTTCCAATGCAGGGACGCTGGATTCGAACCCGGGACCTTTATCTTAAAGTGATGAGCGCCGTGTCAACGCCTAAACTGTTGCGGCCACCGACGCCCCATACTTTTTTTTTTATTATTGACTGTGTGGTGTTTAGTGACCGTTAGTTAATGATTATGTCAGGATATTTTAAATACCCATTATTATGAATCAATATGAGATTTTTACTGTCATGTTTCTGACAACAATACTAATCCAAGTTATTAACAAAGGTACAGGAAGTAATCAGTAAATAAAACTATTTAAAAGTACACTTGTAGAAAATGCATTTGAATTTATTCATGAGAGTAATATTCTTATACATACAAGAAATTTAAAGTATGCATACAAGACATGTTTATGATTGCAATCAAATTCGACTCGTCTGTATGGGGGTCCGTCCAAAATGTCGTGTTATGCTCCACTTTCTTAATGTGACTAAACGAGTCAACTATTCAAGAGGTGAGTTAATTCAACTTTCAAGGACCGAAAATCCTTGGGTTCACGAATGCTCTTTCATCGTCGGTCACAATACTGCAACATAGGGTTCCAATTAAATTCTTCAGCCGCATTGTTTACGGGCATAGCCCGGCGTGAATCAGCCCGATTTCGAACATTTTTCGGTGTTGAAACGGCAAACGGCTTGCGCTTTCGTACGTGAACGGAATAGAAAAACGTCCACCGGTGTATCGGCGTCTCTCGTTTCAACTTCCACGGCCTATCTCGATCCGGGATCGGCGTACTCAAGAAGAAAGTGTCGAAATCAGATTTTTGGACATAGTCACAGACATAGGAACGACGACTCGACCAGAAAACAAGGATTTCTGAAAGGCTCAATAGCCGCAATGATGCAAATCGACGGTTCATGTATTTGGTTAAGAAGCGGACCATGAATCTGACCGCACACTTCCTCCATTGTCACGACCAAATGGCGAAATCCAGCACATTGCCCGCGCTCGTATTTTTAAAAATTTGCCCTCAGCTCTTATGAACAATTACATAAGGCAAATTCTTTCCCATCGAGGTTTCTTAGGTTAATTGCGAAATAGAGTCATGTTAATAGTCGAGGCCGAAACTAGGCCAGCATAAAACCAGTAAACAAATTCTTCAGCTGCTACCGGTACTCGCACGGTTAGAATGTGAGATTTGTTCCGTCTGAGGTTTCTAACGAGATAAGATCCCGTAGCTGTTATCGTTACGTCTTTGTTTAGGACACTGCCAGAACTCCAAGAATTCCAAAATATCCATCAGCGTTGTAAGAATGTAAATGGGGCAGTTGCTAAATCCAGACAATTCATAAATATCTAAAAAAATAAAAATAAATTCTAATACAATATGGATTTAATAATGTCCTTGTGTATTACTCGTACGATCGTAGCCAGGCGAGGCTAAACTATGTATCTAAAGTCATTTTCTTTTATTTTGTGGTTGCCTTTATCATTAGGTTGAATTCATTGCTTTTTAAGCAACCTTTCTAAAACTTTAGTAGCTGTACTTGAAATATCACACAATAACAACAAATACACGTTATTTGACCACGACTCTGCGGTTGTACGTTCTAATTAACCCAAAATTCATGTGCGAATCGAATTAATCTGCAATACCTTCGAGTTGTTACGAATGCATTTTATTATACGAGCACCAATATGTAAATTGGAAAAGAAATTATTTTTGTTTAGGCCGAGTCTTTATAACATGGCTTTGAATTGACTATGAGCCAAAAATTGTGAAAAAAACGAACTCATAATAAATAAAAAATCTTGCTCGTATTATTAATTTTTATTTTATTATTATTATTGTGTGGTGTTTAGTGATTGTTAGTTAATGATTATTTGAAGATCGTGAGATGCGGTCTGGTGTGACGTAGGTGTTAGAAAAACATTTTCTTTATCGTGCCAACGTTTCGATCTTTATTGAGATCATCTTCAGGGCCTGGGATTTATAAACATTGTTTAAATTTTACAAATACATGTAGGATGTGAAAAAAATGAATTTATATAATGTTAGAAAATTTTATATTCAATCGAAGTATTTGTACTCACTCAAAGTGTTTGTGTTCTGCGTAATTGTGTCAATATCTCACTGGCACTCTCACCACGACACACAAAAATGACCCAGATACGCAGAAAACACTTTGAGTCCTGAAGACGATCTCAATAAAGATCGAAACGTTGGCACGATAAAGGAAATGTTTTTCTAAAAATTAATTGGAGATCGTGAGATGCAGTCTGGTGTGAGGTAGGCGTTAGAAAAACATTTTCTTTATCGTGCCAACCTTTCGATCTTTATTGAGATCATCTTCAGGGCCTGGGATTTACAAATCACCACACATTTATCTTCAATAATTCTTGAAAATAGTTTCTTTTTAAAGAAACATAATAGAAAATTACGCTTTATTCAACTAAGAAGGTCTAAATGCCCATAACGTTGTTGGCAAAGAAAGTCTGAATTCCTTTATCACGAAGCAATTTCTTCCAATTCAGAGGGATGTAATAAGCCCGGAAAGGCGGACTGTGTGCCAACAATCGTGCTCGATATTTCACAAGTTGTCATAAATTTCATCCGAATCTCGACAGGACGAAGAAGGGATAAATATTGGTTTTAGAGGAATACGTTTTCCCCGCTTTTAGATGATCAACCTTCAAAATGGACATGGTCCGTTTCCAGCACGGCTTACGTCGTATAATGACGGTCTTTGAGGTTTCACTTGCACAACAAATGGAGACGTTTAGTGGTTTTTTGCCGCCGACTGCTTGACCGTTTAAACGGTTAATTTGTGCTGATATGTTTGAGAAATACCAATGCCAGGGCTGTTTTTTTTTGTTGAATCATTGACATTTAACAAAATGTTTACACAAATCTTGTTTGAAAAATATTCATAATTTAGACTTATCGTAGATGTGAAACATTTACAAGAAAATTAGTTAAACTATCCTTTTTAGGTCAATTGCATTTACGTACTTAATTCACCTGCATTCGTTAAAAAAAACCATAAAATGGAAAAAGACCTACCATGGTACAAAACACTAATTATATATTAACCAATAGGATACTTATCGCAATTTTTCTGGCATTTTTAACCAATCGAATCCTGTTTTATACGAATTATTACCAAATAATAGGCAACAGACAAGAAATGTTAAAGAAATCCCCAAATGCCACGTGGATCACAACGTGCCTTGTTTGGCTGTTTTCTTTTTTCTTTCTCTGTGGATGTGAGTCGTCTTTCTGCCCGTGTATGAAATATATGCATGTGTTTTACTCTATCTCTCTCTGTCTGTTACTCTCACTTTCTCAGTCTCTCTGCTTTCCTTGTTTTGCGATTCTTCCTTACTATCTCTGTGATTGTGTGGACGTCTGTGCTAAGTGTATTTCAGTCCGTGTGTTTGGGGTTTGTAAAAGTGTTCGAGTATGCCTGCATACTACACATGTTTATATGTCATTATGTCTGTTTATATGCGTATGAATTGCTGTCTTTCTTTTTCTGGGAACGTGTCCTTGTGTACTCGTGTTTTTTTTGTGTCCGTTTATGTACTACAAGTGTGTGTGCACTACTTTCTCTCACCCACTCTTTATCTCTGTCCATCTGATTTCCGTCTTCCTTTCTTTTTCTATTAGTGTGTGCACGCTCATGCTCGTGTGTATTTCTGCCTATGTATATCCCCTCTCTCTGTATGTTTTTTATATATTTTCTGTCTCTCCTTTTCCTTCTTTTTTTTTCCTTACTCTCTTCTCGCCGTTTTCTATCCCTCCCTTTTTCTCCTCATTTTCCTATTTCGGTTTGTCTGTTTGTATTCTGTCTTCTGACTCCTGTCCTCTCATACTCTCTCTATATATTTCTTTTTCTGTGTGTTGTATGGTTTTAGGGTTTTTCTCTTGATGTCCGCTTACGTTCATGTGTGAAAGTAATTACTTACTTTCTTTCTCCTAACACTCCCGTTTTCTCTCTGTTTCCCTGTGGCCTGTATTTTGTGCTTCTTTTTTCTGGATGTGCGCGACTGTGTTTGTTTGTCTTTCTATCTGTTTATATACTTATGTATTACTCTAATTGTGAGCTTGTGAGCTGGTGTGTTTGTATATGTCTCTTTCTGTCTTCTCTTTCTCTGTGAATGTATGCGTTCCCTCTATATTACTCTCACTGAATGTGTTCGAGTATATGCGTGCGCATTTCAGAGAAATTTGACTTTAAATCCATGTAAATAATGCTTTCCCATGTAAGGGTATATGTTTCTAAGTAATCCTGTTTCATTACAGTGATCCCTTTATTTATTGTTTTATCTAATTGAAATCCTGTTTCACAATGGAGGTCAAAGTTTGTTTGATATTAGTCTGTTGTTGATTAGAGTGGAGTCAATTTCTGGAGAATGGGAAAAAAAGAAACGAGATCAGACCTTGACGTAGATAATGGATAATAAGAAAATCTCTCGTGATATTCCTCCGGCATTACGGTTTGTTTGTTTTGCTTGTTTCCTTCTCTGGGTTCAGCAATATTGGGCATATACACAAAACGTGAAGTACTTAAGGTCGTTGTGCCGATTTAGATTAGCGAACGTATTGAACGTTTTTAATTTCGGAACCCCATTCCGGGGAAATAGTTTTCTCTGTAATAATGTTCAATCGGTTCTTTATTTTGGCTTCGATTATTTTCGATTCTGCACTCAAGGTTCTGGCCGGAGGAGAAATAATGGACGAGCCGTGCTTTTGTAATTGGCACTTGCGCCAGTACTGTTATTCAAAACGGCAACTGCCGTAACAATCGAACGAGATAAAGGTTAATTTGTTAATCGGGATAAATGAGGCCAACTTAAAGTGGTTGGTAATAAATAATTCGGAGGAAATAGAAATGTTTTCTATTTATCCAATGACCCACAGTCCTAACAACTGAGACAATATATTTGAATGTTTGTAACATCTTTGAGGTATAATAGATATTTTAATGATGGATTCGACTTTTATTTCTTAAAAAATGTTCCTAATTTTTTAAATCGTTTTTTCTTGTAGTGTTTAGACATTTACCTATCTTGACCGAAATGAACTTGCAATTGGCAGGAACAAATATTAATTCGAATAGGCTGCATTAATATTGGACTTAACTTGTTGGAAAATTTTCTAGTGCTTGCACCTTCTGAAAAAAGCCTTTCATGGAATCAACTATATCTGAAAACAATACACCAACCCCACTGGAAGCATTAGTTTATTCTTCAGTCGAAGTCTCCCTTTCTGGTACAGAATCCGCATTCCATCCTAAACCATACTAATATTTTAATTTCTCTTTAGTCATTTCAATTTTCATTCGTTCAACGTATATACGGTAAGACACTAAAGGTGGCCATTCACGATCACTCCAAATGGAACCGCGCCAAGCCGAACAGCTCCATTTGGAGTGCCTGAAATTTGAGGGGGCATTCAAGACCGCTCCACAGCCAGTCGCTCCGAACGTCAACCAGTGAATTACTTTCTCAAAGTGGATCTGTTGTGCTACTCTTCTGTTTATTTACATATTAAAAGCAAAAAATCGAAGAGGAAATGGTGTAAGAAGTGGCTCCTGAACAGAAGCCGTAATACCCACATCAATTTGATGAAAGATCTTTCCCTTGAACCCGCTGATTGGAGGAACTATTTAAGGATGGATGAAACGTCTTATTTATTCATTATATTTAGT